>NW_019416806.1:347472-785788 GCF_000390285.2 Anoplophora glabripennis
AGCCGCGATACAACTAGAGGTTTCTCAGTCAACTGTGTGGCGTACTTTGCACGCCGACTTAAGAAAACCATTCCATTTCCAACCAGTGCAGGGTTTACTACCAGAGGACCCACCAAGAAGATTGGCATTTTGCCACTGGCTATTAGAAGTGGTACAAAATGACGAACAGTTTTTAAAACATATATTGTGGACTGATGAAGCCATATTTACCAGAAGAGGTGTGGTAAATTACCATAACTTACATGTTTGGGCTCACGAAAATCCACACGCTAATCGTGCGCATGATTTTCAACATGAATTTCATGTAAATATCTGGAGTGGCTTAATTAATAATGTCGTTTGTGGACCGCACATTCTGCCCAATCGGTTAAATTCCTTATTATTTTTTAATTTTTTAAATGATCATTTTAATGTGTTACTGGAAGAAGTACCACTTAACATTAGGCAAGAAATGTGGATACAACTGGATGGGGCTCCAGCTCACTACGGAAGAGTAGTTAGAGAGTGGCTGAACACTAATTTTCCGCGTCGTTGGATTGGTCGATTAGGTCATATTGCTTGGCCTCCCAGGTCGCCCGACTTGAATCCCTTGGATTTTTATTTTTGGGGTACTATAAAAGATAAAGTCTACGCGACACCAGTCCAAACAAGGGAGGAACTTATCATTCGCATCCAACAAGCCTGCATTGAAATGAGGAATGATCGCAACCAAATATTTAGAGCAACATCAGCATTAGTTCGGCGATGTAGGAAGTGTGTAGAGGTTGAAGGATCTCATTTTGAACACTTACTCTAAGCTTTATTAGTAATTATCTTCAGGTCTGTATTATTACTTGTCATTTATTGTTTACATATTTAGATTTAATTATTTGCGTTAGTAATATTCTTTTATTATGTCTGTAGCGTTTTTTTAATGTTTAGGGTGGATTTAAAATCATAAAGTAAATTTAAAAAATACATGTTATTTGTTTTAAGAGCTTACTTAACTTTTACGATTTTAAAAATTTTCGAAATGGTAAAATGTATGTATGAACCATTTAACCAACTTTAAAACCTTAAAACAACTTGATCCTCTACCTTCTGTATCGATCTCCGCTACTGATCCAAATTCGACTCATGTTTAAAAACATTGCAATTTTAGTACAATTTATTGCATTTTTAACGAATTTTGTCCAAGAATAAAATTTAAGCGAAACAGGCAAAATTAACATGTTTACGGATATGCTTATTTATCTCGAAAACGGTTGTTTTCTCGAACAAAATTGAAAAGCAAAAAAACCTTCTAAATTAAACTAGCCACCCAATTTGCTAACTGGAAGATGTCAGAGGCGTACTAAGAAAAAGTTTGGGGGGGATAAAGAAGCCCTAACCTCCAAAAACGTATCACCCTGTAGATTTTAAAAATCTTTAAAATGCTTGAAATGATGTCCTTATAGGAAGTATTAACCACACCAAATTTTAAATTGATATTTTGAAAAGTGAGCGAGATATTTTAATTAATAGAAAAAAATAAATAAACTTTGACCCCCTGTAGCTCCGCTACTGATCGAGATCGGACTCATGTTTATATAAACTTTTTTGCTTAAAATGATAAGATCTATCACCCATTTCAGTTTGTGCCTTAAAACCTGAATCACCCTATATATATATATAAATACGAACTTTAAAAAAAGCATATTTCGAAAAATGTTTTTTTAATCGCATTTTTTATTAACAATTTATTCTTTTTAAAACTAATTACGTCATTCGATTTCTCGGAAAATTTTACCACAATTTTGATATAAATACGTTATGTTTTCTTTAACAAATAATGAGGATGTAAAGGTTTAAAGTTGATAAAATCCCAATTCGCACTAGTGTGACCTTTAAAGTGGCCCACACCAAGTGTGACCTTTGATAACAATAAAATGAAACGTCTGCTGAAAATTGATGAGAAGAAGCATCGTCAGTTTTTCGTTCTAGCACTAGAAAACGAAATTAATACTTGTACGATTTATTAGGCACTACCTTTACCGTCGTTTCGCATCCTCGTACACCTTGTACGCCCCGAAGGGCTTATTATTGTGAAAATTGTTAGCCGCAGCGTATCCGTATATGCCCCTGGCCCCGCCATGAAGGGGCACATACCGCCCGTACTGAGATAACAGGAGCGCGACGTATGGATTTATGGGAAGCAGTTCGGGATGGTTGGGGGCTGCGGGCTTGGGAGACAGTCCTAAAGATGCACCCAATAGCAGGGCGGCCAGCAGGGGATTTCCATCGATGACGGCATGCAAGTCGATTTTCGGAAGTTGCGGATGCTCTAATAATGGGATATTCGAGGGGACGTAGCCTGGAACAGAGGAAATGTGATGTGACGGCAGATAAAGCTGGATATTGGTGAAACTTTATTTTATAAGGGACGGAGTATTATAAAAAATAACGGAAAATAGATAAATGTGGTTTGTGAGTTTATTCTTAATCAGTTTGCTACGACAGTAACTTCTTCAGAACATTGGACTTTCCTTACTTCCGGGTATTAAAAGAAAAAAGAAACTGCTGTTAGTCGACTAAGTAAACTATAAAAAAATTTAATTGGTAGTGGGGATATATTTCTCATATAAGAAAATACAAATGGCTACTATGTCAAAAAGGCCTCTAGCAACTGTGGATAGAAATAAGTTTAGTCAAATCGTATTGGAACAAACTTTATAACAATTATTCTTTTATTTGAGAAACTATTTTCCAATTTTAATACCGTCTAGTGGCTAAATGAAGCAACTTTGAATAAAGATAAGTTTAATTAAATTGTCTTATGACGTTTAGAATCTGTAGTAGTTCTATGTATACGGAATAAGAAATACTCAGTATAAAACCACAATTTATATTTCATAAATTACTTGATGTTATGATAACACATGAAAAAAAAAAAATAGTCCAAACCCGTGTAGCATTTCCGAAGGAACACGATCCTGCAGTCAATGTTAATAACTTCTTGATGAATTTCACAGAAATGTGAAATTTTTTATGAAGAAAATCAGTTTTGACCCATATTTGGGCGTTTTCACCCAAAAATTTCACTTTTCTCCGAAATTCATCGGTAAATCATGAATTTTAAGTTCAGGATCGTGTTCAGCGCATCAAATTCCTTTGGAAATGATATGTGGGTCTCTTGGGTTTGGATTTTTTTTGTGTGCTTGTAGGTATGTAATTTTAGATGCATTTATGAGTAGCATATTTTAACATAAATATAAATTTGTAAAGCTTTATGTACTCTGGTATCTGTAGTCGTGTCACATTAAAATAGGCAAGCATCTCGAAAAAAAAAACAATGGAATCGACAACTAGTAGGCACATAATTCCATCCCCAGATCTGCCAAACCTGTACCGATGTTAAAAATTTATTATTAGTTTATGTTGTCGAAAATACTGAAAGCTACAAAGCCTAATCTGAAACAATTGGACATATTTTCGACGATTTTGATTTTATCAATTGAAGTATCTTTGTTATCCTCTAATACGCAGAGACAATATACAGGGTGTCAAAAAGGTCAAGCCATAGACTTAGACTTCGACTTAGACTTAGACTTAGACTTAGACTTAGACTTAGCCATAGACTTCTGACATCAAAATAAGATGGTTCAGACTTGATACAAAAATGCTTGCTTTAAAAGATAAAGGACATTTAAATAGAACTTCAAAATTGGTTTTCGTAATAACTGATAATTTTCCAGATAATAACTTCCCGTTTGACGCAGATGTTACTTACTCTATTGCAATAATTGTTAAAGAGTTTATAGAGATTCGTGTACTCCGAAAAACAAATTAAAAACGAAGTTGCCATGATACCTTATCCTCCTCAACTTTTTTGTAGGTGTCTTTTGAAATTTTTCGCAATTTTATTTTTTCTTATTATTATTATTATTATTTTTTTCATTTAAGCGAATGAAGGATTGACTTTCTTTTTTGGACAGCCTGTGTATTGTTCTAAAGAAGACAATTAGAAACATTGAAACGTCTATTGCTTCAAAATAAGATGTGCAATTGGCAACCAGAGAAAGTTAAAATAAAACGTACAATATTTACATATATATAACTACTTACCATAATTTTGTGGTTGCTGATTGGAATTGTACGCATCTGGAATCTGTACAATCGGAGTTATATATTCGTATAATATTTTGCCGCTGGAGGTTTGGAGATCTTGATTATTTTCTTTTTGCGTAAAGGAGTCCTTTGAATAAACCAAACAGCATTTCAGAGATAATAAAAAAATTGCCTGAAAACAAAATAATTTCACTTTATAGACACATAAAAATAAATCCAAAAAAAAATAGAATATTCTGAGTACCTTTTTCATTGCACTTTGGTAGAGAAAATGAACCCAAGTTACGTTTGTTAGGAGGTTTTGTGTAGGTAGGGTAGGATGTCCATTAAAAGAGACAATGCAGATTATCTTCCTGCGACCTAAGTAAAAAACGATGTCTTATTGTGACAAGATGGCGTAATAAAGGAACATTTCTTTATACTTTCGCTTTTATTTTACACGTAATCATTTCGTACATGAAAGTTCTACACATCTGAAAGCACAACGTGAAAGTTTGTTTTGTAAGAAAAATTTTATCTTTACGGAACAGTTTTATTTATGCGGAAAACAAAATATTATACAGGGTGTCCCATTTAAGACGAATATAGCTCTATAGCTCTGATAATATCAATAATGCAACAAAGTGTATCAAATAAAAGTCGTACCTAATAAATTCTTATTTTCGGTGAGGGGAGCTGGAGAACCGCAATATAAAAAAACTTATTTCACTTTGTAAAAGTAACAATAATAATAACAAACAAAATGGTTTTCTACTACCTAGTAACAAAAAATTTGATAACATGAAAATAAAAAATATAAAAAAACAAAAATATTTTAAAATAGAAAAACCATTTCTCCTCCCCTATCGTTATCTTTTGACCAGGTAGGCCAACCAAAAGAGCGAAAAAAGAGGCTGTTTTTACACTTAAATATTACATCAAATTTCATGTATTTCCTTTTGAAAAATACTTAGTAAATGAAAACCCAAGTGATTTCCCCAGCAAAATCGTGAACAATTTTTTTAAACAATAAAAACTGCAAAAAAATGACATTTTTTTGTTTTTTTTATAATATCAGGAAAAATAATTATGGAATCGTCTTTCTCTTAATAGGACTTTTGTAGAGAATAAAAAAACCTATAAAATGATTTTTTGCGAGACCCGATCGGTTAATTTTTTACATAGAAAATAAAGAAAAACCTCTAAAATAAACCTTTTTTAAAAATTCATAACTCCGTCAAGTTTGAGTCCTCCGTTCACTCCTTCCCCCACTACAGCTACTAGACTGTGGCTCGAGCGACTTTCGATCGTTTCGGGCGACTTTCAAGGGTATTTTTAGCATATTTCCCATCACCCAGGCTAAAATCCGAGATATACAAATTGGAGATTTTTTCGTCTACTTTCAAATGCCATTTTCAGAATTTAAATCGGACCATTTTTGATAAATCGCCAAAAGCCAAAAAAATTTAATTATTGTTTTGCAGTTTTTATTGTTTAAAAAATATTGTTCTCGACTTTCCTGGGAAAATCACTTGGGTTTTCATTCACTAAATATTTCTGCAATGGTCTTCTGCTGACGTAGTACCGTTAAACAATATGTCATCAGAGTCTGAGGATGAAGATTCTTTTCGGTATTTACTCATGTTCTGTCTTTATTACTTTTATCCAGATATTTTTTTTATAACTTTTCAATTTGTTTTCTTTCTCATATGTAGGTATTTTATGATCATTAGAACTCCCGTAATTTTCTATCTGACACAGTTTACGCTGAATTTACGAATGGTATAGGTGAACTATCTGCAAATGCTCTTCCAAGTAGAATATTTTCTTCGAAATTTCGAAATTATATACGTGGACAGTTTATACAAAGTCTAGAGGGCCCTAGTTGTGCGTTGTCATTTTGAGAAACTGATATTGTGACTTTAGGATTTAAGTGAACTCCATCAGATGGACCTGGCTTTGGATAATTTTAAATGTTCTGTAACGGATAACAACAGCTCATGTTAGGGTCATTTCTCCTTCAGTGTACTGGTCCATCTATTATTTGACAAGAGAGAGGGACGAATAAATTCTATATATAGAGGTTTTATGTTATAATAATAAAATAAGATCTCATTCATTTACCTACAAAAACTTAGATAAAATTATCTAAATTGCTTTCAACTTTGTTCACAAATTATAATAACAAATTTAAAGGGTCACTAAAAACAAAACTTGCAAAAGTACTGACGTTTTGATAATTACAATAACAAATCATGACTAGGTACTTTAACAATTTGCTTCTTTAGAACTTGTTTATGTTTTTATCTCTACTGGTCCATCCATTCTCCTGATCCAAATACCCTTACTTTATCCTATAAGTTAGTTTTTTCAAATATAACACCCTATATGTTATTGTGTTTTTTGATTTCTCGTTCAATTTAAGACCTACTCTGGAAAACAGATATTGGGCCTAAAACGTACCTACCATGCCGTTATTTGAAGTTTTTTTCTTAATGGACACCAAATCAAAAAATTTAAATACCTCGAAGCCCAATAACAAACTTTGGTTTTCACCAGCACTACTTACCAGATATCTTCGTAAAATGTTTCATAGAAACTCTAGAATCCTTGAAAAATTGGACACGAAATTTAATGTTTGATTAATAACTCAAGAAACATTGAAGATAAAGCTTTCAAACTAGGCACTCCGCTCGTAGTAGTTGCATGAACATTTGATAAAAAACGAATAAGTGGCGTAAAAATTAAGAAAAGTTTGAGCGATTTCAACTATGAAATTATGTGTTAAATTTGCATCGTTCAAAGTTAAAAATAAAAAGAAACTCACAACAAGAATTATCAATATCTAGAGAGAGTTATAATAACACAGGCCGAAAAAATTTTACGAAAGTCCAGAACCAGAGACCGGATCTAGTGTACCCGAAGGATTTTGGTGCGCTGATTACGAATCCGAGCTCAGAATTGGTCCGCCACCCTAGGTTCTCGATATATTCTAACCTCAAAGTGGAAAAATCGCGGTTTTTCGCTATATTCGGGGTCAGATTACACCAAAACCCTTCAGGTACACTAGATCCGGTCTCTGGTTCTGAAAATTGTCGGCCTCTGTGTAATTATTGTATTCAAGTATTAATTCCATTTTGCTCTAACAGCCTTATTACCAAATTGCCATTTCTACTGTTGATAGTGATGTTACCTAAAATGTGAACGGCCTACAAACTCATGTAAGCCTATGAGCAATACAACCCTCATGTTCTTTCATACTTTGAACAACATACGCAACGTATATAAATAGCAACTTTAAGTCATGTTCTGAAATAGGTATTATTCCATATATTTTCTGAGAAATACGGCACACATATTTGATGATAAACCAATATACATTACCATGCGTCTGCATTCCAGAAATTACTACTAATAAATAACAGCTAAATAATATTTGTTTTAAAAGCTGGCGTTTATTTTTTTTCAGATAATTGATCTCCTCTGTACCTCTGTTGTATTGTGGTTTAGTTTTCATAACAGAGAATATAAAATAGTTTTTAATTTCGGAAATTTTTGTAAACAAAAGGATTTTTCGGTTGGAGGAAAATGCAAATATGTAATTTTTATTTGGAAACTTAATGTATATCTACATATATTTTTTAACATGTAGTTTGCAATCTAAATATAATATTTACTGGAATAAGGCAAATAAATAAAACAAGAGGCGTCTGTTTAGCTCAGCGTTTATCCAAAAAGAGTCTTTCATAGATTTCCTTATGTTACATTTTTACTGCTATCAATGTACCCCATTGGAAATGTATGGACCAAGCTCGATATAGATAAATAAACAGAAAACTAGACTAAACACTAAATTTAATATTCAGCAATATTATATAGAATATTCTTTATTTGATTCGACGACTAAATGAAATAATAGTTTTCAACCTCAGTTTCTGAATCGGTTGTAGTACATATCTTTAAAAGAAGAAAACAGTAAATCATAAAATTACTAAAGAAATCTAATGACTTAATCTGGAATATAATTTCACACATATTTAAAATTCTATGTATATTTGTATATTTTCAGTTATACGGAGTTAGATGAAGTAAATGGACCAGTACATTTAGTTTTTACTACCATTCAGTTTATGTATGATTTCCAAAGGATCAACACCAAACGAATAAATGAATCAAATTATCAGGCACTTTAAATGCTGAATATTGAAAATACAGGTTTCCTACGTTCTTTATTACTGGCAATTATACAAAACAGTATTTCGGAGCTATTATCACCATCTATTACTTGGATCAGCATTTTGTACTAACTGATACTTGTTCGCTAGAGTGTGCTGTATCTCTCTTAGCTTAGTTAAGGCACTACAAAACAGATGGCAGCTGCCATTACATAACGACTTATATTTATGCCAGGAATGTTAAAAGATCTCTTTGATTTTCTGTGATCCTAATCAAAAAAGGTTTTGAAATATCATCTAGTTGCATGACATTTGTTTATACCAAAGGCTTTAAATAATTTTCTATTCTTTATGTTTCTTCTCTCTCCTAAACAATATACTTATCATTGCCAAATAAATAAACATATTAAGTAGTTAATTGTCTTCAAATTTTGGGAATAAAAATATTTAAAATTTCTCTAGCAATAAATAAAAGTATACCTACCTAATATTTAATATGTAATACAACATACCTGATATGTATCATATAATTAATATCTATCTATTGAGATGCTATTTTTGCCTGATTACAAGGGCTTCTAAAACAACGTCTTTAGTATGGCATTAGCTTTAAATGTATACAAGCCTTTCGATTGCAATTATACTTATTGTTAGTTAGAATGGTTTATAGAAAATATGTACATAATATATCTAAAATTACTCAGACGTATACAACTGAAGTTATGAAGATTCCTAAACACATGGAATGTAGACATCTCCTCTTTTGTATTCTGTTATCCTAATCAGAAAAGGTTTTGAAATATCATCTGTTCAGGTCTCGAATAAATTGGGTGAAGAGAGGAGAGAGAGAGAGAGAGAGGAGAGAGAACTAGTGAATTGAATTCATTTAAGAGAAAATGTGAGCTTGAACATCTATGTATTGGGTATTTGACTATTTGATAAATACAAGACAAATTTTGAAAAAAGAGTTTTTTGTGCAGGGTGTACGGGAAGGTCATGTCAAAAATGAAGGGGTATACAGGAGAGTTCAAAATAATTGTAGTACATACCTATCGTGCTTCGATGTGGAGTTATTCGCCTTCAAGGAAAGAAGCTTGAAAACAAATTCCAATTATAACTTCTAAATCGTTACTATGACAACAATGAAATTTGGGCAATTAAAGTAACTCATAGTAATATTTATTTCCAAGTTTAAACTGATATTCAATATGCCTGGGTTATGCAGGAGCAGACGAAATTATCGATTTAAATTTATACATCTTTGACAGCGTTGCTAAATTTGGCATTTTTCTTTCATAGTTCGATTCTTCTCTCACTTTGCTAAAAGAAAGGTATACCATATATCAACCGATATCTTGGGCCGTTTTTGAGAAAATCGAATTTTATTAACAACATACATGTATTGTATCAAAAATGCGATATTAACATTTTTGCAAAAAACTTGGAAATTGAGATGACTGTCAACAAGTATGTATAATTCAGGTTAGATATTTGCCATAAATCATTTTGACACAATGTGTTGATTCAATATAAAGGAGGATTTTAGCTATGAAGAATTTGCAGATATTCATCTAATGTACGAACCTGCAGAATGTAATGCTTCTATGCTTCTGAAGCTGTTCGGATTTACGCCAACCGCTTTCCAAATAGAATATAATTTGTATATTTGAAGTGACGAAAACCCCCATTCAGATAAAACACTAACAAAAATTTATCATTAATACATGGATGGGAATAATTTATTGGAAAGTACTTAATGGAACACATATCATTGATGACGCTTTAAATGGGGATAAATACCTACATTTACTACAAGAACACCTTAACCCGTTATTGGAAGAGGTCCCTTTAAATATTTGGAATAACATATGGGCACCCCATTTTAGCAGTTCAGTAAGGAAGGGCTTATTTAAATACCACATTTCCCGATTTATGGATCGGTTTAGGTAGTCCTTTTCCGTGGCTGCCTCGGTGTCCCGATCTTAATTCTCTCGATTTTTGTCTTTGGAGCCATCTTAAAAGTCTTGTTTATCAAACTCTTATAAAAAGTTGGGAAAAATTATTAAACCGCATAAATACATACGCCGACATCACTAGAACACCTGTTATTTTGATTACATACAGCAGAGGTGTTTTAGTAATTTCAAAAAATGCATTGAAGTTCAAGGTGCACATATTGAACATCTTACTTAATAGTTCTTTTTCTTTTAATTCTATACAAAAAAAGATTTTTACAAAAATGTTTAGTGTCATATTTTTGATACAATAAATGGATGTTTTTAATAAAATGCGATTTTCTCAAAAACGGTAGTAGATGGTACGGTATGCCTTTTTTTTAACAAAGTGAGACAGGAATCGAACTACGAAAGAAAAATGTCAAATTTGGCAACACTGTCAAATATGTATAAATTTAAATGGATAATTTTGTTTGATCCAGACATATTGAGTATCAGTTTAAACTTGGAAATGAACATTATGAGGTACCTACTACAACTATTTTGAGCTCCCCTGTACACCCCTTCATTTTTGACATGACCTTTCCGGACACCCTGTATACAAAATTCAGTGCGTTATAAAAAGTCCCGTTAAATGTAGTTCTGTGAAATATTTTTTAATATCAGACTAAAATAGTTTTAGTTTACTTCTTACTTAGTACAGGTCTTTATTTATTTTAGTGAAACATATTTCTTGAATGTGTCTGAAAGTGATATACATGATGTTACTTTTTTGCTGCTTCGCCCTTTGCACACAGTCTCGGCTACATACTCTCCGTAGTTGTAATGAATTTTCACAATCTTCACTCGCTCATCTGTTGTCCATTTTCCCTAACCGCAATGTGTTTACTACAACAGGTAGCCCTGCGCGATGCTGCCAATTCTTCGGAATGAAATTGGCGCACAATTCAAATCACTTTTGGGATACACTTTATAAACATATAAAACTTTCATGTATTTGTTTAGATTTTATAACTAACTATACAGTATTTTTTGTCTTCAAATATCACTCTGCTCTCTACTCTCCTACTGTCTACCACAGCACAATGATGACATTTATATTAAATATTTCACTATACTATCTAAAAACAAGTATCAATAAGTTTTGATGCATTATTTGTATCATCAGGAGAAAAGAAATACACACGGTTATGAATAGAATGATGCAGTCATATAGAACAAGAAAAGCAGTGTCTTCCATATAGATAAGTTGATCTAAATTATTATTTTGAGGAACACAGTGTATAGGTAATAATATTTTGTATGTATAAAATTTGACCTATTATAATCAAATTTTTTAACCTCTGTAAAAACTGTGATACAAGTATTGTTTAAACATTTGATAAAAATATACTAACAGAAAATTATATTTTCCTATTATCATTATGTTGCAATAAATAATATGTATTTCACTACATGATGTTTATGGACGAATATCTTAAACCTATTATGTAATAAAATGTGTAATATGCATACAATAAAATTTGGAATTTGAATGCTTTCCTAGAGAAAACGAAATTTTATTAGCGAATGTATACCCATCAAAGGTATAAAAGTATATACATTAAATAAGTGGCTACCTATATTTTGCAACTTGTTAGCGTAATCGCATTTTGTATTTTGTACACATTATTATGGTTTCTTGGTACTTTGATGTAGGTTTCTATCTTCCACGTAATTGTTTGCATCAATAAAGTGAAGGTAAAGACACTTGTTTTGCTATTGATACAATTACCTTTAAACACTTTCATTGTAGGTATCATAAAACCCCTTACATATCTATAAATTACATAATAGTTATGAAATTGTTGCTAACAAGGCAGGTAATCATTCTGTGCATCGTAAGGTAATAAGTATTTTAATATATGTATATATAATATAGCTCAGTCTTAACATAAAGTATATTAATTTATTGATGACTTTATGGTTGCCAACCAATTACAGGCCAGTTCAGAAACGCTAATTACATGTGTATGTTGTCTTGTAAAATATGCGTAAGCAGTGGTGTTTATAAAATTTTGCCATAGGGGAAGGTTAAAAAGTTCAGAACACTTATCATGTTACCATTACCCTCGCTTTTTGACTATTTCATTATTTACATAACAGCCAATCAATGTCATTTCCTGATCCACTTTGGACTACTCCTGATGTACCTACTATACTAATAAAACTAAAATCTACTGAAGTTTTATCGCTGATAAAACTACATATTATTGAAATATTATATCATATGAAACTGATTTTATTAATGAAATATTCTTCTCAAACGAGATAATCCCGTGTATTTTTGTTCTTTTTATTTAATATGACACCTACTCAAAAAAATCGAAGAACACTTTGCTAACAGAACAGCAGTCTCCAGACCTTGTGATGTTATAGGTACAGGAAAAATTACGAAAATGATTTATCATGATCGGGATTTGCCCCCCAAAATTTGCCCCTTAGGTACACCATTGCACATCAACTAACAAAACCATAATACCAACCAAAAATATCATGCTGTACATATTCACGATGCCCTACTTACATCAATGACATCCAAATACATTAAATGCCAATATGTAAACAATATCTTTAAAAAAAAGCAATACAAAAAATTCGTCTTGTAGAAAGTGAAAGGTAAGATTTTCAGCGCTGTTAACACAAGTAATAATCACTCTGTTGCCAATAATGCTAATGCTATAAAAATAATAAAACTTACATTAATTTCTATATGTTTAAACTGTTAGGTTACATAAAATGTGTAGCAATAATAATTAATCTCTATCAGGCAAATAAATCTTTTTAGAGGAAAATATTGCTTTCACTGTGTGATGACACTACGGCATGTATTTGTTGCGTAATGTTTATAATAATCTAAACTGGAAATACCTTAATTAATTTCTTAGTGACATAATGTTAGTTCCGGATTTTTGCAACAGGATCACATTATATCTTGTATCAAGATAATATGTGAAGTCCGTTACATATCTCAGTTGTAAAATCACCGTTTAGTACAAATTTGTATTAACCAACTGCATTTTGTGTAATTTGTGTATTTTTTCGATTTCATTTTCACAATCAAAGAAGTAATGGGGCAATTCTACAATAGACACCATTTCCTATCAAGATGTAGTTTTATTGCGTTTTAACCTTCGATAATCGATTTTGCTAACCGATTTTGCATTCGCTTCTATTTATTTGTCTTTAAATAGATAAAAATAAAGGCGTATTCAGTATTCAGTAACAAAAATACCTCTCGGTTGATTATTCTTAGTTAATCCTTTTCATTTGAATATGCAACTATATTTATAATAATTTAACGCTATCTACAGCAGGACATGACAGAAATATGTGACGGTGCTATATGTAACGACAACCACATTGTCGAAATTGTTGATAAAAAATAAGCTTACTATTTATTTATTTGCCTACCTAAACCACATTTAAATAACAGAAATCGGTTGTACAATTCTAGCTTGAAAACATCTTTCAACATTGCAAGTGTGCTTGATTTATGTATCTGGAAATGTTTGTACGGTTTGGTTAGTTACTAAACTCTTAGTCCATAATTGAGCAAGTAAAAGCAATACGTTTTAAAAATAGGTGTTTTAGCTAATACCTTTCCAATACTGTACTGTATTTCTTGTAGACAATGTTATGATAATATTTAACATCTAAAGTCCAAATGTTACCGTTTTGAAATGCCTTTAAACTTTTGTGGGAGGAAAAAATTGATGCACTAATCTCATCATTTCTATATGTATAACAAAACATTTGCAGGTACGGGGTCCGCTCAGAAACTACAGATTTTTTTTTAATTATTTGCTAATGGAGATATTTAGTGATTGTCGTAGTTAGTAGCATTGCGTTGTGCATAACCTTCTATGTAACCACATGTTCCTGGATCGTTGATACTTCATTTAGTTTTCGTGATATTTTTATTTGAGTGCAACGTGTTTGAGTGTTAGTGATGATTTTTGAAATGTGCTACTTTCTGGAACAACGAACGATACGACGTCAAATTTTGCGTGAAACTGGAGGAATGAAATGAACATGCATCGAGTTGCAACAAAACTTGTTCCTCGTTTGATGACCGAACAATAGAAAGAAAATCACGTGGACGTTTGTCAGCAACTCCTCTAAAAATCCAGTGACAATGAAACACTCATTCAATGGGTCATAACAGCAGACGAAAGCTACGGTTACGACATTGAGACAAAAGTTCAATCATCACAATGGATTGGCTGGCAAAGGATCTCTACGCCCCAAGAAAGCACGTCAGTTTCTATCTAATGTCAAAGTGATGCTTACTGTTTTTTCGACTTTAATGGAATTTGCGTACCCTGAATTCTTTCCTCAAGGTGAAACAGTGAACAGTCTGTAGTATCAAGGCGTTTTATAATGGTTACGTGAAAAAATTCGCTAAAAAAAGACCAGAGTGGCGAGACAACTCATGATTGTTGCACCATGATAATGTGCCCGCACACTCAGCTTTGTCAATTCGTCAATTTTGTGCAAAAATCAGATTACTGTCCTCCCTCACCCTCCTTACTCGCCAGACCTAGCTCCTTACGATTTTTTCCGAATTAAAGGCCGTTTACGACTTTTGGTGACATCAAAGCAAATTTATCACATACTTTAAAGGCCATTTCATATGAAGCTATCCAGGACTGCTTCGCGAAATGGAAATACCTCTGGTAAAAGTGTGTGAATAGGGTAGGGTAGTACTTTGAAGGAGATAAGTACCAATAATGTATAAAATTAATAACAAAGTATAAGAAAATAATGTTGGGTTGTTTTCTGAACAGACTATAACAAATACAGGGGAAAACCTTTCCTGAATTAATAATAGATTTATCTGAATATATTTTAATTAAGATATCCTAATCCTTATACGAGTATAAACGTTCTTTTCTCGCCATGATGTTTTAACTAGAAGGTATTTTAATCAGTCACGATTATATATAACAACCTTATAGGTACGCACGCAAGATAAATCATACTTTTACACAAATACACCCTGTATTTAAATGAAGGAGCATACAGCTATCAGATAAATAGACGTAGTTCATGGTTACTTCACTTAGAAGTTATCGGGTGTTTATGTTGTTGAAAAAACATCCATAAATATGCGAACATCTCGACGTGCCTTATGACATATTTGCGTAGAATAAAAAAAATAATTCCCAAACACTCCCTAAGAATCCCAAAATTTACACGGCATTGAATATTTTGGAAATTCTATAAGTTCGGTTAGTTTCCAAGAAAAAATATCTCTTCCATTGTGAAACGAATAATTTTCAACTATTACTATTTTTTAGTTTAAAATCAGCTTATTACATACGATAAGCAATTATGTCCTAAAGAGTATTTAATCCGATTATCATATTTTACTCTCAAGATTATATGGTTGGTTTGTGCTCATTTACTTAAATACGCCCTATATAAGTTTTTTATAATCTAAATATAATAATTATATCATCATATAAACTAAATAAATAATTAAAACCTTTACGGAAGAAATTCAATATTACGAATTTTAACACAGATTTAAAAAAAATGTATTTTGATTCAAGATGTTTTCTGTTTTTTTAATAAATTTACGCATATGTATGTAAAATCTATATCTTTTAATTAAACCAAATCTAACTTAACCCAACCTAATCTAGTATTAGTCAGTAGTTCTTTTTTTTTTCAAAATACTTGAATATTTGTGGAAACTGTACTAATGGTTAATAATATTCTAATATTTCTATAGGTACTTGAAAATATTTATTCAACATATGATTGTAATAACGTATACCCAAATTCTATTTATAATAACCTAAATTTAATTCATCCGAATTTTTAGAAAAAAAAATTGAATTTATTTGATTTAGCCCTAATGGGCGAAATTAAGAGAGTAAGAGCCTTCAAAAGAAATATTACTCAACCCCCAATGTCATTTAAATATTTTGGGGTGATGCTTACCCTTGCTTGGGAGTGAAAGTGGCGGAGTCAAAAATACCAGCAAAGAATGTCCCCCTTTAATCTAAAATCGACGGGTCTGAGCGTTTTTCTACAATCTTGACGCAGTTCCTGAAAATGGCTCTGTTTCGTTTTCATTTGGCCACCCTGTATTAACACCGTTATCATTTTCTAGTATTAAAGAATCGAATTTATATAACCTGTAAAAAAATTATTCAAGCAATAATTTCCTCATCGTTTTATTGTATTTAAAAAAGATGCACATATTTTTCTTTTATAACATAATATGCCATGTTGCACTGGTTAAAAACCTAGAATGTAAAAATCAGCATATTCACCAAGGAACTTACACGCAATCGTGTACTAGTTCGATTTATTCTCGAAGGAACAAATTAGTGATAATTATTGATAGGAAATATATAATTATACGAAATGGAAAGCTTGATAGTATTTTTGAAATAGCTTCCTTCTTTGTATTAAATTAAAACAATTCTTGCTCTAATAGATATGGGTGTGTTATATAATTATACATTTATTATTAGTGGTAGATTATCCGCTGCGAGTTATTTAATCAGGATTCGTCATAACATAATCAAAGTTTTCTAAAAGACAACGTTAAAAACATCATCCACAATAATTTTGTTGAAATTTGATTCAAATAAGCGGGAACTTTTACCATGATATGAAGATATGTACTTATAATGCTGTCATAGCGTTTGGAGTTTCACTGATGGGTGTCTTTTAGGGATACAGGTTTTTGTTTTTTGTCAATTGAAAACTGTCAAGAACTTCCTAACTCTGAAGCTACTGAGTAAATTTTGTTGAAATTGGACATATTGGTAACTAGTTTGAGGAAAGTATACTATACCAAGTTTTTGAGTATGTAATTATTATTCAAAAACTGTAGGTGTTTCACATTTCATCTTTGGAAAGTTTTAGGTATTGAGCCTCTAGGACTCGTTTTAGAAAAAAATATTTCCCTAGTGTTATTTTATTTGAACTAGAAGCATCATAGTTTCGTTATATCGAAATATTCATATTTTTATAGATTTAGATTCCGTATTTTTTAAAAAACGTCTCAAAGATTGCTCAAGACATTTATTTCTCTACAAATTATTTGTAGCGAAAAAATGTACAACACATTTTTAGTTTTATGTCCATAAAGAATGTGGTTTAATAAAATTGATAAACTTTTGACAAGTTTGTCTGTAATGATATATACAAGTATATTTTCATTAGAGTTTACTCTCTTTATAGTTTCAAAGTAACAGAAATGTAAATTTCCTCCGTTTAGATCTAGGTAATAACTGTTTCTACTGACATGATACGGACATAAAAGCTGAAATGTATATACTTTAACTAATTTATACAGATTTTCTTGTATAATCGTCTTTATATTTTAAACAATTTAATTATCTACCGACAATAATTTGTTTATTTAATAAAAACTAAATAATATATTTTTAGTGCCATGACGATTGTCAGTTAAGATCACTAAAAATTTTGTAATACATAAAATTTATGTTCGTTGTTGTTCTTTAAACTCTAATTTATAGACCAGAAACAGATAAATGCATCATCTACCTTACCTACATAAAACCACAACAAGGAGATGTTTTATTCATCTTATTCACGATAATACGGTACATCTTGTAAATTTAAAATATTATCATAATTAATAAAGGAATGTGATATATTAGGCACACTACTTTCGCATCTACCTAAATACCTACTTTTACTCTTCAGACTATAGCAAATTCACACATGTTGTTTATCTGAGATAATCTGACACCAACGCTTTTTTATGGTTACTTCTTTCTTAGACCATTAGGTGTGTGTATTATTATTTATAGCGCGCACCTAATTTTTAAAGAAAACTGTTTTAGAAAAAGGTTTCACCAAAATATTTGAAACATGCAAAGTCAAAATTTTTAAAATAGATGCCCATACATATCGTTATTTTTCAAAATATTATCTTGTCTAATAAGTGCCACCAATAATATACAAATATACAATCTTTAAACTCCTTGCCACTTCTGTGGAGTTTCTATATTATTTCTTCTTTAATATTGAATAATAATAATTAATTCATTAATTGAATCTAAATTGTGCTTAATTAAGAAGCGATGACTTGGAGTCGACTTCAGTATAAATTTTATATCATCTGCATGTAATAGATATTTGCAATTAGATGTTTAATAATATAATCAATGAAGAGTATAAAATTTATGAAACTAAGATAGAACCCTGAGTTGCTCCTGATTAGAATCTGTTAGACTTAAACCCCATTCGTACGCATAGTTGTCGATTTAAAGAATGATAATCTAATATATTGATTAGTGAGTCTAGAAAACCATATTGTTCAAGTTTTAAAGATATAATAATATAATTAATCCTGCTGAAAGCTTTTGAAAAGTCAGTATAGATTTCAATATTAAACGACCGGTAATAAAACAACACAGAGCTTCAGAAATTATACACTGAAAGAAATGAGCGTATTAAACTGTTTATCTAGAATAATGTGTATAGCGCATATTAAAACATTTATAACCAATATACAAGATACTCCTTATTCAATGAGTTTATGTTCCAATTGTATAGTAGGGAAGATTTGTTGTATAAAGACCAGCATCCGAAATTGTATATAACAATTATATTAACAGAATTATTCGTTCTTATACCGAATATGTTTCCGTTTTTAACGTGTAAAACGCGTCTTATAATGGTTAAGTGATCGTCACCTCTCGGTGCATAAATCGGTTATGATCGTAAAATTTCCGACAGTCCGCTGTGCATCGACTTACGACTATTACACGTCTAGTTTCATGAAAATGGGCAGTATAGGCACATGTTTTGTGGGATACATGATCATATCGCGTTGTGTGAAATGGAAAATTATTATGTAAGTATCTAACTGTTTTATGGCTTGCAATTGTTTTGTTTTTTCAAATGTAAATCTTGTCTAAATCTTAAAAATTATTATTTTGTAGGTCCTATTAGAAATCGCTGATGTTAAGTTTTACATAAGATGGAGGAACAGAAGGTTAACGCGGTGACAAAGAAGAGCATGGGTATAAAGTCAATCAATCAGAGGAAATAAAATTAGATCGAAAGAAGCTCAACCTTTCAGGGGATGCTTCATTCTTAAGGTGGAAGAGTTATAGTGTAAATTTTCATGTAATACAAGAAAATGCGGGTGCATCGTTGCTAAGAAAATAAACTGGACAGTTTTGGGAGCGATTTGTCATCATTTTAATGCTTAAAAGTATGTTTTATGTATGTTTACATTAGAACCTTAGCTTGTAATTACAGTTATCCAATAAAATTTCTGAAAACTTAGTGACATATGTTTTTAACTCATACAGAGTATGCAACAGTTTAATACATTTATTTTTATAAAACTTATAACCAGTACTAGATGTTCTAATAACGATATGGAACACTTTAATAACAGTTATTGCTATTATTTCGTAAAGGGTATAAAAAACGTTGTATACTAGTTATACAATAATTTAATAAAGAATAAGGTTTATAGTCACTATACAACTGTGCTAGCAATACGCGTTTTGTATCCAATATTCACCTGTTTAACTGTCACATATAGTATACAATGGTCTTATAATGGCATATAGAATTCTAATAAAGAATAAAACGCATTTCTTTCAGTGTACTTTGCAGATAATGGGAGATATGCACATAGTTCCAAAAACTTTGCCAAATTATTTAGAATTGCCATAGCTTCAGATATCATTTCGATTACCTCTTTTCAATGCAATATAAACTCTAGATTTTTCCCAAATATTTAGAACAGTTAGAAATTTCAAAAATAAAAGGAATAGGATGGAATAATCAAAATACTGGGATATCCATCCGGCTCATCCGTCGCATTAGGTTTAAGTTTTTTATTGTCAACATACTTTTTTTAACTAATGATATTGGTAGCCTTATTTTTATTCAGTTTGTTGTTAATAGTGGGAAATTAGAGGCCAAATTTCAAAGAAAAACACCAAATTTTCTCAATTGTCGACGTTTCGTCACTTATCGTGACATCCTCAGGACACTATAAAATTTAATAATTTCAAAATTACATCACAATTTATAAATAACAAACTTAACATTAAAATATTAAAAAAGTGTGTCTAAAACATTACAATAAAATGAATACAGCAATATCTATATAAACATGAAAAAAAATTACAAATACAGACAAACTAACAATGTTTATATGTCACAAATTTAAAAACAAAAGTATTAAAATTACATAAACAAAATGTTTTTATACTTTTTTAAATTATTTATTAAAATATCAGTGAAGAAATACATATTATCTGCGTTAAGGTAGTCAGATAAGAACCATAAAATTTGGACCTGAACTGAAATTCCAGATGCCATATCAGTGATTTGGTGTACAAAGAAATATATCGGCATATTCTTTGGGACCTGTAAATAAAATACCTCGTTAGAAAGGTTGGAGGTATTTTACCAAAGATAAAATATTTAAAACCATCTTAAGATATTGAATATTGAAAACTGTATACATCTCTTTAGCGTATAATCTCAACTGTCGTATAGGATTGGTTGGAGTGGTGTACATCATAGTCATCTAGATAATTTGCATTACAGAAACAGATTTTAAAAAGCATTTTTGAAAAACCGTACAATTTCTCATCTAATGTTTTAGGTAAACAAACAAGCATGATGACAGAACTGTTTTGCTTTTGCCTAGAAGTAACAGAATTGATAAAAAATAAAAAATGTACCTATTGACGCCACATCAACATAAATAAAATAAAGGTAAAATGGTGGCATAGTTCTAGCTTGTTCTGAAACAAACAATAGATCAACGATATGTAGATTATACTGCTCCTAGGCTATATGTGATAGTTCTATCTTACGTTGTAGGCATGATGACAGTAACCAAGAATCACTAAAATTATGTATTTTTCTAATGAAATATTATTCATGGATTATAAAAAACGTATTTATTTTTATATTATGAGCGAAATAGATAATATTTTTGATAAAATAAAAATACAAAATACAGCAAACCGCCATGATAGATTGAACACCAATCAGAGCGAATTACGTCACATGTAAATGTCATTTTATGTCATTTGTACTTCGACAATATCCACAGTATTTATCTTCGTTTAAATATTTTGTGTTTCCCAACTATCAGTTCTTTAGTTTTGTGTTGCCAAAACCATAATCAGGAAACGTAAGGTACTTGAAAAGTTTCTAAAAGAAGGAAAGAAAGTAAAGTTCAACAACTGCGAGTTAATAAAATATCAAAAGAACTATGTTTGTGATCAAAAGTTTATCCATGCATAAATTGGTGTTGAAATACAAAGAACAGTCCTGCGACACATTTTTGAAAAAACTCGTATTGACTGACGAAGATGACATGAAAGTTGAAGAATATACGAGACCAACATCAAAGCTGTTTTTGGCATGAGTTAAGATATGGGATAGTGACGGCCTCACAAGCGTTTGAATGTCAATATTTTTCTACTAAACCTTTTATTTTCTACAAAAATAAGATATTTTTTGGAAATAGTAAATACTTCCGAACATCGTAGAACAGCTTTTCAAAATCTGTCATCATGCCTTTACCTACAATAAACAATTTTTGAAACTAGATTGAAAAAAAATATATTAGAGACAGATAAACAAGGTTTTGGAGATATAGCATAATAATTAATTCATGTAATAAGAAATGATACACTTGTGATTGACAAATAAATAAATACATTTAGAAACAAAATAATAGATGTAACATCAATAAATTTACATCCCACTTATATATGACTATGTTTGTCATGGTATTTAACGTATTATCCCAATCGTGTTAATAGTTTTAAAATTTAATCTCTATTACTTCTAATATCTTCTTATTGCATGTATTTCTTATTTTGGATGTCTTTTTTGACTATATTGTAAGGCTATATCATAAACAAGCAACGCTATATGTTGCTTCCGTGCTTATTCAAATTTTCTTATGTTTTTCTTGTAAACTATTATTGTCCAAGACGAAATCAGACATTATCAATATTTATACATATTTGTCGTCGTTATCGAGAAAAATAATTTGACGGTGCTGTTAAAGTTCTCAATGTGCTATTTACGAAAGACTAGAACTTATTAGGGTTGGCTTTCATTAGACTTGTATTTGGAATTTGGATTGGATTGGATCGGATGGACTGGACTAGATTTTTTGGATTTGGATTTTATTGGTTGGCTTTCTTTTCAATGGTCAATGTATATAAGGGCTGTTCCAGAACTTTTTTATCAATATTTTTTTGGTATCCATCTTTGCTAGAAATTAGATATATCTTTAAATATGGAATAGATAAGTTGATGCCAGATATTCCTTGCTTTCCTTTGCTTATAGGTATCCTGCTGATGACTCTTAAATTATTTTGTTCATTTCCACTGAACTCTGAATGTTAGAGATGTAGTTCCTCGTCCAATTGTCCTAGGGGTATCATCGGTATATTAATGTGTTGACGATTTCTTAGACACAGCGTTCATGTACCTATGTGTGTGTTGGCTTTCTTTAAACGCTGCTCCCTAGGGTGATATTTGAACTGTTGTTTTGGATTGGGAGTTACTGATTTCACTCTATTGCTCTTTAAGGCTTCCATGTAGATGATTTCCAGGTTCATTTTACAACCATTTTCTATAAATAAGAAAAAAATACAAAAATATTTTGATAATCTTTAGGAACTGTTTAATTAATTAAAAGCCTCTAATTCACTAGCACTTCTTCAACAATAATAAAACAACAATAATTCATTTAGTGTCTATGGATTAATGGACATTCTAAGCATTCCGCTCTTACATAAAACTAAATGTGAGATTTTAGAATTTCAATTAATTTGTATTAACATTTCATTGACGCAATTAAAGAAACGTAAATTGGTTCCTGTAAGCGCATGTGGTGGAATAGAATTACTATACTTAACAAAATTACCTCAGTCCCTTTTGTAAAAATTATGGTGAATTGACTGACAGCGTTAAAATAAGAATATAACAATTCTGGCGGTAGTTATTCTCTCCTTCCTCATGCAAATCAGGTAAAACTAAAAACAGTTTAAATTGCGTTCTGCATGTAGATATTCCTAGCGTGTGGCACAAACGTAACAAAAAATACCTCGAAAAGCACGATCCGCGATGCTTTTCAGTAGGCAAAGCAGTAAGTACGAGCGGTAACCACTCTTTCTAACTCTCACCGAGCTATCAACTTCTTGCGAATAGATCAAGACAGCGAATGCATTCACTTGTTTCTTGAATACCACGTGCTTCAGGTGTTTTGCCGGTTATACGATCGTAGTAGTTGGTGCATTGAACTATACGGTGCGTTTCTTGTTCTAAACAAATGCGTAAACGGACAAAAGGCAATGCAAAGAAATTACATTGTTTTGTTAAATTTAATTTCAATTAGCTAATATTTGACCCGGAAAGTGTTTCACATTTGGTGACAGTGAGGTTGTGAAAAATTTGTTGTGTTTGGAAATCTATCCTAAGGAATGATAAAGGTATTATTTACTAATTTTATGTCCGGGTAATATTTTAAAGTTATAAGACAAATTTTATTTTGAGAAAAAAACATCTTTTATTCAACCTCGATTATCTATAGTGAATTTATTTTGGTAATAAACTAAAAATAATATAAAATATACTGCCTATACTGCAAACCTACTGTTCTTTCTAATTCTCGTTCAAATATGAACTGATTTGTTTTCCACTTCAGTGATCAATCATATCAATATCTAAAAAATATCCTGAATATTTCTTATTTTTAATTAATAATTTTATACAGGGTATTAAAAAAGATAAATATTTATAAAGATAAAGATTAATAACTTGTATAAAGCAGGCCCCAAATGATGCGGTTAAACATAAATATGTTAAGTATTTGTAGATTATTTGGCCAAAATCTGTGGTAGAGTCCAATAAAAACTTTCCAATCTAAAGTACCGAAATTTGAAATTTTAGCTATATAAATCAGGTTTCAGGCGTCACTATGTTCCTGTTCTGAATAAATAAGAATAACCTTGTACGAAGCAGCTGTTTTTAGTAGTTTTTATGTTTCTTTAAAACGAATTTAAATTTAATAAATAATGTTGAGAGCAACAAGTAATATATTTTCTGTAGTTGTAGACTTATAGCTATTTAATGTAATTTTAAACCCGACATTTTCCGCACTTTAAAATGGTTCAAATGTATTTTGAGAGAAGGTGAGCAGATAGTAAAAATTATTTTGTTATAAGTACCTATTTGTTGAAACATAATGGTTCTATAATTTCCTCAGACATAGATGTCATCTTCTGAAGTCAATTATTTTAATCCAGTCAATTTGGAATTTTCGGAAAAAGTAGTACAAGCTTTTAATTTGAGTAGACCTCAAGAGTAGGCAAAAAGTCAGAAAACACATGGTGGTTCTTCAAAAGAGATTTAAACCAGATTTCCTAAAACTCACCCTCACCATATTGGTCATTAGTGTGTTGTATTTTCTTACTTTCTGAATTTTAATTTGTCAATTTCATAAAAAAAAAACGATTATGATAATTTATTACTATGGTGTAAGTGCTTGGCTAATAACAGATTCTGTAACCTATTATAAATATTTTAATTATACAATAAATGACAATATTTAAAATCAATAAAAAAAAAGAAAAATGACACGTTATAATAGCATAACATGCTTTCCTCCTTTATATGTCAATTTCTAGACCAAATTTTAAAATATTATTAATTTTCAAGTTGATAGTTAATAATAATTAACAGTTAAAGTGTTATATTATGTTTACCTTGTTATATACGTAAGGCATACTTTGTATGTATCGATATGCACCATCCACACAATAAGGCATTCGTTTACGTCTGACAAATAAATATGTTTGGCAAATCTATGGTATTTTAGGCCATTTAGTCGTCCACACTGTGCTGCTGTTTATATTCATTATTATCTTGTTTACCTTCTTTAGTCCATTGTTTTTTTATTACTATGTGTTTTACTAATGAATAATGTACATTTTTTTAAATTGTTCCATTCTGCAAAGCTATTTCCATAGGTTTTGCAATTATACACGTCTCAAGATGTATACGTATACTAATAGAAATTTGTCCTAAGGAATATGAGTAATAAAATATTTCCCATTTGTTTTAAACATTATGTTACGTTGTATTGTTTATGTTGCTTATTAAAAATGGGACACGGCTTAAAGACATATTGCTGACGTTAAAATAGGGTATAGCTAAAGATATTTTAATCAAATGTTGCTACCTTAAGGGTGTCAAAGCTAAAAATATTACACTAATCAAGATGAAAATTTCAGTGGGTATATTTTTTAAGGCAAGAAATATAGTATTCGTTTTGTGTCTACTGGTACATGATGCTAGTTGCACCTTATTGGTGGAGCAAATATAGTAGAGGACCCTGTTTGTTAGCTGTTCATCGAATATTGAAAATTATGACCAACAAATATGAACATTAATAACTAACTTTAAGTAAAAATAATATTGTGGTTAAAAGTCAGTCTGCATCTTAATTTAAAGCTTGTGACAAATTAATCTTCCTGATTAAAGTACAGTAAGAGAAAATTTTGTTTTCTTGAAAATTATTTAGTTTTTTGACATTAATTTACACACACTATACATTTTATAATAAGATGCAAGTCGTATTTTTTTGTTTAGTTCAATAATTCGCTTTTGCAAAATTTGCATGCATTAAAATAAAACAAAATAAAAAATCTAGGATCTTTCGCCGGTATAAATATTTGGTGCAAGTAATAATATTACAAAGACATAGAGATTGTTCTGTAGGGATTATGCAATAACTGATAGCAATGCCGCATATTCCCCAAAAGCAGAACTTGTTAAGAGGTTCCTATTTAACCCTCTATTTAATAGTTATTGAGTTGTATATATAATAATTCTTTCTGTAATTTATATAACAATACTATCTAACAATACGCAAAATTATTATGAGATAATGAAACATAAAAAAAAACATGAAACAAAATTAATATAAATGTATAGTAATAGTTAAATTTGCTAAACACAAATCTATATTTGAATTCAATTTAATTGCAATTAGATTATGGAAAAAAATGCCTGGTTTATTTAATAACCAATCTTTAACGTGACTTAAAAATTACAAATGCATTTAATAATTTAGATTGTTTGGAATTTCGTTATTTACTTTTTGACCAAAGACATAGGCAGATCTTTGTATTGCGTTTAGTAGCAAGTTGTATCCATACAGTCAGTTTTCTGTACCATGTTAGGCACTTATGAATAATAATAAGCTTATTGACTTTTTTTATTCAGATACATAAAGTAAATAATTGCGAATATTAAGAATTTTTCAAAGATTTTATATTATATTATTGTAAACCCAATCCTACACAACATTTCGATATCGTAATTGAGATTCCACTAAAGTGTAATAAAGAACTATAAAGAATGTTTAAAATATGTTTCGGATATTATTTTTTTATGAAAGACTTCTAATTTTAACTACGTCACATTGTACTATGGAAAAATATTCCTAAATATTTAAATTTAGTTGTGATAGGGGCCTCATTTACGTGTACATCGCAGTATACATTTGTTGGTGGGAAATGAAACAGCTTAACATTGCTATCCAAAAATGATAAAAATATGTATATAGTTTTTCCAAAAGAATAGTTAGATTAAATCTATCGTTTATATGTCAGAATCAGCTTCAATTTTTTTAATAATACTTAATTGATTTCCAAGTTTCTTTTTTATAGTTTAGCAAAATCTATACTAGTTTTACTTTTAAAATGTTGCTCTTGCCTTCTGCCCATCTATAAAAGAATTTAAATATTTTATTTCTATAAAATTTAATATTAAATAAGTTACGTTATTTTTATTTCTTCATATGTCCCTTCTTCTAATCGATTGTAATAAATCCTGTGTAATCCACTCTTTTTTTAGATCACCTTCCTTTGTGAATATTTTGATGTTCTTAAATTAAATAACATTTTTTTGTGTATCTAAGTATGATGATAAGTATTTACAATTTTATTTTTTTAAATAGTTTTCTATAAGAGACAGTTCTTTTTGAGCTTCCTGTTTATTATTTTTTGCTTTAATTGACATGTCCCATTTTTAATGAAACATCCTGTATTTAAGGTACTTTTTATATTTTAAATTTAATGAAGGATATATTTTTCATTTCAACTTATATAACAAAATATCGTTTAAAACATAAATTTCAATTACCAACACATCAAATCTATTTTCACAGCTAAATTGAAACAATTATTAATTCCACTTTCTTATTAACTGTTCACCTTTTGACTTGAAAGCAAAATTAATTAAAAGGTATAATAATAAAATATAATTATGTCATATTGAGGAATGAATACACAAAAATATATTTAACTGAATATTCTCAAAAAATAGACTTGAATGTTTTTTCGCGAATAATTAAATAAATTCAATCCTTTTGTCCTATTAATATTAAATATTTAAACTCTGAATTTTATTTTGACTGTCCTTTAATAACATATATTAGGTTTATAAATAATTTAGTACTAATGTTAATGTCCACTTAAAAATATATGCTCTTGACATTTTGCCTCGTTTGAATTTATTCACAAAAAATGCAAAGATCTATTTTAAACTACTTATAATCTTAATGAATTTAGGTAAAATTAGTAAAATTATATGGTTGACCTTAAAGAAGTAAAAGTTCAAAACAAATGTAATGGTAACGACAGATAAATATTATTTCATTAAAGTACAATGGGTATGCGAAAGATGTAACAATTAAGTATATAAAACACAGTCTAATTAAAAAGGAAGAAACAACTTCACACGTCTGATATAAGTCCTGTACGTGAATCTGTGCTACGGCCAAATGTTGGTGCAATTTTAAACTTGAAAAAATATTTTAATCTACAGGTTGAGGTCAGAAAACAATGCAGTTTGTAATTAGACGTATTAGTGGTTATTTGTAGAATTAATAAGGTGTTAAGAAATTATGCTAAGTATATGTGTGTGCGGTTGAAGTAATTATTATATTTTAAGAGATTTTGATCTAAGAAAAAACAATTTTGTATTATGTAAGCAACTGAATTTCCTTTTTTAGTCATAAAACATGTTTATATACTATTTGAGTAGTAGAAACTGATTTCTTAAGGTCTTGTCAAGGGATCGCAATCAAATCTTTAAGGGTTAATCCATACTATAATGTCGATCTCGGTTCGTTCTCGGTCCCACCTCGGCCTGGTAAAATATTATTAAGTGAGAAACAATGTGTGCACTCATAGTATCCGTAACAGTCAAGTTCCGGTCATATTGTATAATGTGAACATGATTAAACTTTACCAGACCGAGATCGTACCGACAATCTCTCTGTATTGTTCAATTCGTTACGTAATTTTTTACAAATTTTATATACTTCCGACTCCACATAAGGATTACAAGATCTAAGTTCAACACCTACGCCATTCAGTGACCTGCTACAATTTTCTTTCAAGAAAACATAAGTTTGATTATAATATGCTACATTTGTCTTGAATAATTCCTCCATTAATACTAAATTTTAAATATACATATATATTTTAAGAAACTGGTAGTTTTGAAACAAATATCTATGTTTGCAGTTTATGATGAACTGTAAGAGATATTGTAGCTAAAGTCCGAGATAATTTTCAAAACTATAAAAGATTTGAATTAAATCATATACAGCGTAGTAAAAAAGTTCTGCATAAAATTCATATTTTCGTTAAACAATTTTTTTTTTCGAAAAAACGGTGAGACACGTCGATTTTTATTTGATCCAGGGTACCTTATTATGTGGAAATTTTTTTTTCGATAATCCACTTACGCCAGCGATGACATAATTTTTTTTTTAAATGACAACGCATATTTTTTTCGTTCGAAATTGATGACAGTGATAATTATCTAAACAACGGTGTGAAAATTTCGATGTCTTACATAACAATTTTTTTTAGAAAAATGCACCTTAAGTTCTTGAATGCAATAATTTGCTGTTTACGGATCAAATGCCTTAGAAAAAAATTTATTCGGCAGAAAGCATTTCAGATAACTTAAGTTGCAACTGGTGTTATGTAATATTTGCGGAATTATTCATCAGATATTGTCAGGATCCTGATTAAACTGCAAAATTTAGAACCAAGTTCAACCGCACAAAATCCAAATAGTATGTAGCAAATTAAGGTCGACTTTTTGTCTTCGAGTTTGCCGATAAATTCCCAAAAAAAAAAGATCCAAAGAAATGTTTACTTGAAAGGAGTAGATTACCTGAAATATTGAAGACTAAAAATCAGTACCGATTTAACATTCTTTGGTGAAATCGTTTAATTCGAAATGGCAAAACTTAGTGAACGCGAAAGAATTGATATTTTGAGGATGATTGGTTTCGGCGATAAGTTACGAACCCATCAAGAAGCTTGCCAATTATTTAATGCAACGTACCCTGACAGACCACCAATTACGCAATCTACGGTTAGTAGGGTACTGGCAAGGTTTGAGGAAACTGGTAGTGTGAAAGATGCTCCTCGTGCGGGTCGTCCTAGAGTAGATGATGAAACTAGATTGAATATCCTGGTGGAGCTCCAGGACAACCCTCATTCTAGTACAAGGTCGATTGCATTGAACAATGATATTTCACATGTAACTGTGGTGAACTTTCTCAAAAAAGAGAAATTTCACCCCTATAAGGGTCACTTGATACATGCATTGACTGAGGACGACCCAGACCGCCGTCTCCACTTTTGTGAAGATTTAATGCATCGATGTAACGGAGACCCCGACTTCCTCAAGAACATAATTTTTTCTGACGAGGCTACTTTTTATCTTAATGGATCGGTGCATCGACATAACTGCCGGTATTGGTCTCAGGAAAACCCGCACTGGGTGCAAGAAGTAGATCATCAGCACCCCCGAAAGGTGAACGTTTGGGCGGGAATAATAGGGCGTCGTATTTTAGGCCCGTATTTTTTCGAGGAAAATTTAACTGCTGCTCGCTATTTGGATTTCCTGCGGTTCGATTTGGTCCCAAGCTTAGCAGAGTTATTCCCGAACAACGAGGATCCTGATATTCCTGAGGAAAGAATTTGGTTTCAGCAGGATGGTGCACCGCCCCATTATGGAGTGCAAGTACGGGAGTACTTGAATAACACGTTTACTGGCCGGTGGATCGGGCGACGCGGAACAATCGAGTGGCCTCCGCGTTCGCCTGATTTAACACCTCTAGACTTTTTTTTGTGGGGCTATTTGAAATCGCGTGTGTACACAAACAGACCAGGTGATTTGGAAGAACTTAAAAACCGTATTCGTTTTGAAATAAATCAAATCGACCCGGGAATGCTTGAACGAAGTGTAGACGGCGTTTACACACGCTTAGGACAATGCCAAATGGTACAGGGTGGGCAATTCGAACAATTTCGCTAGACTTACACAAACATTAGTGTAATTTTACTCGTTTGAAATGTAATTTTGTCAACTTTGTCCTTTTCGGAGCCATTAATAGTGTAAGTAGACAATTATCACTTATAAGAACTTAAGGTGCATTTTTCTAAAAAAAATTGTTATGTAAGACATCGAAATTTTCACACCGTTGTTTAGATAATTATCACTGTCATCAATTTCGAACGAAAAAAATATTCGTTGTCATTAAAAAAAATTATGTCATCGCTGCCGTAAGTGGATTATCGAAAAAAAAATTTTTTCCACATAACAAGGTGCCCTGGATCAAATAAAAATCGACGGGTCTCACCGTTTTTCGAAAAAATATTGTTTAATGAAAATATGAATTTTATGCAGAACTTTTTTACCACGCTGTATATTTACAAATAATATAAATTCTAAGAAAAATTATAGATTACAGCAAATTCACATAGTTTGATGAAAGAATTTGAATAGAATAAAATAATATTTACGGCAAATAATTCCATTTAAAACTATCTGCTCATTTGATACAAATACTTTTTTTTCAGTGCATTAGCGCGAAATTAAAAAAAGTTCGGTTATTTTCTGAACAGACCTCGTACATATTTATTACTTTATGTATACTCAAGGATCTAGACACTACTAGTCACTCATATCTAAAATAAATTATAGCTATTAATATAATTTATTAATATTCTGTAGTCACAATATTATATTCTATTATAAAAAATGACCGTCCTCAATATGCAAAAAGAAATATATGAAATTTAAAGTGTTTTTAAAGGTTAATATATCTAATAAGTTGACCCATATTACTATTTTATATCTGTTTGGGTATTTTCCTTCCTGTGAAAAAATTAAATATTAATGAAATTCTAATTGTGTCAGTAAAGATTTACTTCTGTGAAACTATTTTTACCCAACCAAATATCTCACACTGAAAAAAGCAGACAGAAAAAAATAATACAATTTTTATTTTCAAAATTGAAATTAAACTTAAAATTTAAACTGTCGAACTTATTTGGAAAAGAAGCGTCATTCGTAGTTTTGAAGACGAAAACATATTGGCTTTCTTTGGGAACAGGTTTATTTCTGTTAAAAGTGTCTTTTTGAATGAACAGTCAGTTGAAATATACCTAAATCTGGAATTTCATGCCTTGCCGAAGGCGAACACTTGGCGTTATCCGTTTTACATAAAAATAGTTGTAATAACAGAATCTAACAACAGATCGAGCAACAGATGCTTACAGTGTATGTTCAGATAATGGACATACCACACTTTATAGCTGAAATAGTTTAGTTATCAGAGCGAATGATGGATTTCATAACATATACAGTTGGTGCCTGCAGGAAAGCCGCTGGTCTTCGGGCGTTAAGTGAAAAAAGAGGCAAGGCTTCAAGCATGCTTAGTATTCTCAGTAATTACTATATTCTCTAAGCATTTTGTGTAGCATTCTGCATGCCGATTTGTTATTTAGGTGTTTACCGTGACCGTGAATGAATGCGAATATTAATTTTACCGGTCACAAGCTTAAATTCATTGAATGAACTACGGTCTTCAGTATCTAATTTTATATTTCTCTATTTGTAAGTCTTTTAACTCTTGCCTTATTTATTAAGATAAATTGCCGCATTGTATATTTATTTATTTCTATTTTACGAGCGGTGTGATCATTGATCATTTTCCAACAAAGTCTATATTCTATAAGTTAGAGCAACAAGAAGGCTGAGCAATAAGGTAAAGTAGATGATACATTTATGACCCTATAAGGAATTCACTTACGGCATTGATTGCAGCTTTAATACGGGAGTCACGAATCTCTTGGATAAAGGCACAATCGAAAGAATTGTTGATCCGCTTGTAGTAGTAGCAACAAGAGTAAAACAAGAGTAACAGCAGGACTGCTAACTGGTCATTGAAGAGTCAGAAATCAGCTAAATAATATTGGTTCTATAGACAACAACAAGGTTTTGTCAGGAATAAGATCGCAGCCCATTATAACGCGAGTAAGATTTAACAATGATATGCTCGGAAGAAATAAACTGGAAATTGGAAGCTTCGTGAACAACTCACCGTCAAAACTATGGTTTAGTTACATGAAGAAATCTGAGATTATAGAGATTCACAATAACCCTAAGAAAATCACAGTGGTGTATCTACTACATATATTTAAAATCTACAATCTGAATTTATGAAAATTTTCTCTTAATATATTGAGAATATATGTTTCATCAAAACATGCTTTGACATTAAAATAGCATAAACTATTTCTCTTATGGCATACTGATGAGAACTAATAAGTTGGAAACTGATAGGTATATGTCTGGTGGTTCTATTAAAGAATGATCTTAGCAGATATTAGGGGTATAATTTAGTGCTCGTAAGGGCTTTAGTCCGCAGGTTAGTTGTTTCTCAAATTATCATTGGGTAAAATATTGTTTTTGTTACGTTTTGCTAATAATAACTTTTAATAATGATTGATACCTACTCATGATATTGTGATGTAATGATAATGATTTCAGGATGTTTAAACTGTTAAATGTTTTAATGTACCACCACTACACTGTGCAAGGCTAGGTGTGTGCGCAAAGACACCGACGCTACTGGAAGGACTAGATGCGAGCATTTCCAAAGGCATATATTGAATGCTTTAGAGGACTACCATTAGAGAACTGGTTTCAACTGTAGTGGCCTTAAAACCAACAATAAAAACCAAGAAAAACATCAGGGCTGGCGTAGGGGGGCTAGCGGGTCTGTCCTTACAGAGCTAGCCCGAGAACAACAAGCGCAAATGTCAGCACACAGGTCGTGAAAACCTTAAAACTACTGTGAAACGTTTATTTACTTCCGAAATCCTACAGTTGGTAGTATAGTCTTTCCGAAGTCATATATAAAAACGCTTAACAATAAAATTTAATGAGTTTCATGGGCGTCCCTAAAAAAGTTTTCTGCTAAAGGTAAAAAATAATGAAAATTGTCATATAATGTCACATAATCACACCACATTCCGCATTGCTGCACTGCACTGCTAGACAATTTATCAACAATTGAAATTTATGGCCTAGTCGTTCAGTACGGATGTATTTGTACGCCCTTTGCTCGCGCGCGCATTCTTCAACTGTGCCACCAGAGCTGTGGATGGGTATGCCTATACCTGGTACATACCGCCTAGCTCTTTGGTCTTCAGTTGAGATCGGAAAGACTATACTTACTGATATTAATATGAGATATTATATTAGGATACATATTTTTACGAAAATATTTTCACTTTATGTTCGGAAGCTTTTACTTGCTAACGCCTAAATTAAATAAGTTACCTTGTCAACCTTTAGATTTATATTCAACATAGTTGCAGAACAGCTGCATAATATACGTTTACTTGCAGTAAAAATATATTTCAGTTACAGGAAACAAATTGTGAATGTAGTCTGAAAACTGACCCAGTTATATCCGACAAAGTATACATTAATGTCTAACGTTAATTAAAAAATATTTCACTAATGACAGTTTTCTGAAAAATCAAACTAGTTTACAATCTCTATTTGCTACAACAAAATTTTTATTTCCAATACATGTTTAGATTAATTTATTGCGGAATATTTCATGTCTAATAATTACGCTTGCATGTGTTGTTTTGAAGTTTCTTCAATTGCTACGCATTTTTAAGATTATTCACATTTTCATGTGGCTACAACATTTTGCTCGAAATGGTAAATACACAGTCCACCCAAGAGTGGAGAAAATTCTACAAACCAATGACTTCTTAATCGTTTGTTGGTACATTTCATAACAAATGAAATCCAGACAAAACTAATATTACATCACCCCTGTACTTCGAATTATAATTTATTTATGATAATTAAACTAATTAATACGCGTACGACATGCAAATCAATCTTATCATCACAAATAACTGGTAAAAGGTTACAGTTGCGTTGGTGCAGATGTTTATTCAAGTGATGGAGGACTTCCTACATGGCCATCATTTTATGCATGCGGCACATTCTTCTAATACAAACGTCTGCCTTTTGTTTTTTTCGAACATAGTATTTTATGGCAATCGTAAAATGCGAACTTTTATAGTATAAAACAAAGGACAAGGCTGTAAATAGTTTTTCGGATATTTTAAAAGTTATTCAAAGGATAATGGACATTAAAATTTTTAATTGGGCTGTTTTCATAAGTAAAACTCATATAACGCTGTATTAAACTAAAATAATCAGTAAAAAGCATAATTACTTCTGCAGTTTTCATGTGAATTAGAATTTTGTTATCGAGAATTTCACGTAAGATTTGAATTTTGCGCCATTTGTACGCCAACGGAAAGGATAGATGGCGTGACAGCTAACAGTTCAGTTATAGCAACGTGTTTTCATTGTTGAACAATAATTTAAAAACATTGAATGTTCGGCTGCACTTAGCAATTTTCGTACAAAGTATAGTCGGAATAGTGATTTAACTTCATCAGCTGTGAAATATTGAAAAAATTGAAAAATTCATCAGATAAACTGGATCAGTTAGCGATCTTAAACACTCTGGACGTCCTTTGACAAGTAGTTTAACAGAAAACCAGGAACATCAATTCGGCACGTTGGTCAAGAATTGGATATTTTGAGAAGCTCTCTACAGCGTATTCTCACGAAAGATTTGCATTTTCATGCTTACAAACCTCAATTTACTCAAGAACCGAAGCCTACTGACCGCGCAGACCGAAGAGGGTTCGTTAAATGGATTATGCAGCAACAACAAGTGGATGCTGGTATTTCGAACAAAACCATCTTCAGAGTTAGGGTTCATTTTCATTTCGGACTTGTTTCATCGATCAAATTGTCGCATTTGGGGCACCAGAAAATACACGAGTGATTGTTAAGAAACATATGCATCCACAGCATCACTGTTTGGTGCGGATTTTGGGCTGGAGGCATCATCGGACTAATATTCTTCGAAAATGCGGCTGGTCAGGCTATTACAGTTAACGGTGCTCGCTATCGTGACACGATAATCCAGTTTTTTGTACCTAAATTGCAAGATATGAGTGTAGACGACATGTGGTTTCAAGAAGATGGTGTTACATCTCATACAGCCCGAGAAAAAATTCAATTACAGCATGAATTAGTTCCTGGTAGTGGAATTTCCTATTTTGGTGATCAGAATTGGCCGCCCGGATCAAGCGACTTAACGCTGTTGGACATTTGATGATATTTGCATTGTTACAGTACCTATCTGAAAGCTAATTTGAAATCATTCCTCCATCCTTCGCGGAAAGTCTACAGGAAGAGGTGTATGGACTTTCTGTATGCGATAGGGATGTAATTCTTGCACTTTGAGGATTCTAAGAACCGTAGATTTTGGGCAATTAAACTGGACAGCCAATTTCCGGACACTTTTTGAAGGATCTGCTTCCAAGGCATTTAGGATATGCACTTCAGCCGCGATTGATTTTATTTCCACAATTGTGTTTGGCAGTATTTTAATTCTACATATTACCTATCTACTCAAAAAGTACGGTAATGCAAGTAACAAATAAATAATTTTTACCAATCTTTCTTAAACGCTGATCCACTCTTTCAAAAGTGTTTTCCTGTCAGGAAATCTTCAATTTGGAAATCGTTCCTCATAAAGCCTTCTGGCTTCTAAGGCATTACAAGTCCATACAATAAATGCATGTCGGCATATTCAGCAAACGTAAATTCCTTTACGGTAAATAAAATAAATCCGAGGAATAAAGTCCGTCCCTGGCAAACCAAATAAGCTAAATTGTTTTCATGGGTCAATTTTTAAAGAGTCTTATCTGTTGTCCATCGTATTAAAAAATAGTTAAATTACATAACGTACTTTAAAAGTTATTTAAAAAAAATCGATTTTCAGGTGCATCCAGGGGTCTGTATCTCCGTAGGGGAGCCCTTTAGGGAGAATTTTTATAGGAACTTCTCATGTTATTTTAACGTCCCCTTTATAAATCCGAGAGATTGCCCACTTATTCTGGGACACCCAGTATATTTTATACCTTACGTAGTAATTAAAAGCAACAGTCATTCCCACCGTGTTTAATATCCAGTTGAAGAATTTGTTAAAATAAATAGCAGTTGCACCACCTGCGGCGCAAGATTATTTGTTGTTTTTTTTTATGTGAAAACTTTCTAAGAAAGTTTAAATACACCGGTAACTAACGTTGAATTTATGTCACTTTTATATAATACATAAATAGTAACTATTAAATTGTTTTCTGATTTACATATATAGGTTAATTTAAATCTGTGTAGTGAAAGCAAATTTTTAAATACAGATGCATTTATTTATTAAACTAGTTACAGCAAGTATCATTTAGAACAATCTTCGCTATTCGCTTGAAATATAACCAGTATTAATTAGAATAAAATAATTCCATGTAAATTATTATAACTGAAATGTTATTGACCACTTACGTAACATGTAAGCTACGGAAGAACAATGTGGAAATCCGGGAAATAAGAAAATAGAACAATACAAAAAATCTGGAGTAAACAAAATTAGAAAGAAACTAGTATATCAAATATCGTTATAATGATATCATTTCTGGTTTGTCAATTGGATTTTTTCATTTTACAAGATGTAAAAAATTATTAATTTGTATATTTTATTATTTTATTATTTTTCATATACATGTTATCTACAGTTCTCACTGTTTTCTTTTTCCTTTTGTAATTGTTCATAATTATAATTAGTCCTAATAAAAGAAATGAAGACTTAAAACGTAATTATATATTTTAAGTAAATAAATAACTTCAAAAGTTAGACTATTGAGATTAAGGGACATAGAGAAGAAACACATTCTAAAATGAAAGTACTATAAAACAGTAATTTTGTTTGGAGCAGCAATTTTATTCTCTTGATGTTGGTAATTAAATTTCGGTAAAATTATTAAAACAATAATATCAAGATTACATGGCTGTGATTGATGTAATTCTACACGATATTCTATTCAACCAATCAGCGTTCGCATTATCTCGAACGTAGACGTAACGGCTTGTCATTGTTCATTGTAAACGAACCATTAATATTGATGACGCCAAGATTTAGGGATTTTTCGTCATCAGTACCAGCCTTGCAACGCTTGTTGCCTAATCTCGGCGGTCACATAGCTTGTAAACATTTATGAAGTCTCTGTAACAGAAAATTACTTCTTACTTTAATACAGTGTGTACAATTAAGTCGGCATCAAATGGGAAACTTTTTTATTATTGGTTTTATGAAAAAAAGTTATTCTTGATAAAAAGTTCTGCATGACCTAAAACCCAAAATTAAGTATTCAGATTTCAATTTTGTATAGTCGTATACGAGGTTTGTCGAAAAATGTAAATTTTGCTGAAGAATAAAGTACCTTTATTTTTTACAATATCTACAATCGTTATTAAGAAAAGTTGATCCTAATGGAAATGGTATCTGATCCTACGGTCAGATACCCAATATTATTCATCTACCATTAAAAACAATCTTTAATAGTTCTTGGGTATAAACATAGTAGGAAATAATCAAATAAATTATAATTTAATTTTCACAAAACATTTATTGTGTTGAATTCATTGGTTTGCCAGTGCCTCCTGGATTTGATGTTGATCTATAGACGTAAATTATCAATGCTAATGCAGAGAAGAGTTTGTAAAAATAACAAAATCTGTGTTTTTAATGATATTGGATATTTGACCGAAGTTCTTTATTAGAATCAACTTTTTTAACAACGATTGTCGATATTGTAAAAAATAAGAGTACTTTACTCTTGAGCAAAATTTACATTTTTCGACAAACCTCGTATACGACTGAAAAAAAATTGAATCTGATTACTTCATTTTGGGTTTTAAGCCATGCAGAACTTTTTATCAAGAATAACTTTTTTCATAAAACCAATAATAAAAAAGTTTCCCATATGGCGCCGACTTAATTGGACACTCTGTACATCTTAATTTCTTTTTTATTTCCCCAAAAGTTGTACTTAATCTAATTAATATTGCGTGCGAATCATTGAAATAACTTAGTATATTAACCTATTGCAATAATTCATGCCACAAATCTTTTTTATATAATAGCGATTCTCCGACTTAACACTTTCATTTCTTCTTATTAACCATAATTATAAATTTCGCTTTTTAAGTTATAGCTCAGTACATTTAGAAACTGTTTTATAATAATCCACTTTCGTTATTTATATCGTTAGTCTAAACGTTCTTGAAGAAATAAGTTTGTTGAGGCACCGACGCAATTTGTCACGGTAAGTGATGAGCTCTCTGATACAAATAAAAAAATTAATAATTGACTGCGTAATATAAAACAGTTTTATATAATGATTTTACTAGTGCGTATAAGCTGATCCTGAAATTGATTTAATTCCGATTGGTCTTCAACATGAAGCAAGTGTTTTGAAATTTTATACTGTTCGTAGTCAATAGATCCTTTCAAATAACGTATTTTACGAAATCTATTTTAGTATTTTAGACAAAAATGTTGTCATTAACTCTTAACAAACAGCCATTTATTTAGTCATCAGTTGAACACATTTTCTTATTATTTCAAAATATTTAGAGATTTATAGATCGACAAATTAAATTATAAATAAATGTAAACACCGGTAAAAAAAATTTCTTGTAGTATTATGGTATTAACATTTTATTTGTTCATTCACAAGGAAGTCAAGGATAACCAACAAGTGTAACGAAATAGCTCACATTGTTGCAATGTCTCCATAAGAAGTAAAAAAATATTGACAGTCCAACGACCGCCTCAACATAAATCAATATTTTTAAAGAAATTGCTTACAGCATTTCAAGAAAAGAATAGAACTAGTCACTTATAGTCCAATTAAATGGGCGTTCAAATCACAATTTTGGTCAACTTACCTGAATTTTTGAGTTAGTTTGAGGTATATAATAATAACAAGTGTTTTTCAAGATAACTCAAAAGGGTAAGAGCTAGAAAAAAATTTCTTATAAAAGTTGTAGAGCATAACACTCTGCATAAAAATGGTCTATTGACTTTTTCTTAAAATTGACAGAGTTAGGGTGGCTAGAAGTTAAGGGATGATTTCATAAATTTAAAAAGATCATAAGCAGAAAAATGAATGAATTTTATGTATATAGGTATACAGGGTGTCCGCAAATTTCACCGACAACGTTTGACTGCATATTCACGACGATAAATAAATGCGACACCCTGTATATTTTTCAATCTACTCTAAAAACGTTTTTTTCTAGCCATTTCGGGGATTGGAAAACAAATTACTGTCACTTATTGTTATTATATACCTCAAACTAACTTATACAAAATTCAGGCAAGTTGACCAAAATTTGACCGAATTAAAGGTTCATTTAATTGCACTGTACCTGTACAATTCGCACAGCAAAAATATCTGTGCTAATCCAAAGATTCCACACCGTACCTATGTAAAATAAATTCAGACAATTCAATTTGTGCAAACATCTATGACTACTTTTATTTTTCTATGACAATCTTTCAATTCTAATTCAAAATGACCATGAAATGTTTGTATTGCTGTTGACCGAACAGTGAGCGGTAGAAAAAAATCCATGAACCGACTGTCTACAGATGCATTACCCTTGAAACGATTCAATAAATAGTGCATCACAGAACATTCATCTAATGTGTGTCACGGTTACTTTTTATTTCCTTGTAGGTAGTTGTATACAACATATTAAAAAGTAAACTGCAGTTTCTACACGTGACTACTTATGCAGAAGCTATCAAAATGTCGCTGATTCCAATCATTTATTGTTCCGTAAGAATGGTTTGATTGGATCCTTGAATGCCAAGTCCTGTGATTTACGTATTGCTTATTTTACTACTATGTAGAAACTCAGTTCTATGAATTTTTTCAGGAATGACTCTAATGAGGAATCCGTTGAGTTTTAAACTCCAATGAAGCGACGAATATGACCTGGAGTGGCATCACGATATTGGTGACTGCTTTATTGCATTCTACTTTAGGTAAGTCGTCTGATGATATCCCATTTTATAATTATTGAGTTAGAATGTGTCACTACATCTTTTTTTAATTGTTGTGTTTGGATGTGCAACTAAGTGTTTGTAAGTCAAAAGTCTTTAAAATTTTGTTCAGTTCATGGTAAATTCAATTTGATTAAGAAAAACATTAGACGATTGAGTGACATAATTTAGTGTTTGGCATTTGTATGGTTCTGCATTTTTTTCTTATTTCAATAATTCTAATATTCACTTTGGAGTTGTGCCCTATATGGAATAGGTGACAAAAACTTTTCTAAGCATATTTAGAATTTAGATGTTATATTGCAAACCAAATTGTTAATGTACTATGTATCACTAAAGAATGTGCCGATACAATTTTTATGTATTAACATTTATATCCTCTTTGGAATTTCGGTATGTAGATTTTTGTCTGTGTTTTAATTGTGGTTTCTTCAACTTTAATTAGCTGTTATTAATTACTTAGCTAATCGACACTTTTTATTGTTGCTCATTTATGGTCCGAACAAATTATTTAAAATTTTCAACTAAGTACAATGTAAGGATCACTGAGAAAACGATCTCAATTAATATTGGAATGTATAATAAAATATTTCAAATACCTTCCTAGCCGATCATCTCGAAATAGACTGAATACTGGACTGTTATTACGCATAGTTCGATATCCATGAATAACTTTAAGCAATTTTGATCTTTCGTCAAATGTATGTAATTAAACGAGGCTAAAATATTTTGCCTTAAGAGTTTTAGATAATAAAACGGCAATATAGATGAAGAAAGGTAATGTCAGTATGTTTCACAATAAGACAACCTTAACCACTTTAAACGAAATGATGGTGATACTTACCTATAAATTAGTTTAAATTAGCTGGTCAAGATAATAACTATAATACTTTATGGATGTAATTTAAATATTTAACAACAAAAAGAAGACGATTTAGACTTTTGTATAAATTTATTTGGGTTGGTGCATTATTTAAATTGACCTGTTAACCTTATAAAACAATTTGGTTATACATCTATTAATTTAATAATTAATAATTTGGTTATACATATATATACTATATATATTTGGTTATACATATATACATCTTCTATTGTTAATTCATTTTTTTTTTAAATATTATTCAGTGGAACATTAGAAATTTTCATTGATATGTTTAAAATCTTATCCATGGTAAAAAATCCTTGAAATTCCTCCTTAACTTTTAATTTAATAACGAAACAGGGAACTAATTTTTTTTATCAAATTAAAAGGAAAACGGCAGCTTTCTGATAATGTAGTTATATACATTTACTATACTAAAAGTAGCTGCCGGACAATGATTACAGATTCCAGTTGTCATGACTGCGAAGAATAATCTTTCGTAAGTACATTTCTGTCTGAAATGTTTGTTTTTGTTCTTTTTCAGAATACACCTCAAGTAAAAAAAACGCGATTATACCTGCTTTCCGTTGATGCATCACTTAAGAATTTATCCTTAATCGTTAAGGTTAGATATCAATTTACCCGACTAAGATCATAATGTTCACTTCGAAAGGAACAGTTGCTTTAAGCATTAGATTGTAAAAGAATATATTTTTTATTTTACTTATTGTCGCCCTGAATTACAGTGAATATACATTAAATTGAGGTTATTTCTATTTTTCGTCTAGTCAAAGATTATTTCAAGTCTAATTATTTCTATATGGAAGTTAACAAATCGTATTTGATATGGTATCTGTATTTTCCGTAAATTGATTTAGTATTTACTTAACTAAGGAAATATACAACTATATCTTTAATTCTGTCGTATTCTGTTACGATTGCTCCTATCTATCACCAATATCTGAAAAATTCAGCAATATTGAATACTAGGAATAAATTTCAGCAATCTGTAATTTTTTATTTAATAACACAGCCACACAAAAAAGTAGTCTGTACTTTTCATGGGACATTAACCATAGTATTTTTGCCTCCTAATCACGAATCCGTTGTCAGAATTGAACTATCAAATCACAGGAATGTCCTAACCTCAAAAAACAGGTTAAAGATAACAAAAATTCACGAAAAAGTGCTATGAAAAATACAAAAAATGTTCATTTATATGGCTAAGACCCCGCCGAACGTGAATCCACGGTCAGAATTAATGGTTCCTTTTCTAACCTCAAAAAAACGGGTCAATTAAGGTCAGATATCACGAATTTTCAAAAAATATTCGCGCTAAATTTGGTATCCAGGGTTTTCTGGGCCGCTGATCACGGATCCGAGGTCATTTTGCAAAATTCAAGATGGCGGATTCAAGATGGCCGACTAAATTTTCAAAAAATAACTCATTCACGTCAAATTTGGTATACGTGGGTTTTCGGGGACGCTGATTACGAATTCAAGGTCAGAATTGCGAAATTCAGTTTGTAATATTTTTGTTTACTTTATAACCTGAGTACCTCATTATGTTTTAACCTTCTTTTTTCTTTTCTTGTTCTTTTCTGTTTCTATAAAAGATCTATTCACGAGTTTTCTGCCTAATCTCATGCAATAAATTACATGTAATTAATTAAATTTTTCAAACGAATTTTGTAAATCTGATCTCAGATTCGTGATCAGATTTTTTTAAAATTTGGTCGGCCATCTTGGATCCGGCATCTTGAAATTTGCAAAATTTACCTCGGATCCGTGATCAGCGACTCCTGTAAGTATACAAAATTTGGAGCGAATCTGTAATTTTTTGAAAATTCGTGATATCCGACCTTAATTGACCTGTTTTTTTTTTGAGGTTAGAAAAAGAACCGTCAATTCTGACAGCAGATTCACGTTAGGCGGGGTCTTAACCTTATAAAGGAACATTTGAATATAAAAAAAAAAATTGTATTTTCCCTAGCACTTTTTCGTGAATTTTTGCTATTTTTGACCTGTTTTTTGAGGTTAGGAAATTTCTGTGATGTGTGTCAATTCTGACACCGGATTCGTGACCAGGAGGCAAACATATTTCGGATAACATATGTCGCATGAAAAGTACAGACAACTTTTTTGTGTGGCTGTGTTATTTAAGGCTATTTCAAATTTCTGTCAAAAGGAAAGTAGCTGATGCTATAAAATTGTAAAAGAAAATCAGTTAATTTGCTTTACTACTGACTAGAAGATTCCAAGTAACTGTTAATTCCATTGTACCTTGGCTATGCTTCATATCTCATCATGGAAGGTTCATAGAGCAATTGTTTTACTATCAGTTTTGATTGGTCCAATACAACTGTGTCTTCAACGTTGTTGTATTGTTATATTTGTAACTCCTATTAGATGCTTGTTGTTACAATTAGACATGCTTTTGTCTGATTTTACTTACACGACTATTTTATTGTTATATGCTTATTAAGGATATATTTAAGGAAAAAATGAAAAACATTTTTCGTTTGAACGAATGTGAAAATTTAAAAGTTGAAGTTATGTTCTTGTTTCCGGGCTTTAAAATTGCAAATTGAAACGGCAGTACGTGCCGCAAGAATCTCGATTATCCTTCAACATATGCTCTCCGGATAGAAAAGTGACCTGTGCGTCTTCTCCTGGCGTTACAACCCAGAAGCGCAGCTACCAATATCATCTATACAGAGTGTGTCGCAAGCGCAGAAATTTAAGGAAGGTGTTGTTCTTTAGGTTCAATGATGCAGAATTCACTGTGTCACGTACCTAGCTAACTTTCGTTATCATTTATTATTATTCACTGCCACAAATGAAGCTGGGATGTTCAATAAAGTTTGTACCGTTTTACGTAGTTAATGTCTGTTAATTAATAAAGCTTCTAAATAGAGAGATTACGCCAACGATACATATGTTGTAGTGAAAATTTCAAGCGATTCTATTGGTTACGATGATATTAACTAATGTTAAAAAAGGTATTACATTTTTGCATACATATTTCTTTATACACATTATTAGTTTTCGGAGGAATAGTTTGTTTGTGAAAAAACAGTTAAATGTAACTGTATGTTTAAAAAAATAATCAAAAGCTGGTTAAATATTTATAAAGGTAAATACAGTTGCATCGTTTTTAAAACACAATCTAGTAATGAGCACAAGTGAAAATGTTAGGTATTGTTAAACAAAACAACTTTTACTTTTAGCATATTATATTTATTTAAATTTGACAGTCACAGAATAAAATATGCTTGCATCTAAAGGGTTAACGATTTGAAATAGCATTTATTTGAACTTTGTTATTCAATAAATTGTCGTACATTTAAGTATTGTATTTGCTACTAATTATAAAGATACGTCTTCAGTTTCTCATATTCTTTAATTTAGATATACATATGAGTAGTTCCTAGTTTCTATGTTTCAAAAAATTAATTTTTTAGATCTATTTGAATCAACTTACTTATCTATGGCATAGTACTAGTTTCTTTCTCTAATTAAGTAATTGGATATTTTGCCACCTGTGAAAAAAATTAAAAAATAAATGAATTTGTTTCACAGACTAACAGGAAATACATAAATAAATAGAGTAAGAAATCGAATCTATGTATTTGTTTATTCACATTTTGTAAGGAAAATGTTATACCTCAGATGTTGTATCATAATCTTACTTTATGTAATTTTTTTCTCTAAATCATTTTAATTTGATCTGGCAATTGAGAAAAAGTAAAATATTTTGGATTATAAATTTTTTTTCAGAATTCAAAATTTAAGTATTAGATGAATGATATTTCTTGGGAAACGCGACTGAAGATAATTAACTTCTAAAACGGTGTTATTGTCAATGAAATCTATAGCATAAAAAAATTAGTTATAAGTATACATAGACCGGGTGTCTCAATTAGTGTCCAATAATATACTACTTGATCCTATTGCCAAAAATAAGAATATTTTTTCATATAAACAATGGTTGAGAAATGCTTCCCAAGGGAGCTACGCTCCCTTAAATGGGGCCTCAAAAAATTATTTTTCTTTAAATATTTCCGAAATGTGTTGAAGGAAAATTATGAATTTTGACACCGTGAACGCTCATTAAAAGTCGAAATAGATCATCATAACATTTTTCAAAAATTTTGATCAGGGGCGTCTTAATTGGCGGGGTCGTCGGCTAATATTTGTCCCCTTTTTTTGCTTGTCGAAATTTTCAAATTCAGAGGCAAACATATGATAGACCTTCATTTCCTCTACAAAAAAGGCACTCTTTCTTTCGATAAAATTTCCAAGAAAAACGAATTTATGTGCTTAGAAAAGCACAATTTGGAAAGTGTTATAACATATTTAAACTGATTTTTCTCGAAAACGGATTACTTTTTCGATATAAAACAACATTACCATTTTTAATAGAAAACTCAGATCTGTCAAATTTTACTGTTTAAATTTGAAAATAGCAACATGTAAAAAAATTTTACCCGAGCCCCCCTGCTTAGGACAAACTTTTCTAAGAACTTTTCACTTTGTTTATTACAGTGTATAATGATATGATAACATATCAAAATTCATAAATGTACATGTACCCATTTCAGCTATTCAAGATTTTTTTTAAATTTTGTTAATGTATGTAATGAAATTTTTAGATTTATTTTTTTTCAGAAATGGAGCATTTTATCGAAAGAAATAAAGAGTACCTTTTTTTGTAGAGGAAATGAGGGTCATCATATCGTCCCTCTTATCACGTAGGGGCGTATAATCCAAGAAATGGATATACACATATGCCTCTTCGTGATAATAGGGACGATATCTTGACATCTGAATTTGAAAATTTCGACATGCAAAAAAATTTAGCCGACTAAAATTTTTGAAAAATTTTATGATGAACTATTTCGACTTTTAATGAGCGTTCACGATGTCAAACTTCATAATTTTTCTTCAACCCATTTCGGAAATATTAAAAAAAAATGAATTTTTTTAAGCCCTATTTAGGGGGTGTAGCTCCCTTAGGAAGCATTTCTTGACCCATGTTTCTATGAAAAAATATTTTTATTTTTGGCAATAGAATCAAGTGGTAAATTATTGGACACTAATTATGCGACACCCTGTATACACACAATCCTATGCCACTGTTTTTCTTCACATACCTTTATTCTGATGTCGCTGGAAAGAAGACTTAGTTGCAAGACTCTTTCTGTTTTTTATATTTTTATTTTCTGCTTTCAAGAAGAGTTGAAAGTTGTGTTCCTAAACATTCTTGGTCATGGATTCTAGAAAAAATAAAATTTTTGAGACAATTTACAAAAAATTCATGTACAGTTTTCATTTCGAAGAAACAAGTTCGAAGAAACACTTCTCTAACTCCATTCTCCTTTCATACATATGACAATTTCAGGACAGTGATTTTCAACTGTTAATATCATAAAACCAGTTAATAATATAAAAAAAAATAATACTAAACAAATGTTCTTATTAGTTTCATCGAAATAGGTATATGGGCATATAACAAAATTTTTTGTAGCCTTTAGTTAGTTGCACCCACTGAAAATATAACATCATTTTTAGATTTAAATACTCACTATTTCAAGAAAAACTCATTTTCAAGATATATCTTTACCCTGCACATATTTAATATTTTTTTTATATAGTACCTAAGTACCTGTTAAATGTAGTATCAATAATGCAAATTTAAGTTTTTAGTACACAGTTCATGGTCTAATATCTATTTAAATGGATAAGTAGGATATTATGAAATTGACATTAGTATAAATCTAGAGAAGCTTCCTCATCATGCCTTTTTGATGAGTTGAAATAGAAAACATTAGAGTTTTCTCACGTCCCTTTGTTTATCTGCAAACGCGGAAAGTTCAATTTTTTGAACATATTATCCTTAACAATAAATGCATCTTTCGTGATGTACACAGCCAGTCGAAATGAATGCGCGAATTGTTTATCTATTCTGATACTTTTCACATAATCAGTATTTCGTTTCTTGTTCCATGCTATCTGCATGAAAATCTTGATATTCATTTAATAGACAATTCTGGGTACAGAATATTCACCTTACATAAAAAGTATAAATGAGTACAAGTGCAAAAAAACACAAGATTAACAATAACAGGAAATGTTAGCATTCTTAGGAAGAAAGTATAATAAGTCAAGATGGCACGCCAGCACGTATGTAGGTACATATACTTGGAACTTCATAGTCCACTAAGACAATGTGAGAGTTCAAATTAATTTAGAAAAATTGGGTCGTATCACAATGTTGACTAAAAGACAATGAGTAAAATTTTTATTACAGACAATACCGGAACTACAGAAGTAGGACCTACATTTTTCTTAAGCTGACAGATTAAGAAATCATGGCAGTGTGTATTATGAGACATATTTTATTTTTTATTGCCTAGGATATGAAATGACGTATTTTGTTCATTTAGAAGTGTACTTGGTACTGTTAACAGTAAGTAAGTTTGAGATCAGTGCATCAAAAGAATACGATATCGATAAAAACTGTTAATGTGCTTAATAAATTCATTAAAGCTCCTTAAAAATTTATTTCATAAGTTTATTACTAGTTAGAGAATATGTTCTCTTTGATAAATTAAAAGAAAGGGATGTCAAGAGTTTGTTTCGGGGGCTATCATTTGATAAAATGCCTTGCTCTACTAATCTTTATTAAATTAAAATTAATGCAGTTAATCCTACAATTCGGTAACCATATGTTATCCGATTTTTAGAATATCAATTTTGCAGTAAAATGAAAGTGGATATATACAGTATGTCCACGGTTAGAGTGGAAAAGGAGTATTTTTTGCATTCTTCATTTTACGAAAAAAGGCATTTGTTAGAGCGTAAGACGGTCCTGTGGTACAAATCTGGCATTTCAATTGCCACAGACCTTTTTTCAGAGACCTGCAACCTGTACTTTCTATACCCTCTGCACCCTGCACGGTCAAGTAAAATTAGTAAAAAGCCAGATGTGTTCGAAGGCCTGTTGAGGCAACATGTCTCACGACTTTGTAAAAGATTTACATTTTTAATTATATATATACAGTCCACTCCATAAAGTTTATTTGAATATACCTATGTGAATCAAGTTTTATGCCATCATAGTGGCAATACAGTGTTTTAAGCCATCATAGTGGCAGTACAGTAAACGAAGCTGTACAGCATTCTTAATTAAAATGGCGCGTCTTTTGCTAAAATGCGGTTGGCATGGAGAAGTTTTCATCTTGTGTGTACAAGGTGATCAGAAAATCAGTAAATACATATAATTATTGTTTAAGAATAAACTGTCTTTTACTCATCATTCAAATATCATTGGCATGAAGAACTTTATTTAGTAATTTTGTTAAAACATTGTATTAAATAGTTTTTTCCCCGCAACGTAAGTATATTAAGAATAACAATCACTATTACTCAAAAGCCCTATCACTTCACCATGCCAACCGCATTTTAAATACAAGCAAAAATTTTAATCAAGAATGCCTTTCTATCGTAAAATGAACAATAAAAATGTTTTACTGTCCGTTTCTATCAAAGTAATTTTAATTCTAAGCAACTTTCCTTAATAATATATTTCTGTTTAGTAGTAGTTTATTGTTGAACGATTTGAAATAAGTAAGTAAGTAAGTAAGATTGATTAGTTTCGAAGATACAGATTGTTAATAAAAAAAACTACTTTTTACGAATTTATTTGCAAATTATTACTACATGTCAGCCAATTAAGTATTCGAATTGATGACCTCCAGCCCCATACAGTAATATAAGTTTTACAAAAAGCGTGTACGCACATTTTGTAACATTTCTGGAGTAACTTAGTGGCATTCGTTGACAATGCGTTGACATATCGTCGCCTGAGAATCAGACTATTATATGTCCATTTTTCTAAATATTGCAGGAACTAATTATGAAAGTATAAAAGCGTCAAAATCGAAAACGTTTATGGTTTTTCGAGCAACTATATTTTTATTACCAATTGTAGATTATCTACTTCAGAAAAAAGTAATATGTAGTTTACTATTTATAATGGATTCTGAAAAAATATACAAATAAAAAATTATGTTGTGGACATAGAACAATTTACACTAAAACATACATTCGCAAGCTATTATTTTTAAAACCCAAAAATTAAACAGTTTTATTAAAATAATGGTTATTATTGATATTTTAACATAAAGCAAAGATCCATATTTTACATGATACTACTAAACTGCCAATTTGTAAGTAACACAAAGGTAAACAACTGAAATCTAAGTTATTGTTTAAACCAAATCCACAAAAGTAGTTATTATTGTTTAGACATTTTTATTATGCACTTCCAAAACTGTAGGTCTACAGCAGAAAAATGATTTGCCAAAGATCTAATATGAGAGACTTGTTTTCGGGAAGATCAACTGGAGGAGGCTCAACTGCAGGAACTGGAATGCCTTCTAAAAATGATTTGCACGCATTTTACCTGCTACTACCTTTCAAAAATGTTACTAGATGTAAATTATTTTCATTCATTTTATACTTCAAGGAGTTGACATTATTTTCATAAGAAATCTGGACTATGCTAGTATATTACATTTTGACAAACATTTGAAGTCCAAAAATGAATCTTTTAGCATTTGAATAATTTTATATGGCTTTTTACTTCTAGCATTTTTGACGACTTTAAAAATAGCAAGTGGACCGTAAATTCCGTAAAAACCATTAAAAATAATATAATTCTTGTCATAACTTGCAGCCGCAATACAAAAGCACTACATTGTAATATTTGAGCCAATTTATTCTATGTCCTCACGTGATGTCAATTCCTTATTGGACGAGAGGACATAGAATATTGTGGTCCGAATATTTATAAGGTTAAAATGTCAGTCTGTATTCAGCAAAGTATAGCGCGGCATAGACGTACTTGGAATATATTGGCATATACGGTAATGGACATAGAACAACGTGGTGACAAAATCTTCATTTAAGAAAAATATGGACATAGAATAGTCTGGTTCTCAGACGACGATATATCTTGAAAGGACGTAGGTGGAGTGAAATAAATTTTGGACTTTAAGTGACCCCACAAAAACAAGTCCAAAGGAGATAAATCCAGCGATCGTGCATGTCATTCTATGATGCCTCTATGAAGAAATTTATGGGAAAATATCAAATATCGACTTGTTCCGGTGTTTTTTCGAAATAATAATTTTCCTGAGAGTTATTCGCTCTGTTTTGTTTTCTCTGGAACACCCTATATGTATATAAATTACAACAAAATTTCACCCTTGACTATATTTTTAGCATTGCTTATTGTAAAAGTATGAAAGCTCAAATGTTTAGAACAAGCATAATTAACATCAACAAATAATTCGTGTATTATATTGTAACTGTTTTCGTTCATCACTATAAATATTAAATGGTTTTAATATTTAGGTGTTTTTTAATAGGTATCTATATTAGAACAACTGTCAAATGTTTTTTTTTAATAGTTTTGGCTAAATTAAATATTATACTGAAAGCCTCTAAATTTTATAATATAAATAATTATGAGGGACTTCTCGGAACAGTAATTAGTAAAAATAAAACGTAGCCACAAATTATATATTTCCAAGAATATATTTCGATGTTTGCAAGCAAAATAAATTAATTATTTAAATTTATAAATAATTGCAGACAACTAAATATTAGTGTTGTGTAAACTGTTAATTAATATAAGTATAAGTAGGGTGTAACTAACGATTTGGGAAAGGAGATACAATTAAGAAAAAAATTCATATGGGCATCTGTTCCTGGGTCTCCAAATATATCCTATTATTAAAGAAAACGTGATGCTTTTTCATAGGAACGACCGTGTATCTTAAGGGAAATATCGAAATAAAAAAGGGTATATCATTTTGGAATACCATTTATGTCTAGGGAACCTAATCAGTTTTCGGTGAAATAACTTATGAGTGCAACATATTTCGTTTCACACACAGCTTTTAAATACGTCGGTACTGCAACTAGTACATTTTTCTCTTTCCGTTAAATAACACAGGATAAGCCGCTAACACGAGATATTAACCGGAAACATTTATATTCCAATAATTATTCATCTGTGAGGACTGTGGGAAGGAAGTTCAAAGACAAACTAGATCATAAATGTGCTTTTGCTTCGGCAGATTTACTCGATCTAATGGATACTTTGCAGCCTTTCATTACTTATTTGTCCGGACAGTCTCCTGAGCGATATAATCTAAGCGTTCTTAAAAAACCGTCAATATAAGGTCACTTATTGCGCTTTAATTACCTTAAGTTTCCAGTCATTTGAATCATAGTCAAAATTGATTTCTACTTGGTATTGAAAGTAGAGCTGATGTGGAAATGATTATTTTGTGGAATGAAGGAGGACTGACACTAACTAATGTTTTGAATGAGTTGGAATCAACTGGTAAAAATAAAACTATAGTAGGTACCAATCACATTTCTCAAATTATAATAGAAATATGATTTATACTTTCCATTCTATATTCGAAGTTGATATATTTTTATTTTGTTCCAAGAAATGTATTTCCTTGTGTACGATTACACACATACTTAGACTTTTTCTATATTATGTGATAATGGCTGGCAACTTTTCAATTTGCGTAATGCAAACTATTTCAGTAACTATGGAAATAAATAATTATTATAGCATTATTTCTAAATAATTATACTAAATTAGCTGCAAATATTTTGAAAGTAACAATTTGTAATTTTAGAAAATGATGCTAGGAGCATTTCTGTTAGAGTACCAAATGAGCCTTTTATTTTAAGTAGACTCCTAGATATTTTTTAAATAAGATAACAGCATACAAATTAAATACAAAAAATCGATTTAACTGGTACCAAACAGAATGTGAAGCGTTATGGACGACTTGTCCTGCAATTGAATTAACATTTCTAATGTATAGAACGACGTGAAAGGTCCTACATTATTATAATAATTAAGCGTATGCTTTGATCATATGATTAAACAAACATAAGGGTGCTATAATTGGAATTATTATTCCTATTGTAAATGGTCAATAGATTTAAAGTTAGTTTGTACTGAGTGTGAACAAATTCTTGAGTATTCCCCTTTCCTAGCATTTCTTTTTGATATATTGTGCTCCAACAAGCCATGTGATTACGTCTAGATATTAATAGTAGGTACCTGCTTTGGTCTTGTAGTACTATTATTATTCCTTCTGCGAACCATAACCACAGAAGAATGTGCTGTGAGCCTTGACGTTTGGATGATCATAGAGAGGACTTGTTTTAGCAGTGTTCATGAGAAAATTATTCTTTTTTGTTACACCGTACAAATGAACGGGGTGAAACAAAGTTGTGAAAATTTAATTAAAATTAATGTGTAACAAATGTATTTTACAGAAGTGCATCTTTATTAATTTAATTTGTTTTATTAATCTTTACATTATTTACAGGCATACTTGATGAATTTCGCTAAAATACATCATTCCAAAAAAATGGATTTGAATTTTCTATATACTTGTTTTCAATCACGGACAGCAAAATTTTGACAAATTTGTGGATACATTAAATATTTTTTATCTACTATCGTCTCAAAAGTAAGTTTTTTACATAGTTTCAAGTGTTAAAATTTGGCTTTTATAAAAGCCTTTGCAATAAAAATATTTTATCCACAATCATCTTATAATCGGACTTTTACCCACACATATGAACCGTCTAAAGCGATACTTTATCCACTAGTGGAACAAAGTAACTTTATTTCACTAGTTGTACGGTTTTACGTACAATAAGGGTAATTTGTTACTCTAAGAATTGGGTACCTGACCAAGGGATGGGTAACCCCCGGTTTAGTAGGTAGGAGAACATTCAGTTTTATTGTAAATAGTCTGTAAGCAGATACCATTCATTAAACATATTTTCAAGCAACAACATCTCAATACATTATTTCGAACATACGACCTAACGGTCAATCACTAGTAGAATAATGAAAAAATAATAAACCTATAATAAATTTATTTACTTACTAACATTAACATTTACATTTATAGTAATAGACATTTCGTTTTTTGTTTTATCACATTTTAATACCAACCCTTGTAGCATTGTTGCCATCGTTTTCTGAACGCATAACATCTACCGAAGTTTGTGAAGAATTTGCAGAAGTTACGAATGTCTCTTCTTCTAAGGAACAGCTATATTTTCCTTGAATTTTCCTTGCAATATCAAGTTTGTTAGATATAGACTCCTCAACATAACTTTCTGCCACAGAGGAGCTCTTCCATCTACCATGCCGTTTGATGGTTGTAAGATCAGCACCTTTATTGGCCAATAAACTTGTTGAAGTCCGCCTCATACAATGCTTCTGGATTTGCGATAATCAGGAATGAAGCAACTATTGAGGGTACCTTCGCGAATGTGTTGATTCCAACAGGCTGAAAAGTACATTTTTCATTGATGTATCTTAAATATCTTGTGTTAGGCGAATTGGGCGCAGAGGAATATATTTTCTACATATTTCAACAGCATTCACGCAAAATCCTTCTTCTATAATTGCAAATTTTCTTGAAATACCTATCTGGCTAACAGGTATAGACACAAGTAGGTAACTGCCAACGTCCTGTACATCACTAATTTTCAAATTTGTCAATTCGCAGCCATGGACAGGCACCAGAAAGTGCAACCTAAAATAATTCAAAGTTCATTATATACCTAACAACATGTAAGTTAAAGAGGTATCACCTTAATCATTAAATATTTTTTTATCGGAAGCCCCAGTCAAAAATTCTTCAATATGATTGTGCTCTTTCCAATACTACTTTGTATCTTCTCGATTCACTCTTCAAATAAGCAGTAAGCTTGTTACATGTTCCAATATCTATATTTTTGTAGACCTTTATCGACAGCGACATCGAATACACATAGATGAAATTGCATATTTTTTCTTTAAATTTAAATACGATAACATGACTACTTCATTTACTGTCATTAATCTCCGTTTTTCCCTCTATTCGTTAAATTCAGCGAACATTTTTTCATAATATTCTCTGGATTTTGCTGGCAATAAATGGAAAATTGCTTCTTGAACTTCTTCAAAAACAGCCACAAGAACACAATTACTTTCTTACATTTTTACCAAATTCAAATTTATTAAATAATTGATAATAAACAACGTACCATAGCAACCAGTAGGTATAACAAAACCTACCACGTACTACCATTAAGTATTAGTAAGAAATATCAGGTCGTGCGAATATTTTTTTATTAAATTCCAATAATTCTGGCTACACAAATATGATTGTGATGTGATTATGGATAAAACGTTGTATTGCATTCGTGTTTTAATTGCCTTTTGTCGAACAACGTTCTCGCGTTTAAACATTCTTGCGTGGATAAAATGCTACTTACAACACTTATAGGTACAATAAATAACTATATTGCGCTCTGTATTGCTGATTTCAGATAAAAAGTAACCGTGAGAACATCAGTTTTTTCTTCATTTTTCATTTTAAACAGTGTTTATTTAGTTGCAATTAACACAATTTTCTATAAGAATTTTATACAACTTCTCAAGTTTCATTAAAATGGTTAAAAGAGCAACCGAATTGGGTATAGTATTAAAAGGATGTGATAAAAATATAATTTTTTAAATGCCCCTAAGAAAGTAAAATTGTACTAAAGTAATTTGATTCAAATTGGTCTTCATGAAAAGTGTTCCAAGTACCATTGAAGTATGACTCTTATGCTTTCGGACGTCCTGTATATAAATCTATATATGTGTCTATTCCAATGAAAGGAATAACTAAATGCTGCTCGTATTAATGGTTTATTGTTATTATAATAATATTCCAGATCTAACAGATTAGATCTTCTTTGAACAGAGAAATTAAACCAATAAATGCTATTATCATTATTATTGTAGTAATGGTTCACTTAATGTTCGGCAATTCAAATTAAGTCCTCCTTTAACCATTTGGTTTTACTGCACCTAATAACAATTAGATACCTGTGTTTTTTGTGCTTCTTTATCATGAAAATTAATGACAAATTTTACACTGGAATGACTTTTCCTTGTTCTCACAACGACCTTAATTAAAAATTACCTAAAAAAAGTAAACAGCCGCACCTGAATTGGCATGGTTTCTAGATTTATTTAAATATAATAGAATTTTTCAGTAAGCATTTATATTTGTGATAAATAAGCATGAACATGTATAATTGCACATTTTTTCTTTCATTTTTTAAGCACAAATGCATAGTTTGCTGGTGACCGACATACGTAATGGAGTTTTTAGCTTTCACATTTAAAGTTTATATAAATGTTAAACATCCATTCAGATTTTTATTAATTAAAATGCAATGATAAAACGAGATAATGTAAATCAGTAATCCAGTATTTTGTTTTGTGGGTTTACAGGTCTAGTTTCATTAACAAGACAGTGATAAAAATGAAACTGTTGCTTAATGCTCAGTAAGTAAATCAGGTATAAAGAAGTTAATGAACCGTTTTAAAGTCATGTTTTTGTTGGAACCATGCGGTTTGACTTACTACTCAAGCAGTGCCCCTACTTTGAATTTGGCGTACGAAAAAATGAATTAACCAATTAGTGTTGCTTACCAATATTTTGTAAACATCAGTCTGATGTCAAGAATAAGTCAGATAAAAAGAAAAGTTTAAAGATGTATATCTGATTAGACACACTTTTCGGTGAAGCACTGTTACTGTTTCGAAGTAAATAATCAGGAGAAATACAATTTTGGATATAGTTTTCATCGTTCCTAAGAAAAAAGTTATGTAATTTTCAATGCAGAAAATTCCAAAAATAGATTCCTAATAAAAATTATATACAGGATGTGACTTTGAATGGGGATCACCTTTGACCTTTAAAAATACATATCACAAGTTTGTTTTCTCAAATTTCGTCTTGAAAACAAAATTTTCATTTAGCCTTTCTTCAGTAATTTTTATACCCCGCCCCTGGATAAGTTAGTTTAACCTCAAACAACTGCGCGCATTAGTTGCAGGGCTTACACACTTGACAACTGCAATAAATCTAATAATTTCAATGAAAGGTTAATAAAAAGTAATTATTGAATGGATATTCTCCACAAGCCCTATCATCTCACATAAATGAAAATTTTATTTTTTTAAATAAGATAATTTAGGAAACAGTATCTAATAGGTAATCTAAGAAACTCAAACTGCAATAAATAAATAATGCTAAATGAAATACTGAAATACACAAAAATAATTAAATACCTAATCTTTTACTCACCTGATTTTTACAACATATGACGTACTTCAAATCTTGTGGCTTATCTTAGAGTACTGGTGCCAGGTTTCTTACTTTCTGAGTTTCTTCCCATCCAACATTGGCGATCAAAGCTCCCATAATGTTGAACCAATCTTAACAAACATTTTCTTATTCGGTACTTGTCAGTCGGGATAATCCATCAAATATCATCTTGCACCAGCATCGTTCGCTCATATCAACTCTTTTTTGATTCGTATACATGCTTTTTCATAATATCAGACAGAAACTAAAGAAAATCAAAACACAAAAATACACCGTAACGTCACTAAACACTGAAATAATAACTTTATAAGAGGAGATTAGTCCCTGCTGCCCTTTGTAAGCATTCGGAACTATTCACGGTTTAATTTTGTTGGTATTTTATTTATTATAGATTAATTTGATGTCTGACACTGCTGAAGTAACTGAATAAGAAAAAATAGTAAAAATATACCGTATTTTGTTTGGAATATTATAATTTATTAATATTACCTGTTTTAACTTTTCTAAATGTGCCCTAGTCTACTTTACGTAGACAGTAGTATAGTCCAGCTCCGAAAACTAAATTCATACACTGCTAAAAAATAGTAACACGTAATTGTTATTTGATTGATATGAAATATATTTGTAAAATCGTTACAAGTATTTGTTTATGTATTACTAATTTACTATAATATTTTTGATTTATTTATTTATTATAAACGTTTCTTAAAACTGTAAAAATAATTATTTTAAAACATAAATTAATATTTAATAAAATATGCAAAAAATATATTTTTTAAAAATAGAATGTTTCTGATATAAAGAAAACAAGGCGACGTCGCTAAGCCATACGAAAGCAATCTGTTTTATTAAATTATTTTCCTTTGTATCTTCGCAGTGTAGGTTGATTTAAAGTAAAAACTGGCAACACTGATAGTGCATTGACATAACTTACCACTTTAATTCCGGGAGGTCCGATTTACAAGAATTAATGCGCAGTTTATAAAAATAATTGTAACTCGACTATTTTATTTAAAAAAAAAAGAATTCAGATTCATATTCAGGGGAACACCCCTAAAAGAGCTGATCCCTATTTAAAGTTGAACCATGTACAGTTAAAATACTTACATAAAAACATGTTTTTGAATAACGAACATTTTATAAACATGGCTTTTGTTTTATTTTATGACACAGAAAAAATATGTTTAATCCTTATGGTAGATAGGGACAAAATATTTACTTAAATTAACCTTTTCATGACGTGGAATTGTTTGTTTATAATTATAAAATTAATTTGTTGAGTTACACAGGGTGTTATCAAAATGCTTGACTAGTGGATTTTATGTTGCAAGTTTAAAAAGAGTTGCTATAAACGTGTGTCCTCTATAACGCGAATCGAAATACAGGGTGTCGAAGTATTTATAAAGTTTGAGAAGACTACGATTTCGAGCAATTTGTAACACGCACAACGGTGTTTCATATACGTGCAAATATCAAAACTAGGGTCGGTTTTCTAACTGTATTACTGGAACAGTTGTATTATTGTGGCATAAATAAATTGGATTACATTTGAAATTGTCTTAAGTGGTCACGTTTTGCACCATCATTGCATCGCCTTGCAATTTCCACATTGTTTTAACTAAAAGTAAAAGAATTCCAAGGAACAGCGTGCTTTTGTCGTTGAGAAATGTTATTTAATTAATTGACAGAACAAAACAATTTGAAAAATGTTTAGCATAAAATAAAATAATAGAAATTGAGTTAAACTTTTAATATTTGTTCTTATATTCATAAGTTTAGTCGACTACTGGGCATCAATTAGGAACGAATTAATTTTATTATGGTAACTTTTAGAAATTTTGATATCTTTAGTAAACTACTAAAATTTTTTGTCAAATCGTAGGTTTTAGATTAGGTAGGTACTTACACGGATATTCTATTAATTAATGATAAACGCCTATTATCTCTTAGCTCTTACTACTACTTTATAAAATTATCGTTTGCTGAAATCCTATGACTAATTCAGTTAAATTGCAATATGTTTACCTGAATTAGAGCAGAGACAATTGTTAAACATTTTGTAATATTATGCAGACTAAGTGCACAATAATCTCAGAATTAGAAGAGAGGACGTAATATTATTTGTCATATCTTCAAATTGCATCACCACGACTATGGCGATGTGCTACTTGCAAATTACAATTTTAAATTTCTAGGACGATAAAAATGTCTATAATTTTCCTTTTGAAATTAGGGCGCTATTCCAAATTATATTTGTAATAAATTTGGATTACCTCTCATATTTATATTAACGACACTGTCTTTTATGTAACAGGCTAAACATGCTATAAAACCAGATATTCCGCCAAATATGTAAATTAACTGAAACCGTGCCACAACTTTGATTTTTTAATTTTATATAAATCTTATATTAAAATATGTAGGCGTCGTGAACACTTTGAAAAAGTTGATGTATTATTACTTCCTGAGGCTTAAGGATGTTTGTTCATTTGACATACGTTAGCCTAGAATATACCTATGTCTCGTTGGCGATCAAGATTAAATATAATGATTGAATAAAATATATAATTCCACTCTACGATTAAATCCAGAAACATTTTGATTTCTTGATGTTGATTACAAAACAGAAACTTATAAAAGTATTCAATATCCAAAAAATCAAAAGTTTTTTTTTTGTGTCAGATTAATAAACAATGCGGTAAAAATAAATAAAACAACTTTTTCTGTAATTTGCAGATCTAATAAGCTCATCAGACATTATTTTTTTTCTTTTATATTACCATAATAGATGATCTGTCATCACAAAAATGCGAGGTCTGCTCAGAAAACAATCATTTTTTAAATTATAAATTTTATACATTATTGGTCTTTGTTTCCTTCAAAGTCCCCCCCCCCTTATTAGTCATTCATCCCAGTAGTGCTTCCATTCCGTGAAGCAGCATTCCGCGAAACAGCTTCATTTGAAATGGCCTTTAAAGTCTGTGACGAATTTGGTTTGATGTTATGAATAGTCTGAACATGGTGCCCTTTCAGCATTGATTAATTTCAGAAATAAGAAAAATTGTAAGGAGCCAGGTCTGGTGAGTAAGGAGAATGACGACGTCACAAAGCTGAGTATACGGGTGGATAGTCATGGTGCAAGAACCATGAGTTGTCTCGCCACAACTCTTTCTGAACGTGGGAGTCTTCAGTTGAAGTCGAAGGCTTTCCTGGTCGAGGGTCGTTTTCAATTGAATGTTGACACTTTTAAATCGTGAAAGCCATCCGTTACATTACGTACAACCTAGAGTATATCATCTCCAATTTCACATAAAATTTTACATTGCATCGTTTTTCCAGCGAATCACACAGTTAAAAAATCGTCACTGATAATAATTAAACATGTTGTACTCAAATAACAATATCACTAAAACTAAATGAGATATCAACAATCCAAGAACATGTGGTTACAGAGGGGTTATGCGCAACGCAATGCTGCCAACCGCATATCACTAAATACTTCCATTAACACGTAGTTCAAAAAGTTCCGTTATTTTTTTAACAGATCTCGTATGTGCATTTTTTAAATAATTCCAATATTTCTAATTCGTATGTAGTTGCTCAATTTCATTGAATCAATTAAAAATAATTTTAAATTTATATATCTTTATTTTCTTACAAACACTTTAATCCAACATTTATAAAAATTTCACGTTTTACATGTACCTTACAACGATATGCCATATGTTATCAAAATCTGTTATAACGCAAATATACCTATAAAGTTGAATTTTGGAATATTAAAACCTCACTGTCCTGGCTATTTTTCTAACGGCAGGTATGAATTAAATGTAAACCTGTGTAATTAATTTTCCTGTTTTTAAAACACCGTAGGGTCACTGTTCACTGTTATTACTCTATTCCACACTTCACTTCCGTTAGAAAATGAATGAGCTTGCAAAGAAAGGAGCGGTAATAGAATACTCTTCATTACACATAAAAATTTGCATGAAGCAGTAAAACGTGTTAACTACACTGAAGAAAAAATACATTTGTTTGCACACAAGGGCTTCCACAGAAAATTTGCCAAGGGGGCAAGAATAAGTACAAATCGTAGAAATTTGCCAAGAGAGGACAAGAGTTACTAGGCATGTCATTTATATGACCTCTATTAATCATTCTATTTATGTCTGACTTTGGAGATGCCAATAACCGTCCGGACAATCATAACTAATAAATACGTTTGTGCATTGGTTAAAGTTTCACCACAATTTTGTTGTGATTTGAAAACTATAGGTAGAAAAACAGTTATGGAATGCTTCAGAACATCTTATAGGTATATGTTTTCCAATTACATAAATGTGAAAGTCTTTTTTTTTCTCAAAAACTTTTACTAATTAAATAACGGATGGTATTAACATATCGGAATACCGAAGTCGAAATTGTATAAGTAGTGACATCTATTAAAGAAAAGCCAAACGACGAAAACAAAGATGACCACCGGTGGCTGAATTACAAGTGGAAGTGGATCTTATTTGTGGAAGGGCAAAACGGGCGGTGACTATGAGACGCCTTCATTATAGCCATCTTTCTCTATCGCAGGGATTTCTATGACTTACTTTATCGCTCTCACGTAACGGCCGATGAACTATGGGAACTTTCCGACTCTGTATACAAATTAAAGTCACTATTAATTTTTCAGTGTTGCCTTGAAAACATGATACTTTCAATGTTTCAATAGACCTTTTTAGTAATGACGTCACATACGCCAAATAAGGCAACCCCTTAGTGCACATTGTCATGAAAAATATCTCAATATTTTTACTAAATCGTTTTTCGACTTTATGCACTTTAGACATAAATGCCAAAAAATGGCTTGTTTGTCATGACCTTAAATATTGCGATATTCTGGCAATATTGGAAATATTTAAGAAGTTTCAAACCCCAAGTGACAAAGTAATAAAATTATAGTATTTGTATATTTAAATTTATTATTATATCAATGTTACTGAGCATGCGCATTAAAGATAATTTCATGTAAGCGAAATAACCTCGCAACAGGATATCATTCAAGTAAAATTTGGTTATGGTTAAGAGTGCGTCTATAATAAACCACTTGAAGAAAAAAACACTCGATAAACACACTGACACAGTAGAACACCAAGGAAAACAATAACAATAGTTATTAGAACTAGAAAAGAATAAACAAAATAGAGAATACGTTAATGATGACAGCGATAACATGTCAACAAGAGCTCACCTGCGTATTAGGCTATTCTTTCCGATCATGTGCATTAGGAATAACATGATTAATATTAAATTTTTACTTTATTTAAATTTATGAATATTCTTTTATATCGTTTTTTGTAAGTTTTAAGCACAGAAGTGTATCTATTTTACGAAACACGTGTTGGCTATTCTTAAATACTTCCAATTCCTTGTAAAAATAAACTAATTTGAAATTGTTCAGTTTTATAATATCTATGTAAATAGTACACAAGGGTCAGATTCGGCCTGTACAATTTCAACTATGACAATTTGATGCGGGTTGCCTAAATACGTGACGTCACACTAAAAGAGTCTATTACTGACATACTTCACCTACTTATATTCAAATTTACGGAATTTATTTAAAAAAATGGGTACTCATTGAAAACGAAAAATATTCGAGTTTATCAGAACAGCTTTGTAGAAATAAATGATTTACATATTATGTCAATACTGAATTGAAAGCACATAACCAGTGTTATTTTCTATAAATGTGATTTTATATCTACAAAATATGTATGAAATTGAGAAAAATAATGTCGACAACGTTACCTTACGGCAGTAAACTAGGGGTGATGGAATTTTTAGTAGGTATAATATATATTATACATACACAGGCCACCCTGTATTCTTAAATGGGTGGATTAACTGCTGTCCACAAGAAAGGTAATCAGTTAGGCATGCACAATAAAATAAAAATTTGCCAAGTCATTGTTAAGAAAATTATGTAGACTAAGACCCTCAATCTTTTAGTTTGCTGCTGCAGGTTAAATCTAACTGTAATTCACAGTAGCCGGTTCTAGTTTAAAATATGGTACATATAGTCACTGGTTTTAAGAAACTAACAATAAGCAGTAATTTTTACCTAAATTTTAATTTCATAGTAAAGAAAGTTTTAAACAATTAAAGAATTATTTTCAGCAAGTTAAATACTATTATAGTTTAAAATTCCGTTAAAGTACTGAAAAAATAAATTTAACAAGTAAATGCTGAATAGTAAGTTAATACAAAACATGTTTAGTCAACGACCTGCCGAGTTAAAGTTAATATAATAAAATATTTCCATGTTCATATACACAACAATACTGGTTTTCATAGCGAACACATTTAATAAATACATTATTGCCATATGGAACTAATTTTTAAGAGAGTAATATGTTTTTTTGATTTTATACAAATCAGCTTAAAATAAATTAAAAACACTTCACACTATTACAAAACGATTCTGGAAGCAGCGACTTGTTTGCCACAAACCGCAACGCTCGAGAAACACGTGAACGATGAAACAGTGTGTTTATAAGCTAGATGTAAATAACAGGACAGATAGCATTGAAGAAACCCAATATCAAGTAGGAATGGCAGAGGGACACCTCCCTTAAATCATAAATATATTCTTTAAGTATTTCAAAATATCTGAAATATCTTCTAACAAATTGCTTATTTAGGTATTTAACTTTTTTTCTTATTTCATATAAAAAGTTAGAGTTCTAGAGTCCTGTGTAATACCGGCAACACTATATAATTAATCTTCCGTTCAAAATAGACAAATCATATTCTCAACAAGCTTTTTTTATCGAAAAAATTCCTATTTTATTTTCTTTTAAAAAACTGTTGTGTACTGTCGTTAAAAATATATGTACACATTTAAGACTCACCCTGTATATAAATAAATGTATTCTTGGTTTATAGAAGATATTATTTGAAGGATGTAAAGTGACTTGTCAAAGAGAAGAGAAAAAGTTACATTTTCGTTGCAGTATATTTCAAAGTATTTAATGCTTGATATTAAATTATTTTTCGAAAAAATTAAAGAAAATGTTAGATTACTGCTGATTTTATATTCAGTTAATAAGTGCAATTAAATGTGTTCTGAAAGTCTAAATACGAACATATTTGCAAAATTTTCGATTTATATTAAAACTACTCATTTATTCATGATAAATGATTAACCAGTGCAGTATTAAAAAAACTCAATTCACTTTTTGAATAATTTATTACAGGTTGAGTAATTGTTTGTTATTCATAAATTCTTATGTATTACAACTATGCAATGAACTCGTAGCATTTTATTGTTATTTTATTAATGTATTTGCCACTTTATTATGTGGTTAATTACAATACAATAGTACAACAATTAGATGCTTTGATTACTGTTCATAAACAGACAATACAAAGATAATACTATTTAGACAATTTGAAACAACGCATTTTGCATAAATTATACGTTAGAATCTCTAAATAGAGTTAAATATTTTGTAAAAATACTAAAGAATAATTATAAAAAATTAATATCAAAGAAGAATACCGATAAAAAAAGAATTAAGACACATGGCGTAGAGCACAAAGACATCTTAAGGATGTTTTTAAGACGTCCATAAATGGATATTAAGATGTACAGTGGACATTCGTTTTGGGGAGGTTCGACGGCCGATTTGGGGTATTCGTTTTCCACACAAATGGGGGTCATTGGAATATTCACCAATGATCCAAGAATGGACGTTTTGGATCATTTAGAGATGTCGTGAAGATATCTCTGATGAGTAGAAAAAGAAAGCACATTGGATGTCCTAGAGGAGTGGTTTTTGGGAAGTTTAAAATTATGTATAATTTTTTATAAGAAATAAATGAAACTACACACTTACCTAAATAAAAATATATTTTTTAAATAGAGCATGTAGGTATATAAAAAATACAGTTATTCTAGAAAAAAGAGAAAATTTATAATGTGGTAAATATTATTCTTTCTGTGTAGCTATAAGCAAGATTGGATTGCTATTTCTGTTTCCTTATATCCATTGTTTTTATTCCTCTTTAGAAAACTGCAAAACAAATGTTGTAAGCAATATATAGAGGATGCGTATCAGTTCATTAAGAAGTGTTGTCCCTGAAACTACCGCATTAATTTAATATTTATTTATAGTGCTTAGAAAAGCTGGAAATTAATTATGTTCACAATGAAAAATAAATATACATTTTGTTAAGCTTTTTTATAATATTTACTGATTTAAAAATGCAAGACACTATTATTTTCAGGAGCAATGAAAACTCCATCAAAGATAATTTTTCATTAATTAATTCATTAGAGCCGTGAGAGAGGAGGAAGGAGCTCTTTCGATTACGATAGTGAAAATCGCTTTCCATCTCATTTTATATCAAATGCTTTTTTTAACTTTCACATTTCAGGGCCCAAATGAAATTTGTACATTGCTTATAAATTTGGAGTAAAGTTGATGAACGATAATATATACACTATTGGCGATTTGATGTTTCCTTATGTTGTTCATAACTTAGAAGATAGTTTTTGGAAGAATTCTCAAGCTTAAGCCCAAATGTTGCAGCACCTACTAAATTAGATTTAAAATTAAAAATCATGTGGACTATATGATCTTGTTACACTGTTCTGTAAGAGCATTTAGAAGTTCATGATGCTTCTGTGGTTGAACTGAAGATATACTTGCTTGGGGCGCATCCCAAAGGGGCACAATAGAATGTATGTTTGGAGATAGAGCTGGCCACCATTCTCCTGATTCTAGTCTGGCGATATCGTCCACAAAAATTAAATCGGTACCATAGTTTTGTGCTGGTTCTAAAATAATTGAGGAACGAAGTCCATCAGCGTTAATTCTAAAAATACGAATTCTCATCAAAAAATTGATTTGATAGTGCCCCAATCCATAACAGAAAGCCCACTAAATACTATCATAGATTTATTTTTGTTCCAATCTTCCAACACGAATCCTGTTAATGTCAGAGTACAAACGAAACTTGATTCATCGGTGAACAAAGAATGATTCTATTCAAGAAATGTTGTAGCAGAACGTCTATATTTGAGATTTGCTTCAGTAAGTCTGTTTCTGGTAGTATGGATAGAATTCAAGGGTCGGCAACTGGCGGACCGCGGTCCAGATCCGGACCGCGCAAGGTAAAATAATGGACTTCCAAAAATATTTTAAAAGTATAAATTACTCAATTAAATTATTGAAAAAATAGTTTTCTGTTGATAATAATACGTTTGAGTGCCATCCTTATTATTTCTACTACAATTGTGTGATTAATTTGAGTTCTTAATGGTTAGTAGGTAGATTAAATTTGTGAGTGCAAATTAAAATAAAAAATTACGAACGAATGTGAGTTTTTTTGTGGACTTCGTTAAAAATTTTCAAAAGTATCCGGACCCCACCTAAAATTACTTGCCAACCCCAGGGATAGATGTTCAAACGAAGTTCTTGTGGTGATATTTATGGTTTTTTTCTTAAGGCACTTCTTGCTATAGCTCTGTCTTCAACTGCTCCAGTCACACTTCTTCTGTCACTATAACCATATCTATGACAATAGTAGCTTGATTTGACTGATTGATATTGACTAATGGGTAGTTCCTTTCCCAATTTATGCGCTAACTTTTAACTAGTCACACTGATGTATGGACTTTTTTCATTTTCAACTCAAATGAAAATTGTAAAGTTGAACATATAGGCTATGAAAATCAAATACACAAGATGATGAGGAAAACCCCTGACATAAAACGAAATACAATAAAAATGCAAAGGATTCTTTTTCACCCTCTGTAACAAATAGTTACAACAACTGAAAATAGAAACATTTCTTCAGAATCTGATATGTTATTCTAAAATTGGTTCATTCAACAAAATTGTATCCATGCGATGGCTATTTTTAAAGTTCGACCGAAAATGTACAAGATAGAAAAGTTTCTAAGTGAGCCAAGTTTTTAAATGGAATTTTTGGAATTGCAAATTTTCAATTCCGTAAAAATATACAAGGAAAAACCAGTAAGCGTTGCAATTTTCAACCCCTTTCTAGGATTGCTAATGATTAAAAATAACGCTGTAAGAATCCTTTGATAAGATAACGCCCCAAATTGCATTTTTATATATTTCTCGAACTATGAATTACTTAAATACCAATAGCAAACCTTTTTGGAAATAACTTTATATAGAAGTTCCATCTTAGTTGTTGGCATGAAATGTCCCACTCAAATGTCTTAATTTCAAAGAAGCAAATCGCAATAAAAGGAGAATCATGGATCACCGTCTACATTAGAGTCAAAATAGCAACTAATAAATTTTAAATAATCATGTATCATTTTTTAGCAAACTTTCTCTTCTTTGCCTATAACTTTATGCATTATTAGGAAGTTTGTCATTTCAAAGGCCATTTGGCTTCGGGAAATAGGTCTGGTATAAAGATATAAATTATTCGGGTCCCTTACAAGTTATTAACCCATTCGTTGATACAAATGGCTTTAATATTTCAAAGAGTGACATTTGGTAAAACGATAATTAATTATGCCCGTGCCGAAAATAATTCGGTTGACCTAGATGCCTTCTAAAGTTCGTCTTTATATTTTAATGATTTCACATGAAGTGTGGTTTGTTTACAAACTAACAAAGGGTAAGCATAAAACGTATGGGCTCAGAACTGTATATTTATACCATATAAAATAATTCCCTTACGTTTAAAATTCCAACTTTAAAGGAAGCGTAGAAAGTTTATAGACAATTTTCAGGTTTTATGGATGCAGGTGTTCTACATCTTTCAACAGTTGTAAAGAAAGTGCATTTCTACTTGTTACCAAGGCCTAGGTTAGGGAAATATATCGACTTGATATTTTTTAAATTAGATAAGTAACTGCTACTATACAGTGCACCCGCGTTTTGAAGTGGAAACTTTTCTACTAATAAAGATCACCATGCATATGTCTACTTAAAACTCCATTTTTCAACGTTGAATGAAACCAGAACTTTTGACGGGCTTTCTTCATAAATTGAAATATAAATATGTATTTCCCCTTTTCAGCTCCATCCTTGCATTTAATTTAATTTTTAGAACTTGAGAGATGTAGCAGTTTTGATACTAACGAAAATAAAAAGTACTCTTGTCTTATAGGAAAGTAACTGTTATATCTATAGTAAGAGCAAAGATATATTTTAAATTGAAAGTTTCTAGTACTATATGAGTACATAATATTATGTTAATTAGTAAATCTTAAAAAAGCATGCCTTAAAAAATGGGATTCCCTATATCAGTTTGTCGCACTACTATTTTCTATGGGGTTGTGAAGAACAAAAATGCGTTTGGCGTTATTTGCATTGACAGTTCAGTTATTTACCTTTTGAGAATTATTATTTTCACAGAAATTTATTATTTTTAGTAAATTATTATTTGACAAAGTAAAAAAACAATTGAAAATTATTAAATACAATACAATACAATAAACTAATAAAAATAGAAATCACACAATTAATAAAATTTATCTTTATCTCAATAGTAATTTTTATAGCCAGTGCTCAAAAATAATTCCATTTTGCTGAATACATATTTCAGCCAAATGAATCCTCTGTTGTAATTTTTCCAAAGGATTTGTTTCTGTAGCGTAAACTACAGAACCCCACAGAAAGTAATCTAGAGGATTTAGATCTAGAGACCGAGGTGGCCATGGAATGGGGCCACCTCTACCTATCCACCTGCAAGGAAAATGATCGTTTAACCAATTTATGACCTTATGGGTAAAGTGAGGTGGTGGTCCATCCTGTTGGTAGTGTAATGTTAAGCATACGTTTAACGGTGTATCATCCAATAGTTCTCTTACATCATTTTACAGAAAGTTTAAGTATCCTTCTGCATTCAGACAAACGGCAAACTGAATTGGTCCAAGTAGCTGGTCCCCTAAATTTTCTGTCCACACATTTATTACCTTGAAAATGTGTGCTCCGTATTGCTCGTGTTGTATTTTCAACTGATAACAATTCGCAAAAAGCAAATAACTGTACTGTCAATGCAAATGACGCCAAACGCATTTGTGTTATTCAAAACTTGCGACGATAAAAAATATTGACAATTTCGATTTCCGGTGATTAACACATGTAACAGTATTTTTAAAGGGATTTTACACAAAAATGGAACATTCTACCAATATGAACCAAGAGCACCTTTTTTACTAAAAAACTCAAAGATTTCATACTTTTCTGTCAAAAGTCAAAAAAGTCAAAGCATAAAACAGTCATGGTAAATTTTTCAAATTTCAACTGGTTTCGGAGATATTTTGAAAAAACCATCATCAGAGTGGCCCCTTTAGGGGGCTATAACTTCCTTGGGAAGAATTTTTGGACCCACGTTTATCTAAAGAAAAAGTAATCTTTTTCGACATAGAACACCCTGTATAAATATGGGGCCCTAATATCGGGACGCCCTGTATATTTTGTGAGGCAGTAGTAACGAGCGTTCAAATAAAAACGTGGTCAAGTTGGTTCTGAAAATATGGACGTAGGGCGTAGCGTATAGCAAATGAACTTAAACGTCATCTGTCAAAGAGCTATATCGCCGCTATCAATTTGAATATTTTCGTTTTAAAAAGCGTTTAAAATGGTGTTTTCTCAAGAACAAAAAGTGTTTATCATAGAGTCCTACTTTAGAAATGGACGCAAGATTGATGGAATATGGAAGTATTCTATTGAGGAATGTTTCATAGAATTTCAAAATCAATTTCCCGGCGTTGTTGAGTACAAAATTTTTCAAAGTGCAGTTCAGCGTTGTGTTAATGTTTTTCGTGAAACGGGCAGTGTAACAAGAAAAGAAGGAAGCGGCCGACCTAAAAAGCGGACTGAAGAATTAAAAGAAAATGTCCAACAAATAATGGAAAATGTGCCAAGAACTTCTGTACGTGTTTTATCACAAATGGTGGGAGTATCAGTCGGTACCTGCCACACAGTGTTAAAAAAAGATTTGCGTTTGTTCTCCTATCGTTTAACTTGTCAGCAAGAACTTCATGAAGTTGATTTTCCGCGACGGGCTGTATTTTGTGAATGGTTTTTAAACAACTACGAATGGTTTTTAAACAACTACGGTGAACTTCATAATATCTTCTGAACAACCAGATAACTTTTTTGTCGTGGTGTGCTCTCAATCGAAGGAGGATTTATGGACCTATTTTTTTTAATGGTACTCTTACTGCGCAAAGGTATAAAGAAGAAGTTATCGCTCCTTTTATTAACCAGCTGGAAGAAAACGAAATTACAAACTTTTACATTCAACAAGATGGCGCAAGGGCACATACGGCAGGCGAGACGATGAATATGTTGAGGGAAGTTTTCCAAAATCGACTAATAAGTCTCAATGAGGTTAAGTTGGTCGCTATAAGCTACTCCCTACGCCCAATGTGTCAGAGCCAACTTCGACCACGTTTTTATTTGAACGCTCGTTATAATGCAAATACGCTTCCTCCATATTATGTATTATATATTTGTATATTATTATTAACTGATATGTATTATTACACTTTTTAGAATGTGTATGCAGTCAGTACTAACATCATTTTATAGTACAAGTCTTCATTGTAAATGAAAAGTATCATGTTCCTGGTATACCATGCAATTTTATATATAGGTAGTGCTTACCTTATGTTATCTAAACTTTGTACAGTTAGTGACCATATAGCAGCAGCGATACACCACATAGACAGTATATTTTAAACCATATGGTTCCTTCTCTAGGATTCAAGTTATTTCTTGAAAAAAGCTGATTACTTGTATAATATTACAATAACTTTATTAAATAATGAGAGATCGCGTACATAATGCATCTATAGTTAATTATTCTTTAACAATACAAGCTATAATTATTTTATTGGGTAATGTAAGAAATCCTTTGGGTGTTTATTAGACATTATAAAATTACTGCAGAATTCCTGTTATCTCACACTGTGTCACATATTTTGCCAGTAGTTTTAAATTTATACGATACAAAAATATTTTGTCGTCGGTGACATAATGAGATAATATTAATAGCAAGTGTTTGGTGATTTTAAATACCTAATACGAGGGTAATTAACAGCAGTGGTGTAGTAGGTGGAGAAAACATCAGGTATTGCATTTCCAATTTCCTTTATTTGGCTGCTATTTTTAAATCCAAATTTTTTTTAAATCAATACTCAGTATCACTCAAGCAATGGAAATGATTAAAAAACGTCTGTATGCGAAATTTGCTAGAAATATTTATATGATTTTCTTAATGTTACAACTAATAGTAAGAATGATCATAAATAATTACTACGAATATATTCAGTTACGGATTCAACGATCCCTTTCACTGAAATGAAAAAGGTATTGACTTATTCTAAGTTCCGAGTGTTTTTTAAAATTCATTTCACTTTCAAATCGAACCCACGAAGTCATCTCCATCCCATCTGCGTAGTGCCAGCTGCCTTCAATCACCAAAGCTGGCGCACGTCAATAAACCACCTCGTCAAATTTCGGAAACTGAAGAGTATCCGAATATTACGAAATTCGAGTTGGGCAATAAACTACCATATCCACCTGCAGGTCATCAACCCGTCCGAGGCGAACAAATTCTAAAGATGAGCAAAATTTGGAGAGGCCAAATATCCAAATCCAAGGCGAACACAGTAATAAGACCTTTGCGGACCCATCATAAGAGACGTTCGAACGTCGACTTTGGTACCTTACAACTCATTAACCAGAGACGGATTCCTAACCAGTTCGTGTAGTACGCTCCAAATTTTATATTATAATCAAATACAATTACTTAACCTTATTTATTGTTAATAGCAGATTTTCAATAAATCCAAAATTTTACACTTCCATTGTCAAAATTTTGAAAACTCTGCGAGCACATTGCTCCCCGTATAGAGTTTATATCTAGTGCCAAAACCGACCAGGAATTTCTGGTCTCACGTTGAAAATTCCAGAGGATACGTTCCATGGAGCTTCTAATCTAGGTACTCTAAGGAAACTTAAAAAAAAATAAGATGGAGTAGCTTTTACATTAAAAGTACTCTGAGGAAACCTCAAAGCAGTGTTAGGCAAAGCAGAGGTTTGATATAAACACTAGAGTATTCATACTCGAAGTGCCAAAAAACATTTTAATGCAAAAAGGCTCAGTTGAAATCCTGCAGAACCAGTGCTATAGTGGGTATGTCCATAGTGGTTAAAAGTGAATAAAATTAGTTCGTGAACCTTACCCCTAGGCAAAACACCCCGCCATCGATGGAGGAAGACAGCATACGCTGAGCTTGTGATGAAGGATTCTCCCGAAAATCCTTTTCACCTCTTTACAAGCGAGCAGGGGGCGAGCAGGCAATATCTGAGAATCTCGGTACTAATGTCGGTCCTGCCCTATACAAATCTTGGTCAGCCCAATAGTACTGAGGGACGATTTATTTTTAAACTAAAAAAATATTTGTGGTTTTAGTGTAATATTTTCGCAGTAATTTTCTTAATATTAATACAGTGAACCCTGTATATTTTTCACTTTATAGTTTTTTACAGTCTTTGAGTGTTAGTAGCAGTGCCGCTGGATACTATTTATAATATTAATAACAATTTGAATCTTGTTTTACTTTACATTTAATTATGCTCAATTTTTTGGAGCAAGTACATCCGTAGATTAGTAGTAGGTAGTTACACTTATTTTATAATTCTGGATACAGAAATAGTTTCATTTTGGTCTTCATTTCAGTTATATATTGTTAGAAATCGAGCGAAGACCGATAATGTGAACACTTAACCCGAGGGGCTAAGTAAAATAAACAAATTCCTCGGCAAGCGGGAAGATGAGATACAAGGAACCATACATTCACCACTCAGCACTGAGCATTCAGCATTCGACGGCAGACGCCCTTATTAACTAGATGTCTTAAGTAAACCTTTTATATTATAATTTAAAAACTTGTATTTAATGTAATATATTATAGTATTCGCTGATAATTAGTGTGTTTCTAACAATATAAATTAACATATATAGAAAAAACTTTGATATAGTGTAGTAAAACTATTATGTTATCAATAGGCTTAGTGGAGTGCGGAGTTTAACAGGACCGTAGTCAGATTACGAATGAAAATATTAATATGTTTACAGAAGATATGTCGCAACATTTTTACCAAAGAGCAAGGCTAAGTAGGAGATAAAATGCCTATATAAATTTAAGATAACATCTAGAAATGACACCACTTACCCGATAAACTTTAGTGTTGAGACAAGGCTTCCGAGGTATATTGGAAAGAGTTGAAGCATATTACTACGTGCTTTTCCAAGTATTTTGTAGTGAAACGGCGACGGTTATCACTTAATATTAACTTGTGTAGGGAAAATGACCGTTCAACGTCTACTATTGACAACGGACAGTATGAGAAATTGTTGAGCCATGAACTATAGGTATATTAATATATTTGCTGGTAACGCCTGATATGTACCACATAAAACTTTACATATGTTTTCCAAAATGGTGTATCCTGGATTTTTCCAACACTTTGCATTTTTTCTTTTATCGTACTTCTGATTGGGCGTATATTATTGGTATCATATATATTTTTTGTACATCATCCATTATATCAAATTGTTCATTTGATTCATGTGATTCCAATTTCCTTATGTTATTATGTTATGTATTAATTATGTTACTATTTATAAACAATTATTTAAATACATACGGCGAATACAATTTACAACAGACGTAAAAAGAAAGGTATCCACTACTACAAGGCTTCGCAAATAACTGAAACCTAAAGCGCAGTTCAAAACGCGAGTCAGCTGTGAAGGCCAGCGACCCCCGCGCCGGCTCTGTTAGACTCCGCGTGGGCACTAAGTAGAGTTATCAGCTGCAATCAATATGTCGAAAGCGTATTCAAGGATTATGGTGGGTCGATTTAGGTATTCATCTGTTGTTTCGAATCCCGCTCCACTAGATCTTTACCCTGGATATACAGGGTAATTCAGCGATACTGTCATTAATTCTAAAGGAAGATTGGGAAAAATGAGTAGAATACGAATACACGATTAAAAAAATTTTAAAATGCATATTTACGCTGAAAAAAAAATTTACATTTTAAATATTAATAAGTATTATTTATTTGTTATTAAAAACGAATGTAAAAGGATATTAATAGCTTTTGCATGTTAAATTATTACAATTTAGTATTTGTAATATTGTCAACATTTTCACTATGTTTTATATTTAGCTATGACCTTTTAGTATTATATTCAATTAATTATTCAGTGTGTAGTACGTATACCTTATTGTGTGATTTGCTGCTTTTCAAATAGTATGGTATCTACCTATTTAAAGTGACAGTATGACTAAATGTTAATAAAGTTGAGATACGCTGCACTTTGATTTTGAAACCAATTGCAAAATTCAAGACGAGTGAGGAAATTAGCTGTTTCTCTTCAACGTTCGAATGCTCTATTATAGTCCGTCGACACGTTCCCTGTTGCGAGTAGAGCGCCGAATTAACGGGAGTCAAGGAGAAATTTGCTTATTTTTTAAAAGGTCAAGTATTTTTTTTTTGATTTTCTGCCTTTATTAGATCTTCTGATCACGTGGTTAAAATTAATAACTGAATCACCGTGCATATGTCCATCAGAAGGTTGGACAATAAGCCAACCCGGTATCAATCTGTCAAAACTAATTTCAATAAAAAATACATCATACAGTATTATTTTTACTATTACTTTTTATTAATAAAACAACTTATGGTTTCCAAACGCAGTTTATATTTGACTCAATGAAATGATTAGTATAATTTCCTATAGTAAACCTACATTTACATTAATTTGAACTATGTTCGAGGAATATAGTTAAAATAGTACAGTATACCACTTTCATCATTACCTAAAATTTTGAATGTAGAAAAAAATGTACCCTTGTATTATATAATTATTATATTGATAAAACTAAATGTCAAGAACGCACTAACAATCTATCTGTTTTAGAGATTTGTGAATTAGGATACAAAGAAAAAATAGTATTAATTCGGACTGCCCTGAAATTTTGTAGATGGCCTTCGGCATGGCTGGGTTATAATAAACCACCCAGTATATTACTGCTTTAAGGAAAATATTAAAGCGGGAACCTGTGTAATTGGCAAATATCACGATGGCGATGTAACAAATCTTGTGGCATCAGTGGCTAAAACCGCATTTATTGCGTTAGTTATTTGTTCAATAATTTTAGCAGTTAGCTGTGGTGTGCCTTTGTTACTCGTGAAGCCACAATAACAATAGCAGATAATGCAGTGAAGGAACCGACGATTTCCGTCGGAAACAAAGTTTCAGTTCCAATACAGCTTATCATAGATTTTGTATAATGATTATTTGGTGCAACACAAATGCTTACAAGCAAGCAGTTGCTTATTACTTAAGACTACGGACGTTGCTCAAAACTTGCGTGGCCACTTCCTCAATAAATCTTTTTAGCATTGTGCAAATGCAACAGGAATCACTTGAGTAGAGGTTAAATTGACCATAAGGAATTTAATAACAACTAATTTTATTGTTCAGTAAGAAAGTGATGTTACTTACGTCCGTAATACAGTGGATGTAGTATTTTTAAGGTGTTTGATTCAGTACAAAGTTAAGAAGCAACAGTAAAATGGGTTTAATTCTTAACAGAATTTCTGGGTACTTAATAATATATACAGAATATTAAGCGTGTAGAATTTGTCAGAAATTAATCTAGAAAGATAAATTTGTAAGTGATATTTGATAAAATTGCCGCGTTTATAACATGAAACGTTGTGGTTGTTAGTTAGCATGTTTTTATAAACTCTTCGGTGAGTAATTGTTTCTGCATCATTAAAGACTCACCTTAAACTGTATGGTGCGTAGTTAAACAAAAAATAAATAACTTAGTAACATAAAGATTGAAAATCTTAAATAAATTTAATTTTAGTTAGATAATTATCCTTCTATATTATTCATGAATTAACTGAAATGCCTACAAATTTCCTTGAAAACGAAACCCGTTCTTGTTACTGCAGAATTTTGTAAAAACCAGTTCAGGCACCTTTACGTGTAATTAAAGCGTTGGAAGCAATTAGGCACGTTGTTTTAACATTTTCGTACCATTTACATAGATTTAGTCTAACGAAAGCAATGTTACCTGCATCTGATTTTGTTTTTAGCTTTGTCAACTCGCGAGAGGCGTAGCTAATTTACAAGGTATTTACATTAACAGTACACATCCTGTACGCAGATTTAAGCGAATTAGTTTTATACAACGAGTAGAAAAAGAGAATTTGTACAGTATGTAATTGGCGCTAAAAAAATATAGAACACATTTTTTAGTCCATGAACATTTCTGAAACAATCTAAAGCTATTAATTTATATTCATAACATCATTCAGATAGCTCTTTTAGACATTCTGCATATTAAAAATTTAAAAATCGAATAAAGTCTTCTGGAGAGGAATCAAAGATTGTTGATAAAGAAACTTAATTAAAAATTATTATAATAAATGATTTATTTGCGTATATACAAGCATATTATAACTTGAACTAAGTAAATTCTCTTAAATAGATAAATCGTAGCTGAAGGGCAAGTTTTTTAATTCAATATTTGAACAAATTTACAAATAAATGCATATTTTACTCAAATTAATCATGTTTTTCTGTATATTTTAGTCGCTTATATACTATCTACTTCTACTGTTGAATCATGTCTCTACAGATACTTAGAAACATATTACTCATTGTTTTGTAGTAGGTATTTACTAGTTCTATAAATGATGATTTTAGATATTCTGTACAATGTGGCTTAAAAATTTAGATTGACAATCAACAAACATGCTTTCTGCTTAGTTTAAAACACAAACTTTGAGTTTTGTATTAAATAAATAAAAATATATGTAATTTTCGATTTCAAAATAATAATACTTCTCTATTACATAAAATGTGTTGGTGTTCACAATATACATCACAAAAATATTTATAAAAATGCTGAATATCCACCCACATACAACCATCCTGTATCTGCAGTTTTTTGGTTCGTCGGAGATGTATAGAATTGTCGATAGAAAAGCAGATGTATATCCTCAAAGCCTCATAGGCATTTAAATGAATGTACGTGGGTGTGGTATACGACTTTGAAGATGGAATAGGAAAATAGCGTTCCTGTAAATTCTCTCTGGCTTTCTGGATTTTTTCCATATCGTACAGGTTTTTTCAATTCACGACCATTTTAGTAAGAAATTTACGTCTTTTCAATAAGTTGACACTAGTTCTGTGTAGATAATTAACATAATTGAGAAAAAAATGCAGAAAAAACTGTATGTATGTATGTATATATAAAGCCTGATAAAATAGTATCTTATGTGTATGAAGCACATTACAAAATTATATACATTACACATTACACATACATTTTGAGGTGTATGACTAATAAATATAGTTATTGAGTTATCAGAGAATATAATTATTTCATTAATCATTAACACATTCTCTAGTTTTGTCATTTGTTTTATCAGTTTTTCAAATAAATTACATTAGCTAATCTAGCTTCTTATAGAATATTTTTTAGACCACTAAAGCGTTTCCAAATTGTTTCAAAAACGTTGAATTCAATCTCGGACGTCATTTTAATTTTGATTTAGTAAGTAAAGTTAAATTTAAAAAGGTAGTATTTAAGATTACTTAACCTATCTCGGGAAATATTCGTAGCTTTCAGATTATTTATAAATTCGGAGCATGTTACCCTTAATTAAAAAGTATCTACTTATTACATGTTAATTAATCATATTTACCACCACATTGTTGTGAATCCGTGACAGTGTGAGCAAATAAGCATATATTCTCCAAGTCCAAATTTTACTCTTTGCTTTAAATTTGCCAGATTAATTTTTAATAATTACAGAAAAAAATTACTTAAAATGTGAGGCAGAACAAACCGTATTAAAGTGCAATTTTTACTTGCTAAAAAAGTTACATAGACATCTATATCAACTTATCCTAAGTACTTTTTTTCCTACAAGTCTGAAACTAAAATTATATTTTTTGATATGCAATTGATAATATAAAAATAAAGTTGCCACTTTCTGAAATCAGTACATTAAGAAGATGTAGCATCCATGTTTTTTATAAAGAAATTCTAAACAACGAAAATAAATTGTCATAATTAATTACTTGATATGACGTAAATAAAACTTATCCGGGTATAAGCTTTAGCACGTGAAATCAATAACTGTCATCATAATGGCACCTAGCTAATGCAGATAAGTGAAGCAAAGCAAAGAATGACAATTCAAAAATTAAATTTGGAACTTCTATCTCTTCAGGACGATCAAATAACATGTCTTACACGAGTAAGCTGGTATGCAATAGAAAAAGTCAAGTTCTGAAAAAATTATGTATGCTGTATATTGAAACTTTTTTAAAAATTCTCATCGAATTCTTTTTATTATCAGATTTGAACATTTTATACCTAAATGTATTTAGATCAAAATCATTCCTCGCAATTTCAGTTTTAGAAAGAATATATCATTGACCAAAAAAACTACTTTTTACTACTAATATTATTGGTTACAGAAGATTATTTTCAAAAGCTAATGTAGATATCTGTAATAGAATTTAAAAAAAAATCGTCATACTTTAATTAACGGTTTAAAGGATAAATCCAAAAATATTCCAGATACTATTCCAGAAGTACGTGAAGCTTATATTGAATATTAAAGGATAGAGCAAACCAACAAATTCTTTTATTCCTATGTTCGACAGGCAAATATCTTGAAAATAATGTAGTTAACCCTATTATTTGACCGTGCCACTATGTATGTTCCTGTGTACTAAAAAGTACTTAGCAAAAATTGTAATTCAAAAGTTTTATTGTCTGCAGATAGAACACTGAATATTGTTAGAAAAAATTTAAATTTTACCAACATTGTCAGCGATCTTAGTAGTTAACCAATTTTGTTTGCATTAGTTACAGAAAAATCGTTAGAAAGACATGGAAAATATATACATCCTTGTAGAAGTAAAGAATAATTTATTTATATTTATTGGGAAGTAGGTTCGCGTTCTCTTTTAATGTTCAAATAAATATTACTTTACTTTAGACACACTGCAGTTGGATCGAATTTTGTTCTCTGTATTACCTACTTTGTTTTCATTTAAACTAAATTCAATATAAATACCTATGGTGACACAGGAGAGCAGGTATATATCTAGAGACATTTACTAAAGCATTAGTGAATTTATTCTATTCTACCAGTCATTTATTATTTCATGCTTACATCCGAAATTATGAGTATTACAAATAGCATGAGTTTATTTTAAATTAAAGGAGTTTAATAATACACGACAGTATAACCGAGAGAAGGGCTGGGGTGAATAGTTTCGCGTTTCAAAATTAATTAACTATTGAACATTACCAAATGCTGGCTGGTATGTCTGCAGCCTCGGGCATGCCTTACATAATTGACCTAATAAAATGACGCGTGATATTTTTTGCACATCCCAGTTAAATTAATTTGTGTAATTATACCCTAGAAGTGTGTTAGCAAACCTCTCACTGCGGCTTCTCTTTATAAATATATTCGGCGTGTTTGCTCCATAAAAGTACGTTCTAATTTTCGACCAGACTATTTTTTTTTAACTGTTCGTTAAAAGTACAATGGTACAACAAAGACGAGTTGGAATTTGAATAAAATGGAACGGTTTACGTTTACTAGCAGTAGTAGCCAGAATGGACTTGTCTTTATGGAGATTTCCGCAAAATTATTTCATAACGGTGTTTTCGGAGTATTTGGAACAGATGTACAAGGTTTTTTTATGATACGTCTAACATGGTGTATAAATGGAAGCGAGATTTGAAGTAAAGGTTTAATTAAAATGTACGCTGTTTCAAATGCATCTGAAATCTTTCGGATGAGATCGTTGCACCATCCAACGTGGCTGATCTCATTCAAATGCTTCACATTACACTTGAAGATGATTTACTTCTGTTTGTATACAGGTAGAGATTGCAACGAAACCAAGGCACATTCTGTACCATTGAGTTTGATAATTAATGTAAGAAAAAGGAGTAAAGACATATATTACTGCGCGTGCATCATGTTACTTTCCTACTTCTCTCACCCATCAATCCCAAATCAGGATTTAAATAACATCAGTTTTATAACGGTATTTTGTGTTTTGTTACTGAGACGTGCAATTAAGCTAGTATCAATGTTACTCCTTATACTCCTGAGAGTTTAGTCTGTTAAAATAGCAGCTCTGCCTCTTAAGACACCCAATTAAACCATACACTTTGTACAGATAAATACAGCGTCGTTCTTTCTGTCTCTACTACCATCTCTACCACCATCTCTACCAATCTCTCTGGATTTGGTTTAACTACATTTTGTAATATTACTGAACAGATTCAAATTATATACCCACAACAAATTGATATTAATTCCATAATTTCATGATTTATGATGTATTAGTTGTCATTTTTGTGACATTACACTGAAGTCAGGATTTCATTTGGAGAAATACATATTAGTTAAAGCTAATTAAATCGTTTATTACGTATTTGGAAGATTTAGTTAAAAAGAAAATAAATAGTTAGTTAAAATAAACAATTTAAATAATTATATACATTTTCTTGAAGTATGTATTTAAATGTTATACTTATCTTTGTTTACTATCAATCCACTATTTACTTATTGGTTATTTAGGTACATATGCTAACAAAATATTGTCAGAAATAATATACTAATTCGCTTCTCACTATAGGAATCTCGGAACCGGTAAGAGATACAAAGTAGTTTAAATGGGGGCAAAGTTGCATAATCAGGGGACCAACATTATGCCTCTGAAAAATTAAGGCTAATGATGATGATGATGATTAGTTTTTGAAATATTTGAAAAAAAAAACTGAAATTTTGGAAGTCCATTTTTATTTCATTTCAGCCTTGTTTGAGGGGTATTGAAAAAAAGAACACTTTCTCATGGCAACTTTTTGCCCTCTATCGAATGGCTTAATCAATTTTTATATCGTTCTTTATCAACTTATTTTTTTTAATACGACCTTAAAAATTTTATTACATTCTTTGCACGTCTTCATGACCTCCAATACTGTATTGGCTCAGCCTGAACTAGATTCAGACGTTTTGTCTCGAAAAATTCATCTTCTATGCATTCGTTCCTTTATCTAAATTTTTTATTTAGATTTCTATGTTTATTGAATTATTAAACACCTTAAGTGTCGTTAGACCCTATGAAATCCACCTAGTTATGTAACTAAAGGAAATGAGTATTAAGAATTCTGTTCTGTTGGTTTTCTTATATTTTCAAATGTTGGTTAACTTGATCAACAACAACCCATTTTTATAATGTAATATAATATATGCTTCACAGTTGATCTAAATACAAATTTAAGCACGATTAATAGGATTATCATATTACTGATGAAATTGTGAGTTTTCTACATAACGCGTATAAAATTCTCAATAAATAAATACTTTTACCTAGTGTCAAAATTTTCAGTTCTTGTAAAGACTCGGTTAATAATAATAATAATAATAATAATAATAATAATAATAATAATAATAATAATAATATTGCGGCTTTCCAAACCTCATTCGGATTATAGACTATCATTTTCATTCATAGTAAGGTACATTTACACCTCGCATTACGTATGCACAGTAGTGGCTGATGCTGTTCTACTGTACATGTTCCGTTGACTGTTCGCAGTTGCCCATTAAGTAGTGTAGTAATATTTGACTTTAGGGATTAAATTAGCTTCATTCCTCGCTATTACATATTTAATGTAAATTAATTAATGTAAATTACTTAAGTATATCGTGACATATTCTCATTATAACAAAATATTGGAAAGTAATTAATAATATATCCTTCAATGAATCAAATTTTTTTAACATGATTTTTTTTATCTATTTTGAAAGTTAATTTTCTTTCTAACTATCCATTACTGATATAATATAATAAATTTATTGAATGAAAAATGAATGAATTAAAAAATAAATAAAACATATTACCGAAAACTACCAGTTTAGATAAAATAAAGAATAAGCAAATATTATTCAAACTGATATTTTTCCTTGAATTTATGAAGCAAATCTCTAATATCTGTAGCAACTGATTACTTAAATACAAAAATTAAATTTTCCATTTTTTTTTTATTAATATGTAAAAATATATTGAAATTAGATAAGCAATTTTGGAAAATCAGAAAAACCAGGAATAAAATGCTTTCAGTGAGTATATTCCTATTTCTGATTCCTGTTCCGCTAACAATAAGATCAGGTCCTGTTTTTTCCTTTACAATCAAAAATAGATACAGTACGTGAACTTAATATGTCATATTCATTGTTTCAAATATTTCTCTAATTTGATCAAATTCAAGAACTTTAACCTAGGCAGATCAAATATGTTCGAATTCTATCAAATTGTTGATATCGGCAATCACCTACACGATAACGTTGATGATGCAATTAGCTTGTATTGTAACGTACGACTTAGGAATTTAAATATTAGAACCTAAATTTACTCATTTGGTTTTGCTAAATACTAAATTGTGTTTACATTATACTACGGTAAAAAGTAAATTCTGTTTACATTATATTGCCGTATAATGTATACCTAATTCCTACTATTATTTATAAGGTGATCCAGGTACATGTAGCTATAGAAATATCAATTACAAAATGTTGCTATATAATGCATATAATCAATCACATCCTGACCACAAAATATTTATACGCATTTTAAATTAAATATGCAATTACTAACATTGAAATAGATTTAAGCAAATTTTATTTCAACCAGTTTCCGCTCGTTAATTAATCTAATCTATTTACCTCGACATTTTCTTGACAAAGTTTTTCCAAATTAAACAATTTCCTGTACGCATAAATAACAAATTTAATAAAATTGAATATTCTGTCACTTTATAAATTATTTACATTGATGTATTTACATCCTCTAACAGTAATATGATCAGGTATTTAAATTTAATTAGAATTATGCAATTGTCTGCAAGGTGTAACTGATTTATAATCTGTACATGCCTGTGCCATTAGTCAATAATACATATTTTGAAAAATATGGTGTCTGTAATCGAAAGGCAGCATCAGTGGTGAATAACGTCGCTGTTACGTTTCGTTATTTGGTCCTCTACTTAACAGTGGTGAGGTTTTATGGTTTGCATATATTTTAAGGCTCTTTAGTTGATTAACTTTATTGCGACATGTATTACATTTTTAACCTAGTGCCCTAAAAAATAAAGTCGTAAATTGCTTTTAAGGCCAGAATTTAAAAGATGAAAGTATTGTTTATTTTTCTTTTGCTATTTATAAAACAAAATATAAGAAAGAACGTATATATTTTGGCGATTGTATATTTAAGATAGACATTGAAAAAACACGTCAATTTAGTCATTGTACGTAATTTTTGTAATTTCCACTATGTTGACTTATTTTTAGAAAATTGCATAAACTCTTCCTATTAATATTAAGCTGATTTTTTTATTTGCGAAATATTAAATCTCAGCAGTGACTATGTGGTCAACCTCTTGACAAGTTATCATAACTGCAATTAATAAAAGTTTCTTTTCTGGTTCAGTTTATACTTGAGAACTATAAGGAATATATAATGTGCATTCCAAAGCAAACAGGACTTTTTAAAAATAAGGACAAATAAAAGTATTTTTGGCAAAACTAATTTATTTTTTTCAAAAAGAAGGGGACTACCCTTTCGACTCAATACAGCGGTTTGCAGGGTCCAAAAGCATGTCGAATGAGTGACTTCGAATGAAGATCGTCGGGCGGGATGTTCTTGAGGCTGTCGGTACAAGCCTTTGGGTTGGCTTCTACGCCCACAAAATGCTCTCCTTTCGTCAGTCAATGCCTTCTCCGAGAAGGTAAAAATCGCGCGGTGCGAAATCAGGCGAATACGGCGAATGGTTGGAAGTTAAAATGCGGTTTTTAGTAAAAAATTCGGTCACAAGTGTCGATCGATGAGATGGTGCATTATCATGTAACAAACGCCTACTTCCAACACTTCAAAACCACGAACTTCGTCGATGGATATCTGGGAAACCGCTTGAAGGATTTTTCTTTGAAATTGTGGTGGTGTGGTATGGACCATGGGGCCTACCAAGTTAAAATATTTTCAAGGTCATCGTACTTCCGACTATACCGGAAGTTGATATAAACTTTCTTATTTTAAATGGAAATGGAATTTTTTAAGGTTTAAAACATGATTTTAGCTCTAAAATATGCACATATCGCCCGTCGCTTTCGGATATTATTGCATTTTTGGAAAGAGCATTTATTTTTAAATTGAAAACATATAGCACACTCCATACTCAGGATTGACCGTTTCCGAGATATTTTGATTTTTAAACAAAAATTGAGAGATGCAGGATGTCAGCATTTAATTTTCCTGGAAATATAGGTTTATTTTTTTGTGCAAATTGGACATTTTGTAGAGGAATATATAATTTATCGGATTTAACATGAAAATTTTCCAGTTTTTATACAAGGTGGCCAAAAAATGATTGAATATGAAGTTCAGAAAATGTGAAAAACTCGAAATTTTTAAATGGAAACCCCCAATTTCTTAACATATTCGCATTCTGCACTAAAATTGAATATAACATTGTTAAAGTTTCCATATACCTAAACCCAGTCGTTTTCATTTTGTTTACGAATTTCCCTTTTCCTAAAATGGTGTTTTCATTTGTTCCGCACATTTTAGGTTGGCCGTGAACAGGTAAGTAACAATCAACATGACAACTGTCACAGGTTTTTAATTGTTAAATTTATTTTAATAAATGTTCAAGATGTCTTCCTTCACACCTATGGATTAGTTCCTTGTGGGTCGCTGCTCTAATAGAATCCGGTGATCAATCAATCGTCAATGAATGAAGTTCTTGCCTTATTATATGCATACCATTTTCATTTGTTGTTACTGGAGTACTATACACACTATTTTTTAGCCTCCCAAAATAAAATAGCATCTATCACCGGATTATTAGAGCAGGAACTAATCCGAAGGTGTGAAAAATGTTTAGAAGTTGAAGTAAAACATTTTGAACATTTATTAAAATAAATTTGACAACTGAAAAACTGTAACGGTTGTCATGTTGTTTGTTCCACCTGTCACGGCCAACTTAAAATGTGCGAAACAAATGGAAACACCATTTTAGGAAAAAGGAAATGTTTAGTCGTAAATAAAATGAAAACTGGGTTTAGGTATAGGGAAACTTTAACAAAGTTACACTAAATTTTAGTGCAGAATGCGAATACGTTAAAAAAATTAGGGGTTTCCATTTGAAAATTTCGAGTTTTCTACATTTTCTGAACTTCATATTCGATCGTATTTTTTGACCACCATGTCTAAAATGGAAAATTTTAATGTCAAATCCGGTCTCCCTCTACAAAATGTACAATTTGCACAAAAAAATAAACCTGTGTTTCCGGGAAAACTTAATTTTGGTGACGGGTCTGCATCTGTCAATTTTTGCTTAAAAATCAAAAAATCTCGGAAATGGTCAATCCTAAATATGAAGTATGCTATATGTTTTAATATATTTAAAATAAGAAAGTTTGTATCGACTTCCGGTATAACCGGAAGTACGATGACCTTGAAAATATTTTAGCATGGTAGGTCCCACCGCCCATATCTCACCATCACAATTTAAAAAAAAATATTTCGAGTAGTTTCCCAGATATCCATCGATGGAGTTCGTGGTGGGTCACCCTGTATAGAATTGTGCATTAACGGTTTGGCCCGATGGAACGAACACTTTGTGGACAATGCCCTTAAAAGCGTAAAAGTAATCAATATTCACTCTTCACTTCTCTAAACGAGATTTGTTGAGTTTCGGCTCGTCTGGCGTCTTCCACTCGACATTTTGGCGTTTAGTTTTTACATCATATTGCAAACATCACGTTTCATCAGCCGTCACAATATTGTAAAGGAAGTTTTGACCCTTTTTGGCCTCCTTGATGATGTCCTTCGACAACTTTTCGGTAGCCCAAATGCTCTGCCAAAATATAATAAATTGATATATTTGAGATGATCACTTCCAATTCCATGAATTTCAATGAAGATTTTGGCTGTTTTTCGATGGATTCACGAACAGTTTTGATGGAATCTGTGGTGATTACGGATTTCGGTTGGCCAATCATTTGTCCTCTGCCACACGATCCATCATCATAAACTTAGTTCATATCTGAAAAGTCCTGTTTAATTTGGAACGCACCCTGTATATGTGACATGTTGTCAGGTTGGAAGTACACCAAATGACAAAAATTTTGTTAAATACAATACTCATCTGTAGCCGCATGAACTATACCTAATTGTGTAGAGTATTAATACATTTTTTTTTTGTTACAGCTTGTCAATTTTATCCCCAAGGAGAGTATTTAAGGTTTGTTCGAGTCCCAGAGAATTTAAAAGTGGGAGAGGAAGTACTGAAAATTGAAGTTTATCCCAGAAATAATTTGAATCTTCAACCTGTAGACAGGGTAAATATAAATACTTAGTTTAGGATGAATTTCTTTTAAATATTATTGACTTAATACTAAAACGTGTCGTAGAAATTAAATGGACAATTTCATATTCACATTAATATTAATACTGTAATTTATTATTACATACTAAAGTAGATCTTGATTTTCGTTAATATTTACTAATGAATGAATGACCTTACAACAAATCTGTTATATATTTTAATTTCTGCTCCAAATTTTCTAAACGGATATGCCAAAATGAGAAAAGTAGCGTAATATATTTAAACCAGTTTTTTATCTAAATACAAATGATCCTAAGCTTAGCATTGAAAAATTCAACTTATCAATCAAGGAAGTAATTCTTAAAAGAATTTTTTATATTTTACTCAAACAATATTTCTACTAAGTAGTCGTAAAAACAAATGATCCATTTCATTCGGCTTACCATGGTTAAGTAGCTATTTACAAAAAATGATAAATGCTTATCATTCGTTTAGAGCTTTCAATTAAATGAAAAAATAAATGAAGTTTAAAGACAAGCAATTATATTACTTTCATAATAATGTCTTAATTATCTCCTGTTCAGTTCCGTCACTAGTATTCCAAATTAATATTGTTGTTTTAAGAATTTCACAGTCCGGATTGCTATGCCGTGGCTTATGTTTTTGGTCGTCCCTAATCACAGCCTTACATTGCACTTCTTTAACCATATCTCGGAATTTTTGACCCGTCCTTGTTATTCTCAAGCCAAGGTCTGTGGGGGTGGAGCCGCTATCAGAATCGCTATGCCCGCCCAAGTGCATTTCGATTCTTGTTATTGATCTAAGATCTTTATGGCTCTTCAGACACTGGTATTTCTCTGAGACGTTCCGTAGTGGCTTCTGTTACTAGTTACATCCAATGACTCCAATCCTTTATTTTTTTGAGTGGCTCAGTCACGGTGTAGTTTTTACAGACAATGAAGAAGGGCGAAACGATTGGAAGCGTTGGATGCGATCAGTTACAAAAGCCACTGCGGAACCCCTCAGAGGACCACCACTAACTGAGGAGTGATCTTAGAACCAATAACAAGAACCGAAATGAACAGCAGGGCAGGCCTAGGGGTTATTATAGCGGATACACAGAGCCTAGGCTAAGAACAGCCGGTCATACATTTCTAGCTATGACTAAGAAGTTGCAATGTAAGTCTGCAACTGACTGCGACCAGGTACATATGCCACGGCATAACATTCTGCTTTAAATAATACAAGGTGCGTTACAACGTAAACAAGACTTTTCAAAAATAGGTATTTTTAGTGAGGCTGTCTATACAGTTACGTGCCTTGGAAAGGTATCTCCTTCACTGATTCACTGTCCAAATTTCATGATATTTGGGCGAATAGAAGCGGAGTTATTGCGGTTGAAGTGACAGTATGTTTGTGTCGTCCGTTGCGTCGGTAAAAAAATGAGCATTGATCAAAGAACTAATATCAAGTTGTGTTTTAAACTTGATATTTACCGAAACGTTTCAATTGATGAATCAAGTTTATGGTGATGATTGATTATCCCGTGGCAGAGTTCATGGACATAAATGTTGAGCAACATGTTGGCCAACCGAAATCCGTCAGATTCCATCAAAACTGTACATGAATTCATCAAAGATCAGACAAAATCTTCATTGAAATTCATGGAATTGGAATTGAGCATCAATTTGTCGCGCTTTGGCTGAACACTTGGGATATCAAAAAGTGTGTGTACGGTTTGTTTTCCACAAGTTGACTGACGACCAAAAATTTCTCAGAATTCAACATTCGAAGTTGGCATTTGTAACACGATGGACCGTACAAATTGCTGTATTGATTCGGCATTTTGAAGAAAATAAACCGGTTTTTCCAATAAAACATTTAGTTGTTCTTATTTTTGAAAAGTCTTGTTTACCTTGGAATGCACACACCTTGTATATGTATGCTACAATGTATATTGTTATAATATTTTCCATTAATATTTTTTAATGAAGACACTTTTTTATTAAAAAGTAATTATTTATCTGATATAAGCATTCCGGATTTTATTGCCCATTAAAAATCTTCGTAGGTCTATCACATATTCTCCATAATGATTTAATAGATATTCCTGGTTACAAACAATTCCTTCGCAACTAGGTAACTGTAACTGCAACACAATGATTTACAATTTGATTTGCATTCCAGGATGAAGACGTCCATTTCTTCACCTACAGAGATATAAATCGCACAACAGTTTCGCTGCTTCTTGCAAAATCCCTTGAGGATCTAGTCGATAACGATAGTCCGAGAAATGTGTTGAAGTTTAAAGTTACTTGTGACTATGATGATGGAGAGGATACTGTAAGTAAAAGAAAAAATCAGCTAGTCTATTATAATTATAAAAGTAGTAATAACAATAATAATGTCCTTATTTAAAACAATTAAACAGCAAGGCACAATGATTATGAGCTGAGCTACTCCTTTAATTTAATATTTTCATAATTATTTTCTTTTTTTTTGTTTCTGGAATTTTATACAGTTCTTATTGAATAACATTAACATATATAAATTACACGGCAGGAGACAAATTAAAAAAATTTAACAGATGAAGTAAACAAAATTATTACATAGAACGAATTGTCACTGTTGCGAGAAACAACTACTCCGAGAGCTATATGCCCCTACCGGCATTGAATTGTACTCGGAACATCTAGTGTAACAGCTAGGATCGTTCGTCAGTTTAACCCACCAGACACAGACCGGTTTCGGACTTATTAGTCCTCATCAGTGTGTCATAGGTGCGACAACCGACAAACGACCCAGCTGTTCTTCGGCGTATCATCACGAAAAGGAAATACATTGTACGCGGGAGCGCAAATGGCTCCATCTGCTACTAAAGCGATCTGCTAACTTGCACGACTGCCACCCACAGAGGGCTACGTCTTGCGAGTATAATTCAATGCCGGTAGGGGCATATAGCTCTCGGAGTAGTTGTTTCTCGCAACACTGACAATTCAAACATTACGCCCTCTGTGGGTGGCAGTCGTGCAACAAAGTACCTGCAGTTAGCAGGTCGCTTCCTACTGTAGCCATTTGAATAGCACAGTTGGGAGTCCGCACGACAGATGGAGCCATTTGCGCTCCCGCGTACAATATTACATAGAATGACAGTAGGACTTGATATTTCTTCTAAAGCGATGTATCAGGAAATTAATTATTTCAATTTTTTAAACATTAATTGTAAGTAAATTATATACAGTGTGTCCCCGGATGTACCTAACTATACTTGTAATTTTCCTTATTTCGCATTTTAAGGGAAAAAGTTTTACTTACAGTGAAAAGTCATACTCAGGCTTTCAAAACAACATACAGGGTGGTTAACAAATAAGGAAACGCGAATTTGTGCCAAGAGAAAAGTATTAGTTTTTTGAGAGGTATTTAAAATGTTACTGAAAGAAGTTTTCAAATGTTAATAGTAGTCCAGATATGAAATTTGAACGACGTATCTCAAAGTTGGTACTTTTGCGAAAATTTATAAAAAAGTCAAGTCCTTGTCAGATAAATTTTTAATAATGTTCGCTCTAGAACAACGAATCTCTTTAGTTAAATGTTACGGTAGTTATAGGTGAAATATCGTACAACGATATAAAAAAGTAAATGTTTGGTGTGCGATATGTTATAAAAAAATTATTAGACCATATTATTTCGACGCAAACGTAAAACAGTTATAGAGATGTTGGAAAACTTTTTAATGCCTGCTCTGGATGATATAAATTTACAGGACAGAAGAAATCTGTATTTTCAACATGGCGGTTGCCCTGCACACAGTGCAATTAGTGTAAGAAACTAGTTAGATCAGCATTTCCACAATAACTGAATAGGACAGTTTGGTCCTATAAGATGGCCTGCAAAAACTTCTTTCAGTAATATTTTTAAATTCCTCTCTAAAAATAAAAAAAAACTCTTGGCACAAATTCAAGTTTCCTTATTTGCTAACCACCCTGTATGTTATTTTGAGAATCTGAGTATGGCTAATGACTTTTTACGACAAGCAAAGCTTTTAATGAAGAATAACTTTTTCCCTTAAAATGTGAAATAAGGACAATTACAAGTATAGTTAGGTTCATCAGGGGACACACTGTATAATGTTGTATAAAACTATAAGGGTATTCAAAGATATATGTGTGATTGTGGAAACAGAACTGGAACCGTGGGCGAAAACCTCGCATTCGTGGGAGAAATTTTCCGACTCGATTTTTTTGCATATTCAGATTCGTGAGATGTTCCTTAACATGAATCGAGATGATGCCGGCCGGAAATCTGGTGCCCATTTGTTTAAACAAGCTTTTCTTAAACAAATTGTAAAAATTGTTTTTTTCACTCCGGAAATTTTTTTGGCACATTATAAACAAAAAAGTTCCTATGCACTATGCCTCCAAAATTGATAGTTTTAAAGTTATAAACAATTTAAGTTGCTAAAAATGCGAAAATGACGATTTTCAACGGCCGATTTCTGGATTAAAAATTGGTATTTTTGATGTTGTCAGATACCTAAATTAAAGTTTAAACATCTCCCTACACGATGCTGAAGAGTTTTTGGAACTCGCATTATTCTAAAGCCTTGTTTTTTAATTGTTAATAAAGCGCTATGTTTTAATTTTATCATTCATATATAATTGAATAAATAATTTCTGTAATATTATTGAGAAACATTTTATGATTACAAGAAGTAACAGTAATTAGAAACTAAGTTATCTCAAATTATCAGTTACATATTGTTTACCACTGGTACATAAAGATGCGTTAATGCAGAAATAAAAGCAAAAAGTAAATATTTAAATATTTTGTACGGTAGTCTCTTTTATTGCATGTAGGTACCGTAGAATCGGCGCAATTACCTTCTGTTAAAGTATTATGGGCAATAAATAATCGTTATAAATGCGACTCAGCGTATAAGTACAGTTTGTTTAAAAATGACATTGACTATACATTTCTGCTTTAATGGAAACTTGATGATATAATACGTGAAAGAAGACATAGTGTAAGTGTTTGGCAGATGCGTGACAGTTATCTCTATGTATCGTATAGTGAAGAGCTTGCTGCCGGCGAACGTTGCATTCGATGTATCTATATTTAAATTTGCCGTACAATTTATGTTGTTTATGGAGATGGTTTCACTTGAACGATTTCAGATATCTAAGTAAATAACAGAAATTGTCGACTACTGAATTTTATTATTCTGTTGCTAAGTTCTTTTGTTTAATTTTAAACAAGTATCCAGGCAGCAAGGTTGAAGAACAATCAATTATTTTAAATGAAAATGAAGCAGGTGTCGATAATACATATAATATGACTCAAAATGTTAAAATTTTGCTGTTTTTCTTATTGTTTAAATGTTCTAGCTCACGTCATTAATCAATGTGTAAAGAAACTTATGTACCTGATCAATAGAAAATGGCAAAAATTATAGAACCAGTTATTTATTTGCCATTTGCTGATTTTTTTTAATAACACTGATTTGATGTCGAACCGCTAATCAGGTTTTTACGTCAGACATAGCATAACATTATCAGTTATTAGTGCTATCATATTGTGTTCCAAACTTGCACCAAATCAATTTTTTTAATGGATACCTATTTGCCCTTTTAACAAAATTTGATTTCAATATTATAAGACTCATTTAATTGCTTTGGTTTATGTAAAATATATCCCTTGTGGGTGTATATCCCCCTTATCTTTTCTACCTTTCTATTCAAGAAAATATAGCGAAAATCACTAATTTGGGAAATATTCTTGTGATTTTAAAGAAACGTAGAAAAACCAATTTACTTTCATTTCAAATGTATAAACCAAATAGATTTTTTTTAACGGAATACTACATATCTGTTGTTTTAAGGACTTCCTCTTTTTTCTGATTACAATACTATACAGGGTGTCTCATAATTAGCTGCCAACCCTGAACAGGCCGATTCTATGATCAAAACTAAGTAAAAAAGTTCATATGAACATGGGTCCGGAAATGCTTCCTAAGGGCACAGGGACCCATTGAAGAGGGAGGAATGGAAATCATTTTTTTGCAATATCTCTCAATCGCGTTGTGATAAATGAATGAAATTTGGTATACACAGCTAAATTTTGATGAGCAATTTGATGGACTAATCCATTTATTTCCACAAGGTCCATTGGGGTGGGTACGGGGGGGCCCTTGGTACTTTGCGTGTGTAACTTTTTCATCTTTGACTTTTTAACAAATTGGACAGCAAATTCCGTTTTCCCGAACTGTTTTACGTTAAAAAGGTACTCTTGTTTCAAATCGTTATCTTTAACGGTTTCTGAGAAAATCGCTCTTGAATTAATCCCACTTTGGTCAATTTCATAGTAATTTAAACAAAATTATCAAGGTATTCTTATGTCAAAGTATTGTCAACCCGATTGCCAATTTAATAGTTCTAAGCGAAAAAAATGGAAGAGTTTACGGGACAAGAGTTAGTTGATATGATATTTATTTATGGCTTTTGCGATGGTAATGCTGCAGCGGCAGAACGCGAGTACGGGAGAAGGTTTCCAAACCGAAGGCTGCCATCAAGGAGGACATTCCCTACGGTATTCCGCAACTTAGCTGCAACCGCCACTTTTCGAAAGGCACCGGGTCAAGGACGTCCCAGGATTAATAGGGAAGCGGAGGTCCTTGACGCTATTGAACAAGATCCTACGACTAGCATACGGAACATTTCAAGGCAAATAAATGTTCCTCGGCCAACGGTACTACATATCTTAAAGATTTCCTTAACAGAATTGATTAGATGTGCTACTAACATTTCAGGTTGGAAGAATATTAAAGCGACAAGGTCTACATGCCTATCACTATCGACGTGTACATGGCTTGATACCAGAAGATTTTGCGCCACGTATGCAATTTTGTCGCTGGATTTTGTCGCTGGACAACGAGCAAGCTTCCAAAATTTTGTGGTGTGACGAAGCTACTTTTACCCGAAATGGAAAATTAAATTTTCATAATTCTCATTATTGGGAAGAAGAGAACCCACATGTTGTTCGGAGAACAAACTTCCAGCAACGGTTTTCCATAAATTTATGGGCGGGAATAATTCACGACACTCTGATTGGACCTATTGAAATTCCACAACGTCTCAATTCAAATCTTTATTTAAACTTACTTCAAGAAAATCTTCCCCAAATTCTCGATGATCTGCCTCTAAATTTACGACGTAACATGTTTTTTCAACACGATGGAGCCCCGGCACATAGTGGTCGCAATGTTCTAAATTTCCTAAACGAAAATTTCGCTGGACGGTGGATAGGGAGGCACGGACCGGTAGCTTGGCCGCCGCGTTCTCCCGACCTAACCCCGCTGGACTTCTTTTTCTGGGGATATCTAAATCAAAAAGTTTACGCCACCGAAGTCGATACCCGTGAGGAATTGCTGCAGCGTATCAATGATGCAGCCAATGAAATTCGTCAAAACCGTTTTAGCATCTTAATAGCTTCGAGAAGTGTTACACGTAGGGCAAGACTTTGTATCAGAGAAGGTGGAGGGTTTTTTGAACAGTTTTTAAAATAGCTTGTTGTCTGTTATCAAAATTAAGTTTCCATCTTATGATCCCTTCGAAAAGTGACGGTTGCAGCTAAATTGCGGAATACAGTGAGGAATGTCCTCCTTGATGTCAGCCTTCTGTTTGGAAACCTTCTGCCGTACTCGCGTTCTGCCGCGCAGCATTACCATCGCAAAAGCCATAAACAAATCATCATATCATAATTGTTCTACATCAATAATGTGTATTACTGATTACGTATTAAATTATTATTATTATTTTTTGTTTAAATTACTATGAAATTGACCAAAGTGGGATTAATTCAAGAGCGATTTTCTCAGAAACCGTTAAAGATAACGATTTGAAACAAGAGTACCTTTTTAACGTAAAACAGTTCGGGAAAACGGAATTTGCTGTCCAATTTGTTAAAAAGTCAAAGATGAAAAAGTTACACACGCAAAGTACCAAGGGCCCCCCCGTACCCACCCCAATGGACCTTGTGGAAATAAATGGATTAGTCCATCAAATTGCTCATCAAAATTTAGCTGTGTATACCAAATTTCATTCATTTATCACAACGCGATTGAGAGATATTGCAAAAAAATGATTTCCATTCCTTCCTCTTCAATGGGTCCCTGTGCCCTTAGGAAGCATTTCCGGACCCATGTTCATATGAACTTTTTTACTTAGTTTTGATCATAGAATCGGCCCGTTCAGGGTTGACAGCTAATTATGAGACACCCTGTAGACATGTTATATATTGTCTCAAAATGATGGAACAAAATTCATATTTTTTTTCAAGTTCAGATTTTAAAAAATCGCCGAAACAGGTCAATTAGTAAATAGAAATGGTCACTTTTTAGCAATATTTTCTACTTTTTTGAGCCATGTTTGACAGACCTATAACATTACCGACATTTTTTAAATAGAACGCTCTATATTTTATAGTATAAGTAGATAGTCCTTCTAAAAACGAATTCAGAGATATAATGTTATACCTACTTTTTTGTCATAGTTATCAAAAAATGGAGGAATTAAATGGAAACAATAATTTAGTACTACTTTTTATTTTATTACATCAAACGTTCAAAGTGGCACCCATTAACCATTGCAGAATGCACAATTCGGTGTTCAAAGTTATCAATTACATTTTGAATAATATTTGGTGTTGTTTCTAACTTCTTCTCTGATACGATTTTTCTATCCTTCAATAGTATCTGGTCTGTTCACATACACTTTTGCTTCTTTGATAACTCCACAAAAAAAAATCTAGTAGGATAAAGTCAGGGGAGCGTAGTGGCCATTCAAGCGGGCCTCTTCTGCGTATCCATCGATCTGGGAAGACTTCATTAAGGTAATTTCTTACATGTAGTCGAAAATGTGGAGGGGCACCGTCTTGTTGAACTAGCAGGCATATGCTCATTAGGGCTAGGAAAAATTAATTCCAGGGCTGGAATCAGCTGAAAAAACAAAAAAATACAAATAAATGTCGCCTGTCGCTCTCAAGGTCCTGTTTTTTTCCAGCCGTTGTGTATGTTTTTCTTGGATCCAATGCGGATTTTCTAGGCTCCAAAACCTGCTTGTTCACGGTTCCGTTTAAGCAAAAATTGCTTCGTCAGTGAAAATTATGTTTTTTTAAGTTGGGTTGTATTTCTAATAAATTGCTCCTCACAAAACTATAATCTTCTGTCTGTGTCATCTGCTCATAATTCTTATAAGACGTTAACTTTGTAAGGATGCCACTTTTGAGAATTCAGAGTTCTGTGAACTGAGGACTTCGACAAGTTGAAGTTGGGTCACAATGAGATAGATCTAGTGGTTGAGTGAGGATTTTCAGGAACTTCTAACATCACATTTTGACGGTAATTTTCGCTTACCGTTCTTCGCCTTCTTGGTCCAATCCAATCAATAAATTTTTATACTTCCGGTTTCTTCAAACTTTTTGGATATTTTACTCGACTAATTCTCTGGTCTGGATACTTATGGTGAAATAACATAACTCCTGTTGACTACCGATTTTATCTCTGCATCCAATTAGAATTTCCCTGTTTTTCGCCTAAACGGGCAACCATTTTTCAAAATAAAATAACAATGAATGAATTGGAACTAAAACGATTCACGTTATACCTAAGGTACTCTGGTGCATTTTATGTGTTTTATTTTGAGAAAAAAGCTTTAAAGTAAGTAGAAAAAGATTAATAAAGAGTAGGTACGTTTTTATGTTTTTACGTAAATTTCTGAAATCATCCCTTAATTTCTAGCCACCCTAACTTTAATGTTAATTTAATAGTACAAGAAAAAGACAAAGGACCATTTTTATGTAGAATTGTATGCTACAACTTTTATAAGAAACTTTTTTTCTAGGTTTACCCCCCCTTGAGTTATCAGACAAGTAAATTGGGATTTTAAAGAGTATTTCCACTAGTTTTACCTTTAATTAATTTATCACTCATTTAGGTAAAAGCAGATATCTAGAAAATAAACATAATTATCTAAATAAGAGCCTATTTAGGTAGAAAGTGATGTGCTTTACCATTCGTTTTTACGACAATTACACAAATAACTGAAAATATTTAAGTTGATACTACACTTAGGTACACAACTTATTAATAAGTATTAAAAAATTTCTAAATAACGTTCTAACTTTCAGCTGCCTGTACCTCTTAAACCGTCAACATTTATATGTGCCTGAATTATAATATTTTAATCTTTAGTATTCTTAGATATCCTGTTTTTAATTAAACATCTTGTATATAAAAAAAAATACGTTAGGCCCATTTAAACCGCTACACACAAGGGAGTGAAAAGTTTTTAGTTTGTTTTTGCTTAGTGTACTGGATGATCCATAATTCTCTTTTTATTGCGACTTACTTCTTTACTATGAATATACTTGAATGAGGCAAATAGAGAGCGAGTGTAAAAAACGAAAACAATTGAATATAAATTTTTTAAAATAGGTATTACAAAAATAAAGAATTTTCATTTTAATTTTAGCATCATACATTTGAAAAGCATGTTCTGGAAAACAATTGTTAAGATGTATTAAGTCTTGTTTTTTTTAATAATAATAATTGGCTTAGTGTACCAAAGCCTGCTATAAGCAGTACTGTAAAATTTTTAAGTATGTGCTTGTAGTATATATTTCTAGAAAACCATAAAATAATGACAGAAATTCTATACGAGGTCAGCAAAAAGTAAGTAACGAAAAAGTTTGTACTGTGACTATATTATTTTCTCCAAAAAAAAAAAAAAATGTTTTTTCGAATGTACCTATACAGGGTGTAACTAAATAAGTGTAAAACATTTAAGGGGGTGATTCCTCATCGAAAAAAAGATAGGATCTTTCATATAAAGAAACTTCATTGGAGCATCCCTTGTTAAGATACAGCTCATTACATAAAATGTGTTTAACAATTTTTTTCACAAGCACTAAACAAGTTACAATATTGAAATTAACCTGACATTTTCTACTACCAAAAAGACACTTAGCCAGTAATTTATTTGGTTTACCCCATGGTTGTAAGGGGTGGAAAACGCAACCCCTAAAATTTATTTCCTACGTAACTTTTTGTCTTATTATTTGTTTACCATTTAAAAATTTATTTCCGATAGCCTGTTTCATTCTAAAAAAAAAATGTCTTGAATTTTTTGCCCAAAATAAACCAGTTCGCAGAAAAAAATTATTTTACGAACACCCTGTATATTTTTATTTTGTTGGTATCATGGTAGTTCTGCCTCGGTTATGAACAAATATACTTCCGCCATCTGAAAATCCTGATTTACTCTCAGACCGATTTGCGACTTCCAACGTCCATCAAAAGCACAATACTCCCAGGTCTAAGCATTAAGAGATACATAGATACACACAAGTGCACCCGATTGCGGCATGCTCATGCATTGTTTATTTTGTATGCAGATTACATCCTCCTTGTCCGTCACGGTCTACGTCGAGGATATCAACGACCATGCTCCCGTTTTCGAGGGCGCCCCCTATCACATTGACGTGGACGAATTAACCCCTGTTGGTAAGTTATTTAACAGTTTGTACCATATTTTTAAGATTTTTTATTATATCGTTATTTTTTAAAAAAAATTCTGCAATATATAGGATGGTACAAAAATAAGTCTTTCAAGATATGGTATGTCCAACTTGCAATTAAATGAAAATTATTTTATTAATAACTATTGGTATTGGTTTTTAAGATATTAAGTGTAAGCAATTTTGAAAAAAAAATCGTTACGCCAACGAAGGAAATTTTATTATTTTAGTTTATAAAGTTACTTTTTTTTGTTTATTTTAGACTGCGGCTAGATCCTAGCATTCTTAAAGAAATTTGATAAATATTCTTCTATTTTAGATACTTAATCTAATCAGAAAAATTCGAATAAATTTATATTAAGATTTAAGTTCGCTCCATTCCGATATCAATAGTAAAAATAAAGGCAAACAAAAAAAAATTATATTCAATATCTATACCATGTATGAGGATATTCACAAAACATTCTACGGCCTTATTTTTTTCTGACACCGAAAAAATAGTAAAAAAATCGTCTTATAGAGGATACTTTCAAGTTTTCAAATCCGCACGTTTTAATTATGTTTCTCCCTCATATGAAATCCTGCGTTTCTTTTAGGATGCCCCTTATGTACAAATTTAAAAAAAATAGAAATTTAGAAAATTGGTCAAGAATTTATTACAATTTGCTTATTTTTGTCAAAGTTTTGTACATATTATATGAATAACATCAAATTAAAATAATGTATGACACATTCCTTTTAATATTGATTTTTCATGATACGATATTGATTTGATTGAATTTATAGTAAATAATTATCAAAACATTAAATGTGTTCTATTTTGCTTCAACTCGGAAAGTAAATAATAATTTTTATAGAAAAAAAAAAACAGATTTATTTAACAAACATAGTATATCTGCAGAATTAAGATAAATAAAGATCCTAAAATTTAACCTCAAAAACTGGCGAACTACACTATTCTTGATTTACACTAACCCCATCTGTAAATTATTTATATAATAATTAAACTAGGGTGCCTGCTAAAATAAAAAATGACAAACGTCATTACGGTATGTCGATAACTTTTAAAAGTATTAGCATAATTTATATTTAAAAAAAGGAATAGAATAGATCTATTCATAGAAGAAAAAATTAATTTTGTAATATTCTGTTAACTGTAGAAGTTAAATTTACCTATTTCAGTTCTTAAGGAAAGCGGTGTATTTTGGATATAATGTATACAGGGTGTGGCGTGTATAATCTATAAAAATTAAACTACAGCTTCCTGATGATGGTTGTAATAGAAAAGTTTTATACGAAAAAGGTCTATCTTCCGTTTATTTTTGTAAATTAAAGTTAATTTATTCAACGAAAATGAAGGCCGACCCTGTGTTATTTATTAAAAACTTTGGAAATGTTTTATGCGACCCGAGATGCAACCTTATAATTTAAGTCAGTATAATCTAATACTAGTAATACTAAAAGAAGATTAGGTTACATTATCAAAAAATTTGTGCAGTCAACTGATTTTGTATTTGTATTGGATTCATTATTCATTTAATTATTAAATATTAGGCATCATCCATCGACCTATCGGTGTTAAAAAGTGAAAGATTCCAGACAAAAGTTTTTATTTTGTAATTCCACGATAATAGTGACAGTGTAATTTTTATAAAGAAGTAAAAAATAAGACTAGCGTGCCGATTACATTAAAAACAAGATCCTTATTTCTTACTTTGCTTAATTTTTTAGTTTGTGCTCAAACTAGTTTTACAATGAACCGAGAAAACAGTGCATTTACTATATCCGGACGTGTCGATATGGTGTTAGTGTATGGTGCAGCCAGAGAAAATGCGCTCGCGGCGACTAGGTTGTACCGGGAACGATGGCTACAACGTCTCCCACCATGTGCAAATACAATCCTACAGTGCGTTTAGTGGCTGCGAGATACGGGAAGTGTTATTCCTCGAGGAGAAGGATGTGGTCAGCAAGTAAAGATTAATGGTGAAGATGTAGTGTTTGAAAATCTTGACGAAGGCCCCACAATTAGTACTCGACCATTCGCACAGCAAGTAGGGACCTCATCTCGTACCGTACATCGCATCTTAAGGCGCCAGCTGTTGCACCCATATCATCTGCAACCAGTTCAACAGATTGTACCCCCGGATTGTGATCAACGAATGCGTTTTTGCAGATGGTTTTTACCGCAATGTGCCAATCAAGTAAATTTTCCAGCTTATGTTGTGTAACGGATGAGGCGAAATTTACCCGTGATGAAGTGAATTTTCATAATATGCATATATGGGCCGACGAAAATCCTCACACGGTTAGAGAAACTCATTTTCAACATCGGTTCTCGGTAAATATTTGGGCTGGCATAATAGGCGATGTACTTGTGAGTCCTTATTTCTTTGAAGGACGACTAAATGGACCAATATATGTTGAGTTTTTGGAGAACCGGTTGCCTGAATTATTGGACGATGTGGCATTACAAGTTCGGGCACGCATGTTTTATCTTCAAGATGGAGCTCCTCCACACCGTACTCGAGAAGTAACGACAATTTTGAATGAAGTGTTTCCTCAGCGATGGATTGGACGCTTTGGTCCTGTGCCGTGGCCACCTCGGTCACCCGATCAAACTCCAATGGATCTTTGGAGTCACTTGAAGTCATTGGTTTACAATACTCCAATTGCTACGGTGGAAGAATTGCGAAACCGTATACTTGAAGCTGCTGACACAATTAGGGGAATACCTGCAATTTGGAAAAATATTCGCCAAAATTTGGTACGTCGGTGTCATGCCTGTATCCGCGCTAATGGGGATCAATTTCAACATTTTCTCTAGAAATGGTAAGTTTTATTTCATTTTGTTCCATATTTTAATGGAGTTTGTTTAGTACAGATGCTTACAGATGTGGCTTTGTTTGCGAACTCTTGCAGTAACAACAATGTATTTAAGATAGTAATTACTATTAATTATTATAATAAGAAAATATAAGTTTTTTTTTTAAATATCTATTTTTCTTAGTTTGTACTTTTGCATTGGAAAATTCCCCAAAAATTGAGAAGTATATTTCTATGACGATTTGTTTACGCGGCTGGTCTACAGCACGTAACTCATAGGACAGCATACAGACGGGACCGTTCCAGAGAAAATATTTTGAGCCATAATTGAACTTTAATTTAGGAAAAAAAAAACGCAAAAATATAACTTTTTCTATTACAAATATCGTTAGGAAGCTGTAGTTTAATTTTTATAGATTATACACGCCACACCCTGTATATTAAAATTGTTGAACTTTCTTACTACTATACGAAATTTATGCTTATGGGAGGAAATTAAGTATTTATTTCACAGGAAAAAAGCTACAAAATTCAAAGAAATAACAAGATTCCTCATTAACCTACTGGAAAGCTTTAGGTATACATGCTATTTTCCTTACTATTGGAAAATTTACATCAAAGCATATTAAATTCAATCGGATTTTAAATTAGCAAACATACAAACAGACCATCCGTTACGTTAGGGATACGGGATATTTTTATTCAATGGCCTGAATGTAATAAGCTTATTAATATAAAAGAACTGGTTTCGTATAAGGATGCAATTTAGTAGCAACAGCTGCAACTATGGCACGTTCTATGAGGCAAATGCACAAAATATAATTTGTTATCAGGAAGCAATGTTCCTGTCAGGAACAGTATAATAATTACATTACTAAATTCTCTACATTATGCTGGTGTTCTAGTCACGTTTTAATCAAACGTAATAAGATTTCTTTTAGTGCTTTCCAAATAAACAGTAACTCGTTAATTTCAAATTCCTGCGAGACAGTAATGGCAGGCTATAAGGAGAAAACAAAGAATTCATAAAAAAGTAGCTCATAAAATGTAACAGGAAGAAGTTCTGGTCAACCGAAACATTGTATCAAAACGGGTAGTTCAAATAGAATCATCAGACGTATAATTTGTAGGTATGGGTTAAGTAATACAGGGTGTGGCGGTTGGTAGTTTTATTGAATTAGACAGATGATACTGTTTTAATTATTTTGTGACATAAATTGTGAATTTCTAAAACACTATTAGTTACTTATATAACCTTGTTTTAATTTATCGCTATTTCGTAATATCAAAGATGGATAATTCATTAGAATGTTAATGTATTTGACCCAAATTACTTAATTTTAGATTTCAGAATTTATTTATCTTTTAGCACGTGCTTTTACGTTAATGTTTTTTCGGTATTATATAAAACAACCAGTAAATATACATTTTTTTCTAGTACAATTCTAAATTTAACATAGTGCGACAATAATAAACGATTTTATAGAAAGTTAAATAATGAAGCACATATAGCACATATATCTGATCTTAACTATTAGGTGAGAAAAGTACATAAAATTTAAAACCTACATAAAACTATTGGGTGGATAATAACATGATGGAATCTTATCAGATGAAATAATTTACATGCTTGTACATATGTTAATAACATAGATTAGATATAATTAGCTATATGTGGGTTACAAATGCATATACTAACGTATTAAAAATGAAAAAACATTTACTTCTTCCAAGTTTAAATATATAAGGTGCGTCCCAAAGTAAGTACCTAAACAGGACTTTTCAAAAATAGGAACAGCAAGTTTTCTTGTCAAGTTATGTTATTCAAAATAGTCACCTTCCTGATCAATACAGCGATTTGCACGATCTAAAAGCATGTTGAATGAGTGTTTTAGATCGTCCACCTGAATGTTCCTCAAAATATCGGTAGTACAATCCTATTGGATGGCTTCTACGTCGACAAACACTTTGCTTTAGGCAAATGCATTTTTCTAAACGGTGCCAAATCAGGTGAATATGAGGAGTGGTTGACAGTTAAAATGCGATTTTTAGTCAAAATATTGGTCACAAGTGTCGATCGATGAGTAAGGCACGACATTTTTAGTTCATTTCCACTAACGTACGGCTGGTTAGGTACGCCACGCCACCGCGTGCATGTAATGTTCCAGATATTTGCCAGAGCTCCAGATTTTTAATACGGAACCGGGTAATCATTTCACAATATTATAAAATTATTTATTATAAACGCACAAACTGAAATGTCGTGCCTTATCGATGAGATGGCGCGTTATCGTACAACAAACGCCAACTTCCTTCTGCACAACGAATACGATGCACCAAACACTTCAAAGCGCCAAGATAGAATTGTGCGTTAACAGTTTGGCTCGGTATAACGAACTTTTTGTGGACAATGCCCTTGGAATTGTAAACGAAAATCAACACTGTATTCACTTTTTACTTCTCCAAACGAGTTATTTTTTTGGGTTTTGACTAGTCTGGCGCCTTCCACTCGGCACTTTGGCTCTTGGTTTCTGGATCATATTGAAAACACCACGTCTCCCCACCAGTCACAATGTAGTAAAGGAACTTTTTGTCCTTCGTGGTCTCCTTGATGATGTCTTGCGAATGTTGGGTTCTCAGCAATTTTTGGTCCTCAGACAATTTGTGAGGAATACATCGTGCACACACTTGTCTGTAGCCCAAGTGTTCGACCAAAATGCGATAAATTGATGTTTTTGAGATGTCCAATTCCATTTTCAATGAAGAACTTGCGGTGATCACGGATTTCAAACGTGTTGTCATCACAACCGTTTTTAAACCGCGTATACCACTCACGAACTCTGGGATAAAGATCATCACTATAAACTTGGTTCATCAATTGAAACGTTTTAGTAAATGTTTTACCAAGTTTAAAACAAAGCTTAATAGTAGCTTTTTGTTCGATGCTCATTTTTCTGCCGATGACACAAACATACTGTCATTTCAGACGCAATAACTTTGTTACCAAACATCACGAAATTTTGACAGTGCAACAAAGACGCATGTAATTGCCAAAAAATGGCCTCACTAGAAATAGGTACCTATTTTTGAAAAGTTCTGTTTAATTTGGGACGTACCTTGTATCTTCGGGTATCCTAAGAAAAACAAACCGGTCTAATTTATTTAACTTATGATGAAAAACTAACTTCTAAGTGAAATTTGACTTTGGTTAGGTCTTCTTTCTCTTTTTCGTTTTGAGTTATTAGCCGAAAAATTGAAAGATTTGATTTTCGTTTTTATTGTTTTAGTCGAAGAGGTGGATTCTGTAAGGAATTCATATCTGTAGCTGTTAGCTATGGACGAAAAAATGGTAAACAGCTTTTGTTTTTCTTACGAGCGCCCTATTTAATTTTTGCATTTTTGAAATTAGCACCTTCTTCTCACTGCAGTGATGCGCTATTTGATGTGTTTACTTTTTTGTTTTCTTTTAAATTCCAAACAATTAATTTTTGCAGAGTTTGTTGAAAATAACACATCCAACTATTCCCTCAAACCACGTTTTAACAATTCAGTTAAATTTTCTTTGACAGAGTTAAAGATCAAGCTATTTAATCACTTAAATAACTAACATGAAATACTCGTAAGAAAAAGAATGGGATATGGTTCAAATTATTGATTAACTACTTTCAAGGATATCTGACTTTATTTCAGGTATATTTTTGGTTATCTGAAATTCGACATAGTCAGCGAAAATGTTAACCAAACGGTCAATTTCATTTAAAGTAGTCGTTTTTACGCAAAGCGCTCTTTGTAAAAATGATAATTTGGTATTTTAACCAGGAAAAAAGCTGTATCATTAAAAGCAGAAAGATGCGCGAAATTAAAAATATTGATTCCATCCAGGTTTGCCAGCAAAAACCTGCTTTAACAACTTATGAACCGATTATGAATCGAAATCAAAATTTTCTGTTTTTCTTCTCACTACAGGAATCTCGAAAACGGTAAGAGATACAAACTAGCTTAAATGAGGGCAAAGTTGCGTAATCAGGGGACCAACATTATGCCTCTAAAAAATCAAGGCTAACATGATTAGTCTTCGAAATATTTGACAAAAACCGAAATTTTGGAAATCCGTTTTTGTTTGATTTCAGCCTTGTTTGAGGAGATATTTGAAATAAGACGAACACTTTCTCATAGCCACTTTTTGCTCCCTATCGAATGGCGTAAACATTTTTTATATATAACGTTTCCTCTATCCAGGACCATCATCAACTTAATTTTTTAAAATACAACCCTGGAAATTTTATTACATTTTTTGCAACCCTTCATGACCCCCCAATACTGTACTGCCTCAGCCCTAACCAGATTCAGACGTTTTGTCTCGAAAAAATCATCTTCAGTGTATTAGATTAGATAAATTTGGAACGAATACACTGAAGATGAATTTTTCGAGACAAAACGTCTGAATCTGGTTAGGGCAGAGGCAGTACAGTATTGGGGGCCATGAAGGCTTGCAAAAAATGTAATAAAATTTCTAGGGTTGTATTTTAAAAAATTAAGTTGATGATGGTCCTGGATAGAGGAAACGTTATATATAAAAATTGTTTATGCCATTCGATAGGGAGCAAAAAGTGGCTATGAGAAAGTGTTCTTATTTTTTCAATATCTCCTCAAACAAGGCTGAAATGAAATAAAAACGGATTTCCAAAATTTCGTTTTTTTTTTCAAATATTTCGAAAACTAATCATGTTAGCCTTGATTTTTTAGAGGCATATTGTTGCCCCCCCTGATTACGCAATTTTGCCCCCATTTAGGCTACTTTGTAGCTCTTACCGTTTCCGAGATCCCTGTAGTGAGAAGCGAATTTGTAACAGCCTGTATATATAATTTATTCGTCATCAAATTTCCTAACTTTGCCCTAATTTGATCACCTTTGTCTGCAGACGCTCGAAGCAACCTGTACATACTGAAATTGATAATATTATTACCTCGATTATCATCAGAGTTCGAAAAAATGAGTCAAAATTACGTAACTGAATTCATATTCAGTATTTTGGATTTTTTAAATATAAAATTTCCACATTTTTTAACAGATCCTTTTTCAACACGTTCTTATGGACATTATGATCCCCAATTCGATATTTAATATCATTAAAAATTTTGGAATCGTTCTGTGCAAAAAATTGGTACAAAACATTTAACTATTTTTGGCCGTAGTTGGCACTGTCATTAACAACTTTGTCGTAAGTTACCATTGTTTTTTAATTGCAATTCATTTCGTATTCAATAAAGTCGCAAGTGCGTAACTTAATTATTTTACCGTAATTTTACTACTATATGTTTACGCGTACAGCAAATTTCAATATCCTAATTAAAAGATTGTTTCCGCATTGATGTGTTTTTTTTTAGGTCTGACGGTATTCCGAGGAATTCGAGCAGCAGACCACGACAAACCGAATACGCCCAATTCAGACGTGCAATATGCAATCGTCGCAGGAAACGAACGAGGCAAATTTGCACTTGAGAGTAGCCACCAGGCCTTCCTCATTCTCCGCAAATCTCTGGATTATGACAGCGGCGACAGGGACTTCCTGCTTACCATCACGGCGTCGGTGAGTTCAAAATTACATTGTTTAAAAATGTGTGGGTGACGGAATTCTAGCATACCATTGTTTCTATAAAAGAAAAAGGGAGCAGTTGTAATGAGTAATAAGACAAAAACCAATGTTTTGTTCAATGTTTCGTAATTAATTACTCTCAGCTAGAGAGCAAGTTCAAGTAATAAAAAGTTTGTTGCGGTTTTGGTTTCCTTTTATAATTATCTGTTTATACGAAGTGGCAAGAAATAGTGTAACATTTTAGGGGGCCGATATTACTTGCCAAAACCAGAAAAATGTCTCCGCGGTGTCAAAAAGTTACAGTTACTTGAATTTCAATAACAAAAACCAATTCAATAAATTAGTTTGCAGTTTTCGTGGCAGTTGTTAGTGCTTGTTTAATTTCTAGACTATCACGTCGTTGATGTTCCGAGAGACAATTTTAGAAAAATTTGTATTAGCTGTATGCACTAGTTTTGGCGCATGATTTCAAATCATAGGATCACCGACCTATGTTCTCATCTTACGTATGAGTGGCTTCCAAATTTCGGGTAGTTCTAATCGTCGCCTCGATTTCAATAACCTGTTCCTCCCTCTTACACTAAAATTCTAATATTTCATAGACCTATTGAGTATTCTGTTCTTCGTAATTGCTGATTTATCAACATTGTTTTTCTTTAAATAATATTTCTTTAGCCTTGTACTAACGTGTCTCCTTGTTTGCAATACATAGATTCTGAGCTTGTCTTGGGAAAGCTGTGCCGATCTTCATTAACATCAATCATCTATTAGATGGTATCAATATTTTAATTTTTTAAAACGATGGTTTGTGTAATATTTCTGCCAGAAGAAATCTATATTCCTCTTAAAGGTAAGAAGATAATTGGTGAAGTAGTTCTTCATCCAAGTGTTCTGAATCGCAGATGGCGGAGATGACCTATTAATATGTTAATCATACTTTATTTCTGGGCTGGATATAAATATATACTTGAGGAATTTTCACTTTCTCAATTTCTTTTGAAAGGAGCGTTGTTTCTGGAAATAACAAGAAGTCTATACTAATGACGCCACGATCATCTCGGAAATTGTTTAATCCATTGAAGGAATTGTACAAACTCTAAGTTTACTTTCTACTATGATTTTACAATAAAATAGTTTTAAGACTACTGGTTTAGAAAATAGTCTCAAATTCCTTATACAATTATAAGACTACTACTTTCGGAATTTACATTATGCACCTTCAGCATCTTCAGGTCACTTTTAAGGATTTAAGTTGTTAAGGAAATTATGTTTATTAATTTATGAAAAACTTAAATCCTTAGCAGTTAGCTAAATATGGGATGCGTGCTGTAGATCTTGAAACTAGTGGTCAAATAATTATCTGTTAATAAAAAGAATTGTAATGGATTTAAGATTCTCTTTTATAAAATCAGAAAACCAACTCACATTTATTTCGGTATGAGAAATGTATATAAATCTACTTCAATACTCCAAAAGTTTGAACAATTAAAAAATAATAAGGAAAACATACTCTCGCTCTAAATTAATTTTTAGGTATCCCAGCGTGAATAATATTTAAATGGACTCTATTTTTGCGACAAATTTGTAAACTAATTTTTTTCATTAAACAAGTTATTATTCACACATGTAAACACCATTTTTCTGTCACCGAAAAAATATAATATTACAAATTAAATTATATACAATTTATTTTACACACTAAAGTGTGTGTCATATTAAATGAATCAATGTGAAGCAGTTAGATTTTACATTTACTACATACACTGTAGTAAAAAAAAATATGTCACCACGGAATTTTTTTGAATGAGATAGGGTGGAACGGAATTTTATAAAAAATTACGAAAAGCTTAGTGGAAAAATAAATCTTAAACTTTGTTACACTCTTACACACTGTGTTAGTTCATAAGAAAACTAATTGTATGACGTATCAATTATAATGCGAAATTAAATACTAATGTAATAATCTAAATGTTGTTAAATTACTTATTTAAGTTAATTCTTTTTAATAACTTTTTCATAATTCTTCAATTTCATAATTTATAATGCAAATTGGTACGAGGTAATTTAATATCAATTAATAAATCTATAAGAAAATAGTTTCCACATTGTTTTAAAATGATCGTGTTTCAGCTTTATATAAAAAGTACAATTATACGTTAATTTAATATCAATTAAAAAATCTATGAGTAAATTATCAACTCACGTTGCGGATTATAGTAAAATTTTAAAAGTACGTAAAAGTTTCCCACGAAATACAGAGGAATAAAAAAAGACCTGATTTTGTTAAATCTAAATGTTCATAAATTACTTATTTAAAACGTTAATTCTTTTTAATAACTTTTTCATAATTTTTCAGTTTCATAATTTATAATTTAAATCAGTTCTGAGGCGTTAATCTAATATCAATTAATAAATTTAATGGGTTGGGGACTAGGTAATGTCCGTTTTTTTCAAATTTAAAAATTCACAGGAAAATTAAACGCATGGTCAAATCGACACTTGTTCGAAAGCTTGCTCCTATCAGATTGTGTTTTTGGTTGCTTCGTTAAATTTAATTTTTGTGAAATATCATGTTGATAAAATTGAGCATTTCCGGCACTTGCTTCTTCTTCTTCTTCTTTGTGTCGTATATGGTGATGAATGAACGAACGACCCGTCAGATTTACGTGTTTTAAAGGTAAATTCAACAACGACATGAATCGTTCCGGATGCCCGGTTGAATTTGATGAAGAGCATTGAATCGTCACAAATATCCAAGACAATCAACTAGGGAACTGGCTGATGAGATTAGATGTGATCACAAAACTGTTCAAACACTCGAAACTTGGACCCCATATGTCTTGAACGAAAACAATAATAATCAACTCTCTGCAATTGCCGCTGGTTTTCTCTGTCGTATGTCGTCATATATCAACAAATGGTTATACGGAACGTTTTCTTCATTGTATTGTCACTGGTGATGAAAAATGGTGTCTGTACGTTAACTTGAAACAGCGGAAATAATGGTTAAGCTCCAAAAAAAAAACAAGCAACTCCGCGAACAAAACCAGAATTTCATCATCGAGAGACAATGTTATGTTGGAAAGGGATTCTTTATTATGAACTCTTACCAAACAATCAATCCATCAACGTGGAACTATGTCCCAGAACTACGGCAATATGACGTTCTATTGCAATATGATAATGCGCGCACACATATAGCCAATATGACCAAAACGGCCATTGGGGACTTGAATTGGGAAGTTCGGACCCACCCGCCTTACTCTACTCCAGCGTCTTTTGATTTTCACCTTTTCCGCTCTTTGTAAACCCCTTGAGTTAAGAGCTTTGTTGGATGAGTTTTTCTAGTCAAAACTGGAGGATTTCTACAGAAGAGGAATCGAGAAACTTCTTCAACGTTGGGAGGAGGCCATAAATAATGATGGAGAATACATCTCTTATTAGCGTATTGATAAAGGTATAGTTAAAATAAAATATCTTAAATTTGAAAAAAAAACAGACAATACTTATGCCCCAACCCAATAATGTATAAGCAATAATTTCAACTCACGTTGCGGATTATAATAATAGAATTCTCAAATTATTATTTATTTCCATGAAATTCAACGGAAGACTTAATTTTGTTACAGCATATATTGGATTAAAATACTTTAACTGGCTATAAAATTCTGCATTCCGAGGTAACAATTAAAAAGAATCGGAATCAGTCTTTATTATTCAGTATTCTGCATAGTTTTCTTAAGAATTGCTGAACACAATTTATTGGATAACCATATTGTTACAACGTTGCGGTTGTTTCTTAAGCTATTCGAATGAATATTTCTAAGGATTACGAAAATTATTCATTCGACAATGTGGAAAGTAAAGTAATAGATGTGTTAATGATGCATTGCGAAATATTTAAATTGAACGAGTTGTTTTGAAATTACAATTGCAGTGAGATATTATATCTTTTAACACCTTGATTATTTTATGCCTCCTTTGAATGCGGACTATCCCATAATTTGTGTGAATAATTGATTTCAAAAATATAGGAAATGAGTTCTCATGTCTACATATTTATTGAGAAAAAAGTACAGTGTATTTTAGAAAAGATGTCAGAGGTTGGTAAAACATGGAATATAATATGATTTTTTTCTGTGGCCAATGGGCCAAACCTCATTTGTTATTGAGATGGCATTAAAGATTTATATTTAAAATTAAATATTCACCACATATTTTACGAAAAAGCACTGACATTTAGTGCGTGAAAGTTTTTGAGACTGCTGAATTTAGCAATGTTATTAATTTTCGGCTAGGGGTAGGGACTTTTTAGAATATTATTTTTTGGGGTTAATTAATAAAATCGTACTTTTCCCTTAAAGTAAACCTCAAAGTGAAAAAATGTCAAGAGATTTTGCCTTTTTAATATTGAAAAATGAAGAAACTAGAAGAATGCAAATTTATACACAATTAAAATTTATCTCCATTTACCAAATTTGAACATAATCGGCCTATTTATACATATTTTTTTAATTTAGAACATTATAATTTTTCTTTTACTAATTTTAACATATTAATAAATTTGAATTCTGAACAACTTTCCTTAATGAAATTCTTGATATTGTTTGTATTTTTTATTCGTAACAAAGTCTACTTAAAATTTCAGAAATGAAAATAAGCTACAGATTAATTATTTAACTAAACCGAATCATTTCTCAAAATAAGTGTCAAATTTCCATCGAAATATTTTTTGTCCTCGCCGTCAATGGTTGATGATCTGGTGACACTGTACATATTAAGTGTTCAACAAGGATTGATTATTTGTGAAATTCTTAACTGACATTACATTACATTATAAAGTTAAAATTATAATTATAAGCTCCTGAATTTATGGTATCTTGCTTAAAAACACTCTGTATGACTTTGTCTTGATTTCTTACCACTCTTATAGGTGGTCAGATTTTAAGCCTGACATTAACATACACAAGGTTCATTAAAAATGTACTCAATTGTACATTTTTGATACCTATGCCTGTATTTTTTAAGTTTACTTTAGCATTTGAGCATTAAAATGGTAAACTTTCTGATTATTATTAATCTGTAAAGAAAAATATGGTTTTGCAGCTAAAATCTATTCTGTAATGTACTTGTATACTGTACTTTTTACTACTATTAAATGAAAGATACATTTCAATTGGAACAAGAGTGAAATATTCAAAACTTAATTTTATAAACAAATTTCAACGAAACGCTGCAAGAACGAATTCATTAAACTTTAGCAAACAAGACAATGCAGGGAAATTTTGTTTAGAAAAGGGCTGAGATCCATTTATTATAACCACTGTAAGAGATAGAAAATGGGGGAAAAAAGTTAAATAAATAAATCGAAACTCTGAGGGGATGTACGTGTTATATATTCTGCGTAGTAAATATCGACTGCTGAGATGTATCGGGCTTTATTTTTTGCTACAATAAGTCTTCATCTGTTACGCCCTCACTTTCGCCGTTCTGGAAGCTTTTTTGCGCCAGCCGGTAAACAGGAACAAGCGTCTGTAAAACGGCTTCTTTATATTTGCAATGCTAATTTATAAAAGAAATTTATAAAAGGAATTTGCACTATCAACTTTGTTTTTTTGTAAAGTTTTGATGATGATAGAAGAATACACTATTGGCCTCCAAGTATCATGAGTTGTAAGAGTAAAGGAACAAAATTTACTAATTGAATGTCATTGATAGCCACTTTATTACATAGCTGTCAAAACTTCGGAAGTAAGGAATAGAGCTACCATGCACAATTTGGTTGAAAGTATACTAAATAGCCAAAACTTATGTCAGCAGAACAACTGTTAATAAAACACAATATTAATAACTCAGCTGTTTTCAAAAAATATTTTGATCAAATTAAAATAATCGGCGTTATATCCTAAATCGGTAAATTGGTTTCTGTAAAAGATAAACAAGTGGCATGGTATATCGAAAATGATTAACAATAGTCTAATTTCAAGTTTCATAAAAAATCTTAGTCAGTAAGGATTGCCTTAGGTGTACAAACCTAATTTGATGTCAACATAGAATTGCGATAACTACCTTCACTTTTTTCTTCGATTGTGTTTTTTAAATGGTGGTCTAAATCAGTATATATCAAAGGCGTCAATTGATTAACCAGTTTGTTTTTGAGCAATCGTCATGCTTTGATTAATGGTTTCATTAAGTAAGTTTGAATACCAAAAGTATTCAGATGCTTCTTTGTAATCTATACGTATAACACAATAAGAACGTATAAAAAATGAATATTATTCAGCAGTTTCAGCACCTAATGTCCTTACTCCATTTTGAATATTTCGCTTTCCATTACAATGCAAGCATGTATTTTGCCGTACGCACACGAAAATAATTACGAAATTAATTAAAATATTTATTTAACCACAAATTAATCCAAATTATGTACCAATCGCATAATACATATTAGCGATGGGGAGCATACATCGCTATGATTAAATAGTTATTGCAAAACGTATATTTTTGTTTAGTTAATAGCAACTTCTGAATTATTCTTTATATGATCGTTCTTCTATGGGATATAGTGGTTTACAATTGCACAGTTGCTATTTTAAGTTACAAGTTATTAAATAATATTTGTACTGTTTCCCAATAATGCTTTAATTCCTTTTTAACGTGAGATTTCTACAGTTTTTTTTAGGTTTTTACTAAAATTTATTGTTTGCATTACGTTTTTCGACTTGAAACTATTTTCCTTTAGTTTTTACCACAAGTTGTAACACCATTCCTAATAGCTCTACACGTCTTCAAAGATTAGCCTTGAAACAGTTTTTAATTATTTCCTCAAAGACCGATAGAAGTGTAAACTTCAAATTTGATGGTCCAATTTTCTCGTAGTAGTTACAATTACAGGTAAAATATCAAAAGCTAATTAGTGGCGTCGAAATTAGAAAGGATTTGAAGTTTCAGTGGGGAAAGTAAAAAGTCCTCTTGCAGATTTAGATTAGAAAAAGAACTTTTACGCCTCTTACGTTTTTTACAAAGTACACGATTGACAAGTAAAAGTCCAAAAACCCTAACAATGTTAGACCAACAGTAATCTACCATCATAAAAAAACGTCAAATTTTATATCCGAATATAGAATCAAACATTTTTTTCTTGGATATCCTTGAAGGTCATTTCAAGGTCGAATAATAACTCGACGGGATTTTAACTGTAGAGAAAAATATTGCAAGGAATATCAGTAGTACTTTTAATCACAAATGTGTATTGATGACCTTTCATTTACCCTTGACCTTATGTTCTTGGTAAAAATCAAAGTCAAATTGAAAATTTTGAAACCTCATTTTTAATGTCAACATCAATAAAGCACCAAATTTAATGTCCAAGTCCAATAAAAGTTTGTTTAAAGATCATAATAATAATGAAAAATAACAAAAAGTTTTAAAAAATAAGGACATAGTAATAAACAATAAAAAGTTGAAAAAATAATAAAAAGAAAAGGTTAACGCCGAGCATAGGATATTGCTTGCAACATTTTTCTCTACAGTTCGATCCCATCGAATTATTGAGAAAAACAAATTCGACCTTGAAATGACCTTTAAGGATATCCAAGGACAAATTTTTGATTCATATTCGGAACTACAATTTTACGCTCTATCGATTTATGAAATAATAGGGGTTTCTATTTTAAATTTTTAAGTTAACCTTGCTTTGACCTTAAAAATTGGAGTTAAGGTCAAAGACAAGGTCACCGCTAAATTGTTTTTTCCTTAAACATTTGTGCCTGTGCCTTTGTTATTAATATTTGTAAACCTTATTAAGACCCAGGTTTCAAATCTGGCCCAACTGCGGATATAATAATTTGATTAAGACTAATTGAGTTTTAGACTTTCAAATATAAATGACAGTTGTAAAAAGAAATATATTTGAAATAAGTAATGAGTCAATAGAAATTAATATGACCTCATTTAGATTAGGTACTTATAGCTCTATAAAAGAGTATTATGTGAGAAAAGTAAAGGTAGTCAAGCCATAACAAAATCTTCAAGAGAAAGATCATAAATTGGAAACATAATGGAAAATCTATTATCATTCCTGTTGCAAAGCACCTTCAAGATCCGGAACCCTCCGAAACCAGTATCTATTTCTTACATTAATATTGTGTCAGCTTAGAAAGTAAACTAGCTTTAATTACTTTAATAGGTAATAGTAGTGTTTGCCACTGTGCTGTGATGCAATTTGCAATAATTACAATTGTGTGGTTTTTCAGTTAACACCAGTAAGGCCGGCAGCTGCGTCAAGCTGCTACAGATAAGCGTTGACGCCTAAAATGATACTATAATTGACTTCTTGGTGTATTAAAATCGTTATGTAAAGCTGCTAACATAGCTTGCCATTATAAATTAGTCGTAAAAATTTATAGTTATTTATTAACTATAAACTTGCCCATACACCTGATCATTATGTAATGGTGATAGCAGGTACAAATGATTTGAGTTTCGAATCGGAATATCTGCTATATATTATTGTCACCTGTTCAGAGAAATTTAGACCAGTGCCCAGAGGTACGATATATAAAAAAATAAGTGTTTTATACATCCTTCACATGATTTCCTTTTATTCATGGATATTTTTATAGTTTTACATACGTTTATTATAATTTGTTTTTTGTTTGGAAGAAAGAAAAAATAAAACAGAATGAACGATTAAATCCGGTAATACACTAGCGGTTGACCGCGCGACTCCGCTGATTCTGTTGAACTACGTTTTAGTTCGAGTTCAGGCTCTGCCGTATCCTGATCCAACTAGTTTTATGTGATGTTTGTAAAGAGATGGATTTTGTCATAGAATTCAATGGTGAACGCTATCCTTTTTTATATTCGAGGTCTGTTCAGAAAATAACCGAACTTTTTGAATTACGTGCTAATGGAGACATTTAGTGATATGCGGTTGGCAGCATTGCGTGGCGCATGACCTCCATGTTGACTGTAGATATCTCATTTAGTTTTCGTGATATTGTTATTTATTTGAAATGTGCGATTTTCTGGAACAACGATGCAACGTAAAATTTTGCATGAAACTGGGGAAAACTTTCAGGAAACTTTTGAGACAAGCTTTCGGAGATGATGCTCTGGGTCATACGCAATGTTACGAATGGTTTTAACTATTTAAAAGTTGTTGTTAGTCAATGGAAGATCATCTTCGACCAGGAAGGCCTTCGACTTCAACTGATGACTCCCATGTTCAGAAATTCAAAATTCTGGTGATCGTTTATTGACCGAACAACAGAAAGAAAATCGTGTGGACGTTTGCCGGCAACTCTTTGAACAATCCAATAATGATGAAAGAATCATTCACAAGATCATAACTGGAGACGAAGGCTGGGTTTATGGATACGACATTGAGACAAAAGATTGACAAAGGATCTCCACGCTCCAAGAAAGCACGTCAGTCTCGATCCAACGTAAAAGTGATGTTTTTTCGACTTTAATGGAATTGTGCATTTTGAATGCACTCTTGCCTCAAGGTGAAACAGTGAATCATGTCAAAAGCGTCGTCAAAGCGTTTTACGTGAAAAAATCCACAAAAAAGAGACCACAGTTGTGGCGAGACACCTCATGTTTTTGCACCCTGACACCAATGCGCCCGCAAACTCAGTTTTGTCAATTCGTCAGTTTTGTTCCAAAAATCAGATTACTGTCCTCCCTCACCCTCTTTACTCGTCAGATTTGCGATTTTTTCTTATTTTCGAAATTAAAATGAGTGTTGAAAGGATGCTGTTTTCAAATTACTGAACGGCGGTGACAACATTTTTAACATTAAGGCGATGTTTCGCATCGTATTAGCTATGTCCTGTACAAATTTAGTTTCGTGCAACTCTCTCGGTTTCAAAAATACAATAGCTATGTAGGTTTTCAGCCACGAAATTTGAATAATTCCAAATATTTCGAATTTTCACAACCAAATAACGGTGGCGACAACATTTTTAACATTAAGGAGATATTTCGCATTGTATTAGCTATGTCCTGTACAAATTTAGTTTCGTGCAACTCCTTCAGTTTCAAAAATACAATACCTATGTAGGTTTTCAGCCACGAAATTTGAATAATTTCGAATATTTCGAATTTTCACCACCAATAACGGTGGTGACAACATTTTTAACTTTAAGGCGATGTTTCGCATTGTATTAGCTATGTCCTGTACAAATTTAGATTCGTGTAACTCTCTCGGTTTCAAAAATACAATACCTATGTATGTTTTCAGCCACGAAATTTGAATAATTCCGAATATTTCGAATTTTCACCACCAAGAACGGCGGTGACAACATTAAAGCGATGTTTCGCATCGTCTTAGCTATGTCCTGTACAAATTTAATTTCGTGCAACTCTCTCGGTTTTGAAAAATACAATACCTGTGTGTTTTCAGCCTCGGAATTTGAACAATTTGTTTTTTTGTTAATTTTATTTATTCGGCTACAATTTATTTAAAAAGTAATGTATGTTATTGGCTTGGGTTTTAGAAATAAATAAATTTAAATAATATCGTCTCGACAATTAAAAAAAATTTCTCAGCATAATAAATGTGTAAGATGACATTTATTATATTATATATAAAGACATTTATTTCTAACAGACATACATTGAAAATTTTAAAAAATCGTAAAAAATACAAATACAAAAATACAAAAGAAGATTTAAATTATTAATATATGTCGATATGCTTAAACAAACATAACAACAGTAAATCTACAGATTTAGAGAAGTAATGACACAATGTTTAATTTTGTAAAGACTGTCGGCATGAATGTCACATTCACTACAAATTGCATAAAAATTGCTAGCCAGTACCGGTGATTTTATCAAAAGGTTGTTGTGAGAATATGTACGCACCACAAGAAAACGTTCGTACTTTGAAATCTTGAAACTAAAAAATATAAATATGCCAGTAGCTCACTGCAATCAATTCTATCATAAATAATATTATATAAAAATGTTACTACCATAATTCTTCGTCTTAACTAAAGAAAACATATTAAATCTGTTTAATAAAATAGTGTTATCAATTCCCCTTTGGGGGTACAAACCAACCTCTTTAGAAGTTAAGTATTTTAAAAAACGTCTTTGAACTGATTCAGTAGCATCAATGCAACAGTTATATAATGGATACCAAACAAGAATACAATATTCTAACTTAGACCTAATCAGAGAAGAAAAAAACGAATTTTTGCAGAAGACACAATATTATTAATGTGCTGTCTGAAGCTAAGGCCACTGTCGAAGTAGACGCCCAAATCCTCATAATATTACTGCTATTTATAGATTCAAAGTGATAATTATACAGAATTTGTGATTTTTTCCTAGTATAGGATATTACATTATATTTTGAAAGATTGATATGGATGTGATATTTTTTACACCACTGTAAAATGAAATCAACTATTAGTTTTGTTTATAGGCTCCCGTGGCTGTCGTTAATGGTTGAATGATTTCTGGGCTGGCTGCCACGTCGTCGGTTTACAACACTTGACGTTTCGAGAGACATATCGCTCTCTTCTTCAGAAGTTACTCTGTTTCAGATTTCAATTCAATTCAATTCAATTCAATTTGTGAAGATGATATAATATCTGCCTAAAAACACTTAATTTACTGTCTAAAATTAAAAAAAAATAATTTTTTAACACGCGAGAAATTGTACACTAATGACGATTTAAAATTAGTTACTACATTATGAAACCACCCTGTACTATAAGCCTGCATATTAAGTTGCGTACCTATGCATTCACTAATTGGGCGCTTATGTAATTGGCAAGTAAATACTACTAATTTGTATGGAGAAAGGTATACAGAATTTAGGATAAAAGACCTAAACAAAAAGAAAAAGTAAATTATCGCCGTAAATATTAATACATACTCATCACGCTTTCTAGCAAAGACTACAATGATGAAACATGACATTAACACAATGTAAAAGCTTATTTTTAATTTCGCGTAATAATATAATAGTATTCAAAAACAGCTATATATTTAATAACTTTCTTTCCATGCGCCTAAAGCATAATTATTTTAAGAAGGAAATATTGTTGAGTTAATTGTCACTAAGTTTAAGTATAAGTATTAAAAGAGAAAGATTCTTTACGTCAGACATGTAAGATTTAAGAGACAATTGCTTATTAAAAGTAAACTATAAAGACTAGACAAAGAGACAGAGTGCAGGAAACATAAAAAAGTAAAGGAAACGATAAAATAGATTAATTCATTAACCATTAAAACCAGCATTAGTTTCAATATAATGTCAGGGTCAGTTTCATTTAACTCCTAAGTATAATTTAGTTCAAAATCGCTGTCTTTCTCTCCAAATTTTCCAACCACGACAAATATTCAAGGTACGTTATTTGCATAAACGTGAATGACTTAACATCTTCTACACCCACTTTCTGCATTCAGGTATAAATATTCATAAATGCGTTAATAGGACATTGAAAAATAAAATTGCAAATTACACAATCTTTAACAGTCAAGGAAATGTATGTGACACAATTCTTCAGTTGTGCATTTATCACACACAAATTAAAAATAAAGGTATTAGCCTAACTATATACCAGGTGAAAATCGCACATTTAAAAAATTGTCGCTAACACAAACAGTTATATTCATAAATAAATTTAGCTACACAGACTACATGCAACCAAAATATACTAAAAGTTTTATGCTAAAATCATACAAAATATTAAGCGCGCTTTCATAATTTTAAGGCACTGTCGAGTTAGTAAAAACACTTTTTTTCGATTTTTATCATCTCCAATCTAAATAATTTCATCACAAATTGACCAATAATGAGTATGAAACTCGTTAATATTCATTGAAACAGGATATCTGCAATCTAACTTTTTGTAATTCCTAAGAAATTTTCTCTCACGTGTTTTATTGTATACCTAATTTCAATATTTGTTTTGTTCTGTAGGTTATATATTTCCATATCCGTTATAGAAATGCTCCACTATCGATGTAGTAACATATTTTAAATAAATTCCTCTCCAGATATACTGTGATAAACATCGAAATGACATATTTTTAAAATATTGTCGCTGATGACGAGTATATAACAAATACACCACTTCTAAGTGAATTATGTTGAAAAAAGTATTAAAAACAATTTTTATATCGACAGTGGAACATTTAAGAGATAAGAAAACATCTATATCTTCAGAACGAAACTGAAATCAGAATTTTCAATATAATACGTGAAAGAAAATTTCTAAGAAAATAAAAAAAATAATGGAAGATATAGTAATTTACTGAATTATGTTATAATTTTCTGCAGTTTATAGTTTAGTTGCTAAAATTATTTGAGTATTGAAATAACAGAAAGAGCGGTGTATATTTATATTAAACTAGCTGACCCGGCAAACGTTGTTTAAAAAATAAAAACAGAAAATTTTGTCCAAAAAATAAAAAAAAAAAAATTTTGGGGTGGACCACCCTTAACATTTAGGGGTATGAAAAATAGATGTTGGCCGATTCTCAGACCTACTTAATATGCTCACAAAATTTCATGAGAATCGGTCAAGCCGTTTCGGAGGAGTACGGGAACGAACATTGTGACACGAGAATTTTATATATATTAAGAAGATAAATAGCGTACTTATTATAATAAATTTTTGCACTCTTTGTGGTATTAACAATGTGTCATCAACATCTTTTGAGTAAGTCTAAAGTAAATCAAGATGTCTATTTTTTCTAATTAGGTTTGAGCTTTCTTTTGAGAGTTACAGCGCTATAATCGAAAACATATTTGTGTGAACCGTCTTTATAAATATAACTTTTCGATAATGTGATGTACTAAATAACCTAATATGTAAGAGATTTCTTTTTATTTGTCTTACTATCAGAAACGTATATCATGAATTGGGAGAAATACATTATTTATTATCTCTGTCTGATATTCAGTTGATACCTGACATACCTTGTCTGATAAATTCTCAAAAAAGTGACTTCAAGAAGGCGCAAATCAGGTGGTACAAGGGGATCCCCTAATTATCAGTTGACAGTAACAGTAGTTCAAAGTTTATTTCTACTAAACTTTTTGACATGCGTTATTATATGAAGATAGTTGTTTTTTCTCAGTTTAATTCAAGAAGTAGTTCCAATAACTTCAACATGTACCAAATTTGTCGATAAAACTTACTTTTACAAATAACTTTAAATAATTTTGAAATAGTTTAAATAATAGGTACTAAATCTGGATGTATTATAATGTAAAATGTTTGGTTTTTTTTAGGACAGAGGAACACCACCAAAAAGCACCAACGCCACCGTCCGCATAAAGGTGAACGACAACGACGACCTTCCGCCAAAATTTACAAAAGGTGTTTACAGAACGAAAATCAAGGAATTCTATCCCATCACGGTAAGTATTCACAACATAAACATTTGGAGAAAGTTGAGAGCGATTTTCTTTTAATAATGGCACTTAATAGAACAACTACCATACAGGATTTTAAATGATTCGTGGGAAAGCTGCCGTTACTATTTCAATCGGTCTTTAACTTTCAGCACTGATTAACAGGTTCAAAGTATATTATTTTAATTTTATGAGAGGAAGTTGCGTTTAAATAATTTCTATAGTATTTGCATATGTTAAACAAACATTACATAATAATATAATAATATAATATACATATTATTGATTTAATGTTCATAATAAATAATTAAGTACCTAATCTCTTTTTAATTCTCTTGACTTATTCCAAAACTAATTAATTTTATTAATTTCAATATTTTACAAATTATTTTAAGGACAGTAAAGCGCAGTGTTAAGAAATATTCAGGCTATTTGCATACTTATTTCATTTATTTATAATTTTAACACATTTAAATTTCTTCACAAATATTTCTTCACTTGTTCCTTAAATTTTAAATATTACTTTTTAACACCTTTCGCTTTACCTATCATTTGTAAGATGTAAAGTCTGAAGCAAATAAGAGGACAGTATTTGTAGCAAAGTTTTAATTTTTGTTTCAAAAATGTACAGAATGTGTCATTTAACCGTAATTAATGTCTGTAGCATATTCCTTTCAATAAAAATGTCTTCTATTTTTACTTGTGTTGAATATATTAATTAAGTGATTGTCAACGATCTTCCGAACAAACGACCTTGATTAAAAAAAATCAGTGGTATCTGATGACAGTTACCAAGAAGCGACATTGATGCTAATCTAATGACACCTACATGAACGTATCTTCTTGTAAAATTATGAATGGTAAAGAAAAAGTATTCATTATGTGTGATTACACATAAACCTCCCACATGTTAATCTTTTGTAGCGTTAGTAACGTGGGCTAATCGTTGTAAACATATGTCACTTTCTAGCTATATTGCAACTTTATTTTTATAGTAGTAGTAGACTTGCAAGAACTTATAAAGCAAACGTAACGAGAAATTCCCGTATTCAAGGAAAAAAGACAGATTTGTTAGTAAATCCAAACAGGAAATCCGATAAAAATAAGAAAATAATAAATAATAATAATAATAATAATAATAATAACAATAATAATAATAATAATAATATCTCTACTCCTCATTCTAACTACGAGAATTAGCCCAGAAGTCGGAGACTTGTGCGGGAGAGGAGGCGGCATATTATTATTACGCAGGCCGCATTTGCGCCCAGGAACGACTTATGTTGGTAGGCCCTAACCACCATTCAGTGCAGGAATGAGGGAAACCTGGAAAACCTCATTAATTAGGGGGGTGGTCAAATGCGAACCGGTGTCAATCTCTCACATTGATCCAAGGCAACATTCTTCTATCCTACCATACCTGCACAGAGGGTGCCAATCCTCCGCACAAGCATAGCTAATCTACGGTCTACCGGCCGCGGTATTCGAAACCCGGGCAGATCGACACATCGATTTAAGTACTGACGCCTTAAACCGTGCGGCTATCGACCGAAATACCCTTATAAAATGCATAAAAAAGTGCAAGGATCAGTTTCAGTGTTAACTTCGCCGTTAACTGTTTGAAGGGACGTTAAATGAGAGCAAAGAGAATACTTTTTAATGAATGGTGCCTCAATTATTGATAATAATCGTTGACAATTACGGAAAAACTAAGTACGTAATTTAAAAATGCAATCGAAGAGGTATCAAACTAGTTTTAAACAGCTTTCTGAAAAAAACTGGTCATACAAAATTTCTAGGCTTATATTTAGACCAACATTAAAGATGAAATAACGATATTAACCATGTAGTGTCAAAATAAATTATGTTTACTACGCCCTCTGAAATTTTAACTACACACACAAATTGTTAATTTATTAGTTTATTTTCAGTTAAAGGATTTTATATATTTTTTTTATCCCAGACTACCAATTCAGATAGAATATGTTTGTCTTGTCAGTGCTGCGAGAAACAACTACTCCGAGAGTATGTATAGTAATAATTTAAATCTGGTTAAGCAGGGTCCTTATGGTTTCTCTAAAAACATTAAAGAAATTGGAATTTATTAGAAAATCTCTGCACTCGGCTCTCTCTGTAAACAACTGTTTACATAACATAAATTAATTTGTTGTTCTGTGAAATAATTATTTTAATCTAGTTATTTTGCTAACTTAAGTAAATTGTCTAAAGTACTTGCTTATTGTCTACTGTCGGTATTTCATATTTATCTTTGTTAAATTTATTTTTTTTCTCTGTTTTTAATTGTTTAGTTTATGAAGTTCATAACGTATACAAGGCTGATATGAATAATAGTAAATAAAATAAAATAAACGTAAAAGAAAATACAATAGAAAAGAATTGACCAATTTAAAAGGATTATTGAAGTTGTATTTTTTTAATACTGCGAAAATGAAAATAATATTAAACTTCCACTACTAAAGACGAAACCAAATGTAAGAATGTTAAGAAGTTAAATTTGTTTAGGATATTTTTTACTTATTTACGAAAACTGTTTACTTAAATCTATGAATTTTTGTATTGTAACAATGATTTAAAGGCTGACCTTAAACTACTAGATCGGCAGTAGATAATGAAAAATAATTTCTGCATTCTGAAATATATGTTAGTCAGTGTCAACAATTTTTTCATTGATATCTTTGTTTTGTAAGCAAACTATTGTTAATGAATTTCCAAATATCATATCAACGTCAGACTTACGAAATGCAGTTGTAATGTTGTATTTACAATCTATGTAATTATTGGACAAGGGAGTGTACTAGGACCTCTACTATTTTTGTTATACTGCAATGATTTCTTATACTGCATTTGCGGATGACATAACAGTGTTAGCTTGCCATAGACAACAAACAGATATGACAGCATTGACAAATGTAAACCTTAGGAATATAGAAGCATATTTTCAAATGAATCGTCTTGTGATGAATCAAGAAAGAACTTATATATTACAATTTCACCCCTTACCTTCTAATTATACTAGTAGTCCTTTGGTATCATTGAATATCCATTGTTTATATGTGCTTGAAACTTTGTCAACTATGTAAAATTTGTCAAACAAATCATTTTCAATTTTAATCTTTAAAATAAATGTCGTGATTATCCTACAAGATATGACTTGCATAGAAGAGAACTGTGTAAGTCAAATCCATATTATATGGGTGCATTATTATATAATAAATTACCAGCATCTATAAAAAGCCCAAAATTTTAATAGATTTATCTTGCATCAAAATGCTTTCTATTCTGTGAGCAGCTACTTGGCATATAATTTTAAATAGTCTGTTGGTTCCGTTCTTTTATTGTTAATAATTATTGTAATATACGTTTTTTTATGTTATTTTAATACTTTTGTATATGTTTCAATTGCATTATGTTTCTATTAGTCTTTACTAGTTTGTACGTTTTGACGAGTCATTTATCCGATACTGTGATCTAGTGGACTAATAAATATTTATCTATCTATTTGAAACAGAATGAATTTACAATTAATATCAAATTATGATATTATATATTTATACATAAAGTACTATTTGAAAGCACATCTATACCTTTCTTGAAAATAAACAGTATGTACTAGACAAATACCATTTTGCAAATCTGCTGTTCATCTAACAATAATTCAACATTGACTTTACAATTTATAATTTAATCATTTTCGTTGATTGTTTCAGGGCGCTCGGATCCACCAGCGCTTAAAGTTCAATCCGTCCATCCATGCGTTCGACCAAGACCTTGCGATAGATTCTCCTATTCGATACGATATAATTGCCGGCAACGAGAGGCACTTGTTCTCTCTAGATCATGTTAATGGTTCCCTGTTCCTGGAGAGGGAAATTGATCTCGATGCGGAAAGATCCCTGCCAGGAAATACCTTTGTATTGCAAATTCAGGCATCTCAGATGGACAACCCGCTAAAGACAGGTTAGTGATTGCGAATATTTAGTAGCTACTTAATTTCTCAATGAGATTCTAAATACAATAATTATGAAACTCACTTTTGTGTGATAATAAGTATTAAATTCAGAAAAATAATTTCGATAATGTCATAGCCATTAAGACGATATCAAGATATAATATAGTTATGTCAAATACTCTATCGCATAAAGATGCCCATTTGTTGTTAGTTTTTCGTTTGTTCTTTCCGTTTTCATGTAATGGCGGTCAACCTTCGGTTTTGGATCATCCTGTATTATTATTTTTAGTTATGTTTTATTATTGTCTATTGAACTTATTTATTTAACTGTTTAACTAGAATATTATTATAAAAATGAAGATTGATGAATCGAAAGAATTGTACAAACATGTTATCTTCTATAATTTCTTTAAATTCATTTAATACAATTTTCCAATATCTGATATATTTATAATAGCAAAATATACTTGAGTAACGATATCGAAAAATGTTGCTTTTTTACAAAATAGTTGTAATAATACAAAATAGATAGAAATATAGATTTACAAAGATGTCCGATCTTGTTTCCGTTTTTATAATTCTAATTATTCGGCTGTGTCTTTAAAATGTGCCCCAATTATTTTGCTAATTGGAGAAAATTTTACTTTCTCGTTTTTAAATAACGCGCTCGTTAGATTTGACTTCAGTCAGTGAAGGTTCCACTTATGTAAACTTTCCATGTGGTGAAAAAAAAAAATGTATACTTATTACACAACTATTATTGTTGTATGTTTTTAACATAACGTAAATTGGCATAATTTCTGAAGTAATAGATACACACACAATAAATAGTTATGAATATACAGGGTGTCCGGAAACTAAGCGGTCAAACGGGGAAATCAAATTCTAGGGATGACTTCATATCGAGTTGACATAAATCGTCTTATCCAAATCTAAAAATGGAAGCAAATTTCATAAAAGCAGATTCTTCTATTTTGTCAGAAGTAGAATTGTTAATGGTTATGGATTTTTTAAATAAAAACCACGACTTTATCAGTGCTGAGATGAGAGGAGTAAAAATGCAAAGGTTACGTTTCAATAGCGTGTAAAGCTTCTTTAAAGTACATTTGTAGCGAAAGTTTTGATGTTTTTGTACAATAAGAATAGTAAATAAGAATAAGAATTTTGCGTTTAATTGGACGAAACCGTTTTTGTTACAGGTTTCAAAGATTGTCCTAATCGAATACAAAATTTTTATTACTATTTTTATTCCCATGGAAACTACATAAAATCTACCTAATATCTTATAAATACGAGTATATTAATAATATAATATTTATTAGGTATGTGTTTTTATATAAATACTTAATACCTATAAGTATTTGTATAATCACAAAATAATCAACATAGCCCAGTCATTATAGACATGAAAGAGCCTGTTTCGGGAAAAAAATACTATTAGAAGTTTCTCTGCGGAATATTGTTCGGAAACCTGTTATAAAAAAAATATCAAAAAATCAACTCGAGGCTAGTTGGGAAACTTTGTTTTAACTGTGGTCAAAATTATGGAAAAGTGGTTTTTTGACTCGCGTAAAAAAACTATTATTCATAGCGAAAAAAAGTTTATACAAAAAAGGTAGGTATTAAATAAGCCTATAAAATGAAAAAAGTCCGATTAAATTCCGATAATTTGTTTATGCACAAGAGCTCAAAAATGGTCGAAAATTGCCGTTTTTTTCAATTGCTAATAATTAATGCAATTTTCATCGCAGACACTTGTAATTCAGGATTTTTGAGGCTTTTTACACCCTTAATAAGTGGTAAAAATTTCAGCTCGAAAGCTTCATTGGTTTGGCGTTGGCGGAATTTGTTATCTAAGAAGATGCTATTTTCAATTCATTTTTCCCAAGCTCACAGGCGTTGTAGGGTTTCGATCATTAGTTGTTTTTGTACCTAAATAGTTGTATTGACATATGCATTTACTGAGAATTTAGTTTTTCAAATTTAATTTGTTTAAAAATGACTGAAAAAATGTTAATATTTATTAAATTGTTAAGATAGGTAATTATTATAAAATAAAATAGTAACCTCTATACTTTAGTTTTCTTCGAATTTTAAAAAAAAATCGTTGTTGTAAGTTGATTAGAAGCTGAGATAATTTTCTTTTATTTAATCGCAGTGACCTTAATTATTAATATTAAGAGCCGAAATTTGGAGAGAGTATACGTTAAGAGCTATATTTTCATGTCCTACATCAGGGGTCGGCAAGTAATTTTAGGTGGAGTCCGGATACTTTTGAAAATTTTTAACGAGGTCCAGAAACAAACTCCATTCCTTGTAAAACAAGGTTTATCATTACAAAACTATTTTTGACGCAAATTATTATCTTCTGCGAAGCCATTCACCGACCAGTGGAAAAATTGTAAACGTGCGTTGGAATATAAATTTTCAAGGTCTTGAGCAAGAGTTAAATGAAATCTCCAAGGAAGTTGCTTTTTTAAAGTTTTGTGAACATTAGTTTTACCTACATTTAATAATTGTATTGATGCACTGCGGACACTTCATAATTTGCATGTGTGGAGTGATGAGAATCCTAAAGAAACACGACAATAATGACATTACCTGATAGCCACGGCAATCAACATTTTGTTTTCATCGCCTACTGAACTCATAGTATTAAATCCGTGACACTGCTACGCAAACCGAAACGCACAGACCTGCAAATAATGCCATTTTTCTCAAGAATGGCTTTCTGTAGAGGATTTTCTAATGGGACAATACTTTTTTTAAATGAAACAACCTTTTCAATGTTGCTGCCAGTTTTAAAAAATACAATCACTGTAAAAGTTTTGACCGCTAAAAGGGAGAGGTAACCGGAGAAAACTATCACCCAGTATATCGATTTGACTAAAACTAAGAAATAATACGAAATAAATGTGTCAAATTTTAACGCAAACGGCAAAAGGGTTATGAAGTTATTAATTAAATTAATTTTATTTTTGACAACTTTGCAGGCCTGTAACTTTTTAAGACTTTTTTTTTGTAGATGGTATTCATTTATCCTCCTGAATATACAGTCAAACGTTGTTGGTGATATTTGCGGACACCCTATATACTGCCGCTTCGATTTTTAAAAAATTGAGTACTCTTTGTGGATGTACCTCGTACATTTATTTATACCCAAAATGGGAATTTTTTTGTTGTCCAAAATTGTCGAATTTTCAAGTAGCCTCAAAAATCGTGAATTACAAGTGTCTGCGATGAAAATTGCATTAATTATTAGCAATTGAGAAAAGGGGACAATTTCGACTATTTTTGAGCTCTTGCGCATAAACAAATTATCGGAATTTAATCGGACTTGTCTTATTTTACAGATTTATTTAATACCTACCTTTTTCTCTATGAATAACAGCTTTTTTACGCGAGTCAAAAAAACACTTTTCCATAATTTTGACCATTGTTTTAACAAAGTTTCCCAACTAGTCTCGAGTTGATTTTTTGATATTTTGTTTATAACACGTTTCTGAACAATATTCCGCAGAGAAACTTCTAATCGTATTTTTTTCCCGAAAAAAAGCTATAATGACTGGCCTAACAATAGAAAACACAAGTGTATACAAACGTATTTATTACATACCTAAATTACGCAGGTTAGTTTTGTTGCTTTCAAAATAATTCATTTTCCAAAAAAATATATATATTAAAAACAAAATAAATCAAAGTAGAGACTAATAGACTATTGATTTTAGATCCGCACGACAGAGTTACGGGGACATTATTATCTTCTTAAGCGTCTTCACACTAGTGCTCTCACAGCGGGGAACAATGCAATATTTGTAGTTTTAGTGTCTTCCATATTGCTAATAAAATTCGGTATCTTAACGTACTTAGTCGAAACTTAACAGGCCGACTTACCCGACTGACTAACAACACACGCAAGCATGCGGCGTCGGTTTCCCATGCGGTGACGTCACACCCGCCGTCGCCGGTTCAGTGCCCCAGTTTATGATTTTTTTTGGATGACTTGTAGGCCATATAAAATTCAAATTTTTTGCAGAGAACCTTAAAATTGCAATCTATTTCCGTTAAACAAATAAAAAATATTTGCTGAATGAGCCCATTATTAAATTACAAATTCTTTGCTAGTAGTTGACTTTCAGATTAAGTAATTCCAACTTTTTTATAGAATTGCACTTAATATGTATCTGATACAGTAACTGTATTCAATATCAAACGTTTTATTACTTGAAACATAATTCATTGAAATTATATTTTGTATTTGCAGGTGTTGCCAGAGTAGAGGTTGAAATAATGGACTTGAATGATAACCTGCCGGAGTTCGAGGTTGACTTCTACAACATAAGCATTGTTGAGAATCTGCCAAACGGATTTAGCGTGCTGCAAATCATAGCCACCGACCAAGATCAGGGGGATAATGCGGAATTCTCGTACCAGTTGGAAGATAAAAGTGGAGCCTTTACTCTCGACTCCAGGACCGGCTGGTTAACGGTAATGTGTAATATGTTTGTGAATGTGACATGCATTTTTATTAAGTGTACTACTCAAGGAGCTGTTTTTACAGATATAAATCGTCTTCTTTACTTTGTTACGTAGGCGCCCGGCCTTCTAAACTGCTGTACATAAATATTATGTGCGGCAACTGCAAATGTCGGTTTCTTTTTTTGTCTCTGATTTAAAATACGTCTTTTACGCTGCTAGGCGTAATCATCTCAATGGGATTGTTTCACTGACACGACAGCTTGTATCAATGACAGCGTAAATCAAGAAGCGTTTACATTTATTAAACGCTGAATTAATGCATAATTAATTTGAAATCGAATTGATATTATTTTTTCTCAATTTTAGACATTTGCCTATTTTTACTAAAATGGCTAATTTTTTTAAACATTCATAATGCATGGCATTTTTCAATCCGCAATTAGTCCAGAGAACCTAGGGTTTCCTCTCAGAGTTCTTTCGGATAGAACCGATTGACGTGAAACTTGGACTGTAAGTAGAAAATAGCTCAAGAAACAAAAGTTATATAGTGCTTATGAGCGCTTTTGCCCAGGGGGGTGGAAGCCATCCCTTCTAGGGAGTGAAAAATAAAACATTGAAAAAAAAAACAGGAATCCATAAAGCAATCAATTTTAAGCAAAAAGTATAGTAAGAACATTTTTCGATAAGTCAATATTTATTGGCGATTGAAAATGTACATTTTTTATTAAAAAAAATACGTTTCTCAGTAGTTTTTCTCGAATAACTCGGAAAATAGACATTCTATGAAAAAAAAAACATCACCAAGAAAATGAAGCTTATAGAAAAAAAAAGATCGAGTTTTTTTCATTTATGTGGGTGCAATAGGTAGGTACTGGTTGAAGATAATTTCATGTCCGTTAGAGACTCAATTGGAAGCATTTAACGTAAAATAACTAAAAAAATCTATTTTTCAAGAAGAATGCACAGAACATTTTTTAAAGTACTAAAAATCTTTAAAATGAAGTTAAGTGTAGGTCATTATCATAAAAATTAACAGTTATGGTTAAAATAAAACTGTTAATTCGCTTTTTCGGAAATAAAATCAGTAGGTACAAAAATTTATACATTTTTCACGAGATTTAAAATTAAGGATAATCCTACAATTTACATTGTTTATGTGCTAACAATACAGGCTGTTACAAATTCGCTTCTCACTATAGGGATCTCGGAAACGGTAAGAACTACGAAATAGTTTAAATGGGGGCAAAGTTGCGTAATCAGGGAACCAACAATATGCCTCTAAAAAATCAAGGCTAACATGATTAGTTTTCGAAATATCAAAACGAAATTTTGGAAATCCGTTTTTGTTTAATTGCAGCCTTGTTTGAGGTGATATTGAAAAACAAAGAACACTTTCTCATGGCCACTTTTTGCTCTCTATCGAATAGCATAATCAAATTTTATATATAACGTTTCGTCTCTCCAGGACCATCATCAACTTCATTTTTTTTAAATACGACCCTGGAAATTTTATTACATTTATTGCAAGCCTTCATGACCCCCAATACTGTACTGCCTCAGCCCTAACCATATTCAGACGTTTTGTCTCGAAAAATTCATCTTCAGTGTATTCGTTCCAAATTTATCTAAATTTTTTATTTAGATTTCTTTGTTTATTGAATTATCGTACACTGTAAGTGTCGTTAAACTCTGTGAAATCCATCTAGTTATTTAAACTATTACTACCACGCGCTACAATAGAACATTTATTATTATTAACTATTACCATCACTTGGTCATACATAACTCAATAAGTTGTTGCGTTAACATTAAAACATTGTTACAATTTTAATTTTAGTATAACAAATTTCTCTAGCATTCCTCATATTAAAGAAAAAAATTAAAATGTGAATTTCAATCAAATTAATTCTTAAAAATGCATATGAACCACCAAAATGCTGAATATTATTCTTTAAAAAATTTCAGTAAATGTTGAACATTTTCGTTTTGGCAAAGGTTAAAAATGAAGATCAGCATAATATTATCGGAATTTATTATATCTGTAACTGCGACTGTGAAAGAGCATGTCAGATGTATTTGTATGAATATATTGAAAAAAGTAGATCGAAATTTGTTTGAATTTTGAGCACTCGAGAAGCCTAGAAATAACTATGGACACGGGAATAAAACTTTAATAATGTTTTATTTTAATGCATGGTGGTAATAATTTTAACTAGATGGATTTCACAGGGTCTAACGACACTTACAGTGTACGATAATTCAATAAACAAAGAAATCTAAATAAAAAATTTAGATAAATTTGGAACGAATACACTGAAGATGAGTTTTTCGAGACAAAACGTCTGAATCTGGTTAGGGCTGAGGCAGTACAGTATTGGGGATCATGAAGGCTTGCAAAAAATGCAATAAAATTTCCAGGGTCGTATTTAAAAAAATGAAGTTGATGATGGTCCTGGAGAGACGAAACGTTACATACAAAAATTGATTATGCCATTCGATAGAGGGCAAAAAGTGGCCATGAGAAAGTGTTCTTCTTATTTCAATATCTCCTCAAACAAGGCTGAAATTAAACAAAAACGGATTTCCAAAATTTCGGTTTTTTTTCAAATATTTCGAAAACTAATCATGTTAGCCTTGATTTTTTAGAGGCATAATGTTGGTCCCCTGATTACGCAACTTTGCCCCCATTTAAGCTACTTCGTACCTCTTACCGTTTCCGAGATCCCTGTAGTGAGAATCGAATTTGTAACAGCCTGTATATTATACAATTTTAAGCGGCTTAGAATGCATATTTTTGAAAATATTACGTTTTGATTGAAAAAAAAAATATTACAAATAAAAAACATATTTTTGAAAGTAACTTTAAAAATAATAAAGATACGATAAATATTAGAGTACAAAAGTTTATATCTTTTTTCATATAATATTTTGTTTTTTATTTGTGTAGGATAAAAATTAAGAGATATCGAGAAGGGCGAAGGTTATGTTTTTCAAACCCTTTAACCTCAAAAATCTCAAAAATAACGCTTTAAAAATTATTTAATATTACAGTACTTTTAGCTGTCGATATTTTCCGTAAAATCATTTTTGGATCGTCTTAACAGCTTTAAAATTAAGGAAGTTATCGTTAAAAAACCAACGCTACCTTACCGCTTCAATTTTCAGAACATATCAATATTTTGATTATTCACAACTGTGGAGCATTCTATACATATAGAGTAGATAGAATACCTTCACTTTTTCCCTTTAATCCTTTAATACTTCTACTTATCAACTTTAAATGTATAAAATTGTTTTTATTTGTATAATGAATGGTATTTTTAATAAACCCAGTGATCTGATAAACACTATTATATGAGGGTATTATAATTCATTTTAAATAATTTAAAAGCCATTTTTTATATTTTGTCATTGGCGGTGATTTTTAAGGGTTAAAACAGTGCGATAAATTATAAATTGTACTACTAGGTAAAAGAATTTAATTTATCTTGTTTGTACTATCAAATCATTTCAAACTGTTAAAAACTATTTTTTTTAATATTTTGTTATTAGGGGTAGTTTTTAAGAGTTGAAATATTGTAATAAATTATTTATAATACCATAAACTATTTAAAATATTTCTATCTATAATATATGCGCTATCAAAATATTTTAAGGTCAAAGAAACTATTAATTTTATATTTTATCATTAAGGGTGGTGTTTAAGGGTTGAAACTTTATAAAAATAACGTAAATTATAACCCACAATATAAAACAATATTTATTCTATATATTAAGATATGATTTTAGTCTATATAACACCTATTTTTATATTTATTCAGATTTTTTGCATAAGGGGTGGTTTTCATCCCTTAAAAATAATCATACATGTATGTACATACATTCATCTACAGGGTGAAATAAGCTTAATTCCAAACATTCATAAAAATCGGATCTATCCGAAAGTGATCGGAGGTTTTAACCTATTTTTCTCTTCGTTCCCTGAAATAGGTCCGCCATTTTGGCGGAATTAAACGTTATATTCGTGAATGGTGACTTTGAAAACCACCGAGTAACAAGTTTCGGGCATAATATTCAAATTTTGAATGCTTTTCCGATTTTTACATTCGCTATATTGGATCCGCCATCTTTTCTTCAGGAATTTTCAGATTCGGACATCAGATTCGTAATCAGCTCTAGAACAGAACTTTATTTTTGTGGGGATTGTGTTCTTTAAAATATTAAATAATATTTTTATTTTAGATTTCATTTAAACTGGTTTACATTATTATTTTTCTGTTTCATTATAAATTATGCCTCCTCATATGCTCTTCTAGATAATATCTAGTTTTAGATAAGCATCTTTATTAGAAACAATTTAAAAAAAACTGCAATTAATTGTTCAGTTCACAAATACAATGACAAGTGATTTTACATATTAGGAAATTGGTGTCGTATTTAATTAGTTTTATTACAATAACATGGTAATCATGGCAGATCCGGGTTCGATGTATAATTATTATTGATTGGGTAATAAAAGTGCATGTGCATATTGACAAGCGACAAAGCTACATCGTGTCAGGTTCACTTAGTAATATAATGAATTATTGCTTTTAACTTTTCCCTTTCGAAAAAAATTTATAACAAAGAAGCCTTTGTTAACGCAAGTTTTGCGTAATATCTTGACAAAAGTACTGTAACCACATTGAGTACTTGTAAAGTGATGACTTGCAGTTCTATCAAATGAATACTACAGCAATTTTTTCAAAAGCGTATAAAAACAACAAACTAAGTCTAAGTTGACATGCGGCACTTATATCGTATTTTGCGAATCTCTAGAAGTTTAAAAGTTATTAATCATACATAATATAATGATTTTTTTAACAGGTCGGCCTGCCATATTGTATTTCAAAAAGAATAATTTATTGTCCAATAAAAATCTTGTAAGGCGAACAATAAAGTTTATTATAAAATTATTGAAGATGATTTATAGTAAAGTCTACGAGTAGGACGGAATATGCGGGTGTCCCATTTGAATTGGATTCGTATACATATTATTACTTTTCATAATATCAATTGTACAAAATGTATTTCAAATCAAATTTCTTCATATTTTAAAATTATTTTCGATTACACGAATTCTGAGCGTTACCTTACTTAATTTCTTCAAATAGAACAACATTTTATGTTATTGCTGTTTTTTATTACAGCAATAAAATGTTTTAAAATAACACTTGTAAAGATGGTCAACACTTCTTTACTTTTTAAATTTTAAATGGCGTAATTCGTTAGGGTTTTGGTATGTAGGCAAATTGAATTCAAGTGTCCTGAGTCCTGTTCCTAGTGTTGTCACTAAAAATCACACCACCACCAGATAAAAAATTGTCCTTTACCTTTTACAGTAGGATCTGACCTTAAAGTTAAGAAAACGTATGCCTTTTTTATGTAGTAGGTTTTTTATGGTATTGTAGCTACATAATTTATTTACTACAAAATGTACAGTTTTTCAAATCGCTTTACTTCCAAGATACTTAGATACTTTTACAAAAATTTTATAAAAATAAAAAAAAATTAGTAAATCAAACATACTCTAAGTACATAAAACATAGGTACCAATACAAACATTTTTGTCAGTATTATAGAAAAAGACATATGTTTTATATTTAGTATGAAGTGTATGAATAAAAACCTCTATCGATTTTATAAATTATTGATAACTCCTATTTTTAATATTATTTCTACACCACTGAAAATTTTTCAAAATTAATTTATTTTTTACATTGCGGTTTATTCTACAGCAAAAAGGTGTCTTACTATTTTTAAATGAAATGCCTGGTTTTTGAGAAAAATGGTTTCTTCAAAATGACATTATTTTGATGAGATTGATGGTTAAAGTCCTATTCATAAAAAGTGAATCACTCTGTATATTTAAGTAATTTATACGATCTCCGATATTTTTCAATTATACACCATGCCCCATTTTAATAGATCACCCCGAATAACTTTGCAAGATGACCATCAATTGATAAAATTTTCAGAACAAAAATTGTAAGGTTTCAAGGGATCCGTACTATAATGACGTTGGTTTTAACCTAGGAGTCAATCTTAAGGGTTATTTGGAGGTCAACTCCAGACTTTCAAATGGAAACTATGTTTGTTTTATCTAGAAATGGAAAGTGCAGGAAATTCTACATTCAGAGATATATATTTAATCTAATGAGGTTGACCCCTAGGGACCCTCTGAAGATCAAATCAGCTTAAATAACCCCTAAATTAGACCCCAGGGCGCAAGGTCAGAGTCACAATTAGCCCATAAATCATGATCATAGTAGTTTGTACGGTATTTGCCACAAAATTAATCATCCTTTGCCATAAAATGTAAACATTTCAGTCGAAAGACTGGTGTGACCTTCAGTGCACCTGGGGGGTCAATCTGACCCAAGATCTGGGGTTTCCATTTGAAATTCTGAGGCTGGCCTTCAAATGACCCGTTAGTTTGATTGCTGGGTCAAATCCAAGGTCATTATCCTCCTTAAAACCTTATAACTTTTGCTCTGGAAGTTTTTCAATTGAAGTTCATCCCGCAAAGTTATTCGGGGTGATCTATTAAAATGGAAAACGCATATTTCAAAGTTTCAAAATTGAATTCCACAATCAGAATGCATCTTATACCTAGATTTCTATCTTGTGAACAAAAAATGTTGGTACGTCGCATAAAAATATACACTTTTTTCCATAGTCCCTTACTCTGTATTACCTGAAATATTTGCAATTTTGTTTATTTTTTAAAAATATATATTCTATTATTAACTCTTGTATTTTGTTATTTGAAAGATATTAACTTAATACAAATAAATAAAATTGTGTGTTCTAAAAATCAGTTTTTTCTTATTAAATTATCGAGCATATTTAAACGAAATCGAAATCTGTATGGTTTCCATAGCATATCACAAAACATTTTTATTTTAATATAATTTCCTTACTTTTCTTTATTACTCATGTATTATTTAACAATAAATTAAATTACATTTGCGATGAGAAAGTCATTAAACTCCACGCATGCCAATTAAAGGTACATTATAATTTAAAATTAACGTTTCACACGACTGAAATTAGAAATTAACATCACACGTCATGTAAGGCCAATTTAAATAAAATACACTTACACTTTTGACCACTTTTGTAAGGGTAATAAATAGCGACCAATTATTTTTCTTTCCAGGTCAGAGATCAGACCGTTCTAGATCGTGAGAAGAGGTCCACCATTTCAATGCGCGTTTATGCCAAAGAAAAAGTACCGAGCGTGGTAACAAGTCAATTAGGAGCCTCCTCTGTCAACATCGAGGTTACCTTGCTGGACGCTAATGACAATAATCCCACATTCATCCCTAATAACTTGTACGAGTTCATCATAACGACTAAAGCTAAGAAAGGTAAGTCATCTAATGCCACATATCATTTGAAAAAGTTGAAGATGCTTTAAGTGAAAAGAATGCCCATACAAATTGGTAAAAGAAATTAGAATATTTCACTTTTGTTAAGACCTCGATCCCCCTGTATAACGTTTTAATTTGCGAAGCTAGTACAACCTTGGAGCACTCTGCGTTATAAAAAGTAAATAGAATTTGATAGGACTCCTTTTTGCAACTTTTTTACATACTGCGAGAATAAATGTGTAAATCTCAAGTAAGTAGTTCTCAAAATGTTGTTTGGATAATTTCCTGTTATATAAGACTAATGATATTTGTGAGTACCTAAGCAATTAAACAATAATTTGTTTCATAATTAAATCGCATATCTGTTTTCATACACCTTAATCAATTCTATGTTTGTGTCTGAAATTATCTTACTACTTTTTTTCTGAATGTACGTTCATAATCAGTAGACATATAAAAGGTGTTATATAATGACGTTTTAAAAATTTGGGAAATTGTAAAGGATTAAATTCTTAACATTTTGCAATAAGGAACTTATAGCCGGAAATATGAAATAGAGTTTCTACATTTTCTACGCATTCAATAGGCTAAATGAAACACCAGAATACTGTAGTTTGGAAAATACAGTAGAGTACAATCAAACCGTATCAGTGGCTTCTCTACTTTATAGTAAATATTCAATTTGCCGACCTTCTTCGTTACATAATATGCAACGATGAACAATGTTTTATTTTATCCCTGTAAGATTCCTCGCTCACCTCTGATGGTATAAAACGCTGTAAAGATGCGCTCAATAATCTCAGATACTATTCCTACTGGTGTTGAGTACACCAGGGACTTTATATAACCCCAGAGGAAAAAGTCAAGAAGGGTGAGGCCAGCGGAGCGCGCAAACCAAGGGATTGATAGTCAACCCCTTCCAATTACTCATTGCCTGAAGATGTCTGTGAGATATTCTCTGGCTCGACGCTCAAAATGCTCTGGAATATCGGCGTGTTGAAACCACAAACTAACGCGCAATTGCAAGGGGACGTCCTCCAGAAGTTCAGTTAAGGCATTCTCCAGAAAGTTCAACGACCATGCACCATGCAAACGATCTGGTAGCAAGTGTAGTCCAATAAGGTGATCTCCGAGAATTCCACCAAAAATGAGAATCTCACAGGATTTTCAACGGTCCTTTGGTGCCTATTGCGTGAGTTAAAAATGCCCTCCCTTGTAAGGAGTTCTGGAAAACTGGGGACAACAGCACTGTGAGAATTATTGCCGTGGTTCAGAATCAGGCTGTCCTATACTTTGAACTGGTTGATTGTGGAATGGATGTAGATGCTCACCGTGCAAAACCCACCAGACACTCACGTGATCTACGTGTAATGCGTGAGCAAGTTCTTCAAATGTGTAATTATCCTCCGTGAAATCAGAATTTAACTGCAGTACGTAAAGCACGATAAGCAAACAACTGTACACTGACTCAAGTTGGGTATCTGTGTGTTTACAGCACAACACCAGTGGATGGAAGGGGTGAACTGAAGGACAACAAGCACTAAGTGAACAACAACACAGGCACAGGTATACTGCTGTAGTTATGCGTTTACAGTCTTCCATCCGCAGCAATAACGACACGTCAAAGGGTAGCTATCCAAATGATAGTGTTGCTCTAGTAATAAAGCTCTTAAGACAGATTCAGTGAGTGAAACAATCATTTTTCATTTTGATTTTCTGTTGCAACTAAGGTAGGTTTTGAAACATTGGTATGACAATTGAGATACAAGCGTTTATTGAATATTTGTTAGTAGATAATATATCCGTTGTAACGCAGTTGTTCAGCAATTTCTATCAAGAATTTAAACATATTGATTTTACTGAACAAGCCGAAGCTCTAATGGTTCGGCCATGCCAAGAAATGTTGATAAGTGCAAGAAGAAACAAAACAAAAATATTGTGGATATGAAACGCTAGGGATGTTCCTTCTACGGATATCATTTTTGTCTAAAATCACAAGATGGCATATTTGTGATTTAAGTTGTCTGGTGACTCTTGATGAGATATCAATTTACTTATAATTGAATGAAATAGCTTTTGAGTGGCGCTCTCATGAAGCTGCTTCAAATTACTAGACACTATAATTTGCTTGACCATTCTGAAAAACCTAGATTCTGTTAATTTGGAGCTCAATATTACAAAAAATCAAAATTGAAATAAGTATTATATCAACTTTCAAAATAAGGTAATTAAGTCTAATTAAATTGTGTTATTTTAGTTTCTTCTAATTCGCAGCTATTCCGTTCCCATTAATCTTAAGATATCCTGTATGACTATGTTTCTATATATACCTATTTCATTTTTTCGAGCATGTTATCATATAACTTCATTATCTTCTGTTACAGTTGTCGTTGATTTACTTTCTTATAAGTTTCTGAATTATTTAGTATTGCAGAACGGTTATATTAAACCGGTATCAAAGCGAAAGCTATTCAAAACACATTATTGATGATGTATAAGGAAACAGAAAGATACTATTTTAGCGTCATTCTCTAACACATAAAATACCATAAAATAAAACTGATATAGCTGTTTTAGTCTGCAACCGCACTGATTACTTGAAGTCTTGTAGAATGTAAGAATTTAGAAGCAGATGCTTCGAAAACATTACTTTTACTTGCGATTTCCATTGGCAGTTGTAAATTTAAATTAAGAATATTCTTGTAATTTCTAATTATTGTCAGTTTTAAAACTACAGAACTATATCTGTTTAAAAGAAATCCAACAAAAAAAATTGGCTGAAGATTATCTATTGACTGCTTAAACCCCTTCCAATTTCAACAACACTGGGAAACTTCTGTCAAAATTTTATGAGAATATTACTGTGTATGAGATTCACTGTGTTCAATCGTTTCTGAGTAACAATTTTCAAGAATTATCTTATCTCTTGTTTTTTTACCTTTGATGGAGGAACTGCAACTTCGCTATTGTACATAAAAGTAAAAAAAAAAAACTGTTTTTGTAAAACCAAGTACACACTGTACGTGTGTATATCTGGACAAGGAGGGAGCAAATGGTTTTACCTGAAGTAAAGAATGAGGCGACAATCCAGGTCACAATTCGAATTTTACTGAAATATCGCTGCAAAAACATATCGAACGAATTAATTTGGTACATACTGTGGTCGCTGTCATTTCTACTTTATAGAAAAAGATGTGCAGGCGTTAACCAAATATATTGATAGAAAAAAATATTTTAAGCAAGTTATAAAAAGAATAAAGTGGCAACTTTAACGATTTCACAAAAATGTCTCAACATTTTTTTTTTACCATAATTTATTATGGCTTTCAGTATAAGCAGGATACAGGTGATCTGGAATATTAACGGGTGAGTTGGGCCTACCAGAGGTTAAAGGAATATTGGTCAACGGGTCGAGAGCGCCTCAAAAAGACATTTGCATGCAGCCTTCCTTGGCATACCGCTGGACCAAAGGAGCGAACAATCGAAAGTTTTTAATGGAATAACCAGATATTTAGCAACAACGACAATATATATTACTATTTATGATTGCTCGGTTCAGTGATTGACGTACTTATCATAAATGTGGAAAATTGCAGCGTCAGCAACTCTTCTGAATCCTCTTCGACATAATCGAAATGGAACATCTATGTGTTCTTTTTTTTTGTGACTTGATTATTCTTTATTTATAAACATAATTTGCAGTGGACTTATCTTTTATTTATTTATTTATTTATCTTGTTGCGGATAAAAAAGGATTGTATAACAATAGTCAAATAAACATATAATAACTTAACCTAAGACACAACAGCAGAACAAAATTCCAATAAAGAATAAAAACACTTATCTACTAAAAATAATTTCAGTTTTTGTTTAAATTGAGATATTGTAATCTTATTAGTTTTGAGTTCACTCGGTAAATGGTTATATATCTCTTAAATCCCAAACAATCTGCTGAATTAGCTGTTATGGTATATTTTGCAAAAGGAATTCGGATATCATCATCTAAATCTACATCTAAATTCATTTTATTGTATTTATAGGCAAAACCTTATTTTTGCAACTTTATAAACACGATGGGTGTTGTGATAGTAGCTTTATTTCGCTTTTGTTGTTTAAAATCATAATAAGCATAATTATGTATTAATATGGCATTAAAAAATAAAATTGTGGTGCAAAATAAAAACTCATATCATGTACACACAAATAATTTAATACTTTTGGTCTGTGTTTTGTTTGGACATTTTGCCACAAAGCCGGACCTGCGTAGAACGTACAGCTTGTGGACCATTCACATAGGGATGTACGTTGTAAATTCGTATGATTTTTGTTTGGTTTTTAACTCGTATCCGTTCAAATTTAGATGCGTACCAGGCTTTAACATGGGGCAGAATAGTATTCGAGTGATTTTAGACTCACACAACCGCAGTTTACAGCTAAAATCTACATTTATACCTTTATAAGGTATATGAGGGCTTGAAACGTCCGCTTTCGTACTGAAATATGGATCCAGCTAAAAACATGTAATGAAATAGATATAAAAAAAAATAACACGTTCAAATATGATACGGAATTAATAAAAAATATATTTTGAATAGCGTGACAGAATAATACAAAACCATGTAGGAGAAAATACAGAGCCTTCATAAATGATTACAAGCAACGTGACCAATAATTTTGTTTGGAACAGCAAGTAATTTTATTTCTTTCACTTCGGCAATTAAATTTCGGTGAAATTAAAAATTATTAAAACAATAAGATCAAGATCACATTAAAACACAACATTCTGTTTGACCGGCTGTGATTGGTGCAATTTTTCCCCAGATACGTACTATTCAACCAATCGCGTAGATGTAACGGTTTGTTATTGTTCATTGTAAACGAATCATTGATATTAGTGACGCTAAGATTTAGGGTATTTCTGTTACCAGTACCAATCGTACAATGTTGAATTGCCTAAGCTGAGCGGTCATGTGGCTTGTAAACATTTATTAATGATAATTACATGAACATATCATAACAATGGATGTATCCAATTATATACATCATCCATTCATCTGTGGTGAATCCTCTTTATTCATGAATATATTTGAATAAAAAAACACCAAACATCTAATTAGGTGGAAATAACCTTTTTTTTTCAGAGATTGCCTTTAGTATTTAGCTTTGCAATAGATTATCCAGTTATATGCAAATTTTGTTTGTAACTGATCGTTTTACATTGTTGTCATTGTACTGAACATTTTTTAAGGTGATCTCGTGGGACAACTCCACGCTATCGATCCAGATTTAGGAAGAAACGGATTCGTGACATACTCTATACAGAAAGCGCCAAATAGCAGCATTCCGTTTGAAGTCGATACCAAATCTGGACAAATAATGGTGACACAGGATGACCTGCAAGCCAGCGAACATCTTCTGTTTGTCGAAGCATCAGATCAACCCGTCAATCCCAGCGAAAAAAGATCCGCCTTGGCTGTTGTTACTGTGGATATTCGGGATCAGAACGGTAATAATGTTAAAGATATTCCGCATTAATTTAAAAATCAGTAATCAAAATGTTAACCTAATGATTTTTTATTTTTTTTTACTATATTTGTAAATATATTTACATTAGAAGGAATATGTTCTAAAAACGTTGTGAAATTAAGGAAAGTTGTTGCACGTTAAACAGCGAAACTTTAGCAAGAAACTGCTATTAAATTAATTTTTATCACTTTATGTTTTCATGTATTAATTATTATAATACGTTATTAACATGTAATTAATTAATATTCGGTTCTCATGAGTGATTCGAGTAAACAGTTTCCTGCACATTTTTATTTTGAATAAAGGAAATTGCTGGTTAATTTAGAATTGCGTGTGTTATGTTTTATGACTTTTACCCTTTGGAAATCTTAGTCATATCCGTAACTTATTGTTTGTACTGCACTTAAATGTTGCTTAATGAGTGATTAACTCAATTCCTGTCATTAATTTTGAGACAGAGGTGTGATTTGGAGCACTATTGTGATACAGGGTTAGGCAAATGTGTGCTGTGTACAAGGTGAACCATAAGTTTGATTAAAAAATACCTTTAACAAAAGTTCTTGTAGTATTTTTATTCTTTTCAATGACTACTTTAATTTCCAATATTTACTTTATTTTTAGAGATACGGCGTTGTCGGCAGTTTTTTTAAATGGACCTCCTTGTTTATTTTAACTTTTTTTAACAATAAAACAAACAGTAAACATTTTTTTAGTTAATGAAAAAGAAGTTTATTATTGCAAAATAGGGAACACTTGAATATTAAAGAAAGATTCATTATAAATATTGACACTGGGGACGTTCGGCAGCCTGACAATATCCTAATCGATCAACGAAAGATCTTAAGGAATTTTGAATGGCATGCTGTGATATATTTTTAACATCATCCTAATTAGATCTTCCAAATCTTCTAACGACTGAGGTTTGGTCTTGTAGACAATAGATTGATAAACGAACCCAAAGGAAATAGTCTAACGGACTTAAATCTGGCGATCGCGATGGCCATTCAATATATCCTCTTCGACTTATCCGTCTCTGTGCAAATACGTTATTTAGGCACCGACGCATTTCAACTCCATATAATGAGGCGGAGCTCCATCTTGTTGGTACCTTCCTTAAGAAGAATAATAACTAGTCAATTAAAACTTGCTTGGTTTATTTATGCTTTTTATAAATACTGTATTATACAAGTTTGTTCCAGTAAAGAGAACTTTTCAAAAATGGGTATTTCTAAGGAGGTCATCTATTGGCAATTACATGCGTCGAAAAGGTAGATCCTTCACTGATGTACTGTCGAAATTTCATAACATTTGGACGAACAAAAGTGGAGTCATTAACACTAATTGTAGGCATAAAAACCATGAAAACCCAATACACTGAAAACTACGCATTCTAGGCCACATGTTTCCTTAACACATGTTAGCAACCGCCTGTTTAACACTGGACAATAATAATTTCTGTTTTTGTTTTTTTTTATTTTAGAAAATAGAGAGCCGGATTTCATTGGCGCTCCTTATGAATTCTGGGTGGGAGGAAATGTGGATATCGGTACAAGTGTGGGACAAATACGAATTACTGAATTCAACAACATGGGAACCATTTTATACGACTTGCTCCATAGTTACCACGAGGGAGGTAAAAATGATATTCTTCAATATTTATATTCCACTAATCATCAAATTGTCCTTAGTTCCTTTTGCTGTAGAAGAAAAATCTGGAACGATAACAGTTGTCGACGATCTGAACAAATTCAACCGCGAAAATTACGATTTTGAGGCTTTTGTTAATAACGAAGGGGATCTTAGTCTTGTAACTAACGTGACTATTCACGTTGTTGACCCGAAAGACGAAAAAACCATTCTTATGAAGTAAGCAGTAAAATATACAATAATTAGATCTAAATTGAATGTTTAATATGTTTTAGAACAGGGACTACACCTATAGAATTTCACGTCAAAGAAAACGAACCAAACATTCTTATAGGAAAACTAGGCTTTAAAACTAATGGTACAAATAATTTGAAATTCACGATAGCCAACCAGAAAGATGTAACTGACCATATTTCAATTACATCGGATGGTACATTATACACCCAAAAACCCTTAGATCGAGAAACCAGGGATATTTACAGACTGACAATTATTGCTGAGTACAACAAAGGATCTGTACTTGGTACCGGCATTTATCAAGTAAACGTTATTGTAGATGACGAAAATGATAACAAACCCCTTTTTGAAAGAGAAAGCTACGAAGGAAAAATAACAGAGAATTCTAAATCTGGAACTGAGGTTGACTTGAACTATCCTATCCATGTGAGCGACAGTGACGTTGGTCATAATGGTCAATTTACTGTAACTATTTTCGGAAACGGAAGTGAATATTTCCGACTAGATCGAAACTTGGGTAAAATTCAATTCACTGGGGCGAATACACCATTAGATAGAGAAACCACTAGTGTTTATAATTTAAGATTAGTCGCTACAGATGAAGGTGGACTAACTAGTGAAGCAAAACTGACGATTCAAGTGGAAGATGAAAACGATAATTCTCCTTTATTTGTACAATTTTACTTGTACCCAGATAAGGGCATAGAGGTTTTACAGTATGACTCGACAGGTAGTCGAGTAGGACATTTCGAGGAAGCGAGCAACTCTACTCCGGGATTGTTTGTGTTAACACAAAACTTTTTGAGGATCAGAAAACCAAAGGAAAAAATATCTCCCTTAGTATCATTACCAGAGGATATTGCTGTTGGTAGGTATTAATGTTTCTGGTTATTTTCCAATTAATTTCGTTTGTTTGCAGGAAGTTCGGTAATAAAAGCTATTGCAGAAGATAAAGATGACGGAGAAAACTCCGTGATTAAATATGAAATGGTTTCAGAAACATACATTCCCAACGAATTATCTTCAGCTCCTTTCCATATTATCCAGTACTTCATGGTGCAACCAACAACAGGAGAAGTTGTTATAGCAAGGGCACTGCCCGCAGAATCAGAATTCAGGCTAAATATATCAGCTACCGACAAAGGTGGATTTAAAGACCACCTTTCTGTTAGAATAACTGTAAGGGATGTAAACGATCACCCTCCTGTATTCAAAAAGTCGTGGTACAACTTCGACGCTGAAGAAGCTTCTTACACAAGGAACACCTTGGGTAGAATAGAGGCCACTGATGCAGATTTTGGTTCAAATGCTAACATAACTTATTCGATCAAAAATAACTCAACTGTTCCATTTAGTATTTCCCCCACTACTGGAGCTTTACGCGTGGATGGATTATTGGATAGGGAAACACAAGATAAATATTCCTTCGTGGTTGTAGCCAAAGATAATCCAAAATCTGGTAAAAGTTTAAGTAGTTCCGTAAACGTTGAAGTTAACGTGTTGGATATAAATGATAATCCACCTGTATTTTATGGATATGACGACTTGATACCCAACCCCGAAGCAAATAACTTTAGCAACCATAATTATCAGCAAAAAATCCCAGTGTATTACGCGACTGCTGCAGAAAACAGTCCAATGGGTAAGCGATTGTACTCCAAAGGAAATATGTTTTATTAAAAGAAAAACAATGTGTTTAATAATTAAAATTTTTAAAACAAAATCAGTAATTCCAACCCAAAACAATTTTAAACGTGATAAATGTTTTTAATACTTTGCTTTCGTATATTTATAGCTTTTAATTCAACCTTTGAACAGTCGTTAAACAACAGTAATGAATACAAATGCCACATAAATTGCATTTGTGTTAAAGAAAAATAGAATTTAATAAATAATAACAAGTATTGCACGTGAGTAATGTGCGGTCTTATTTCAGGTACGCCAATAACGCGTGTGTTCGCCAACGACTCAGATTTCACAGGAAACGGCAATGGTCTTATTTTGTTCGACATTCCTTACAGAAAAAGTAGGCAAAATTTATTCGCTATCGACTCCAAAGAAGGTAAGTAAATACATTAAAGCAATTAATACGTCTAGATGTGATGAAGTGATATTTACCTATGTAATGAGGGCATTATAGACACTTAATTGGTCTAGAATTGATCAGAGTAAAGCAACAGAGTTGTTTTACAATATGTACTATGAAACATTCCAGTACAGGATGATTTATTAGAACCTGGCTATATTTTAAAAGTGGATTAGCCGAACATATTGAAAATTATCTAGTTGCATTATAATGCAACTTTGCAATCATAAAATAAAATTTCAGAGTAATCCTATTATTTTGAATTTTCAATAAAGTGTGTGATTCTTTGGCTCATTTTAAGAAAAAAGTTCTTATTAACATAGGTCCGCAAATGCACCGTTTTCGAGATATAGGGTATACATTTTTTTTTATTTTTTCAGTTTTTTGACGATATCTTAGGAACCGTTTGAAATACAGAACATAAATTTTATACTAATGAAATTAAAATATTTTTTTACGATTCGGACAATTTCTGCACAAGAGAGTTCAACTGCAACTTCAACAAAAATATGTACCGACAATGATTCAGAGTGATTCAGTCATAATGTCATTAATTTTAAGGGAAGATACGGGATGAATAGACGCGATTAAAAAGGTTTAAAATGCATATTTATACCGAAACAGAAAATATTTTCAAATCATTATTTAAATCCCTTTTCAGACCGCTGACACACAAAGGTTTATAGAGAGTGAATCTTGAACTACCGTAATATTCGGTCATTAACCTAGCTTTTAAGTCGTTTTTAATCCTTTGTGAACGACAACAAATAAACAGAGCTTTTTACCTAGACAGATGATGAATAAAATATTCTTTTACATCTTAAATATGAACAAGTATTATATATTTGTTACATTAATACGATTTCCTGCACATGTAAATATTCATATTACGGCTCTGATCAGCGCTTCTCCTTCCAAGGTCACAGAAAGAATGAGATCAAAGTACTGACAACGGAGTGTAACTGCTGATTTACATAATGCTGCGCACGAACTGTATTCAATCCGTGGAGGCAGCACTACAATGTCATGTTACAATTGACAAGTAATAACTAGGAGCAGAAAATCCCTCGCGGAGTACCCGGGAAATTTCACGTTACCACAAAACAGTGTGAAGAGAAAATTGTTGTGTTTTTTTAACTCTAATTTCGATACAGCTATGGGACGTTGTGTATGTAATAATTGCTATAAATAAATCTTTGACTGCTACAGCTACACCTTACGGTATTCTTCTAATGAATGTCCCTAGACTGACTTGCTTAGATAAAAATTAGTCTTAACCAATATTCCGTATACGCTTTAATTATTGTACGCAACCTTCCTAATACACCTTTAAATTATTCTTTGACACATTAGCATTGCATTTTCATGTGACGAAAAATTAGTACGGTTGGGTGATTTTAATATCCCTTGTTATGTAGTGTATACTATGGGCACTTTGCCTGCAAGATATGTTAACACCATTAGTTAATTTTTTAGTTTTTCTCGGTGTAGTTTTACCAATCAGCTTATATGTCCTTATCTTCATTTAATGTAATAGACTTTGAATCTAGGTATAACAGTGATATGTCAAATATTTCTTAAAAAAAGACGTTATTTTAAAAACTCTAAGATTTAAAGATAACCTAATAGCAGAACTCCTTGCATCTTTTTTTTAAGAGACATCTCCTTTAATAACTCCCTTTTGACACATCAAAAATTAAATTATTATTATATAGGACAAAAACTAATATCTGCCTCTGTATTTTATTGCAATATTTTGTAATTTTGCTAAGTTGTGTAAAATTACTCTGCATAAACTCTATACTTTCATGTTAAAAGTCAAGTATCGATTTTTCAACATTGGTTAAAGTTCACACCAATAACCTTTTTACTAATTTAACAGATCATTGAGTAACGTACGTCGACTGAAACTATCGCCCGTTCTGGAGTACCTCAGGGTTCAGTTCTTAGCCCGCTATTATTTAATACGTTCATTAATGATACTTATGATAACCTTCTAACTAATGTTTTTTTATATGCAGTTGACCTCAAACCGTTTATCACTGTTAGATCTATTGGAGACCCTATTATTCTGCGAAAACATCTTCAAAAGTGTTGCCAAAACAATAAATTGCCACTAAACCTATTAAAATGTTACATTATGACATACACTAGGAAAAATAAATATACTAGATACTGAAATTGTGTCGCGTAGCACTGAGTTTCAAGATTTGGGTGTAATTTTACTAAATTAACTTTTATTCCTCATATTACACAGTCGCTTTGCTGAATAATGCTTTTGTTGGGTCAAAACTTGAGTATGCAGCCATAATTTGGAACTCAATATGACATAAAATATATTCTCATTAAGTGCATTCGGAAAAGTTCAGGGGTAATTTCCTAAGTATCTTTTCTTTAGACTTTATCAGTGATATTCTACAATCTGGTTCGAGTAGAAGCATTACGAATGATTTAACATTACGCAGAAAATACTTTTGTCTTTTATTCATGTATAAACTTTTAAAACATATACTGTTCTGTATATTCTGCCAAACAATCAATATTCCATTCGTCTAATCTTGCACTTATACTTTATTGTATTATCTACCCCACATAGCAAATTATACTTACTATTACTTTTTTTACCTCCTATATGAATTTATTTGCCACTTAAATCTGTCTCATAAAAATTAAAGACACAGATTTAACTGAGAAATGAAGTTACTGGACAGTTGAAAAAAAAAACGGTTTTCGGTTTAGTGTTTGAAGACGTAAATGTCTATTTTAGATTGAACTAAATATAATTATAATAATATAACTAATTGTTTGTATATATCCTGCCCTATAACTGGAATTGTCTGCCGAGTTATTGTATTATATACAGGGCGTTTTTAAATGACGTAGCAAAAATGGTACTAGTGAATGTAGAGCCAAAACTAAGAGGATTGAGGTAAAAATACTTTATATGAAAGTTGCACCCCTGAGGCGATATACCCTCTTAAAGGAGGGGATTGAAATTCACATTTTATTTATTTTTTTCTTTAACATGAGGAATGCTAGAGACACGATACCTGGTATGAGTATCCTACTAATAAAGAGACAACTTTTCAATATTTAGAAATTTTTTATATGAAGCAAATTATTTATTGGGAAGACTGATTTATTGCCCAACTTTTTTACCTCTTGTATTTTTTCAATAAAACCGATAGTTTTCTAATAAAAAAATGCGCCATCGTTCACTAAAGGGTTAATTAATTGTGAAAATTTGTAAAAATAAAGTAGGCGGATGTTATAACAAACAAATTGTTATTTATCATATTAATAAATTGACACTTTCTATCAATAAGCTGGTAATTTAATAATAACATTAAGAATAATTTGCTATTAATTAATAAAAAATGTTATAACTTATGACTATGGGACATGTATTAGGTAAAGTTATTTATCTGAAATAAAATTTAATACAAACGAAAAACAAGAAATGCAAAATTAAATTTAAAGAATATTCTCGAAATAATTTCCATTTTGCTGCAAGCATAACTTAATACGTCTGTTGAAGTTACAACGCACTCGCACAAACAGTTCTTGGTTATTGCGAAGGTCATCTGCTGCCTGAAATATTCTTAAGCCTAGTTCTTCTAAGGAGGCAACAGGAGTGGCATAAACAATGCTTTTTATGTGTCCCCACAAAAAGAAATCCATAGGCATTAGGTTAGGTGAACGTGCAGGCCAACAAAAAGGGGCATCACGACCACGACCAATTCAGCGATTCGGATAATTTAAATTTAACCATTCTCTAACGGCAAGTGTACTATGTGCAGGCGCCCGCCCCATCGTGAATATACCACATCACCTGACGTGTAGTGAGGTGTACATCCACAAGTACTGTTGGAAGATTTTCGTTCAAAAACCTAAGATACTCGGCCGCTCCAAGCCTATATGGAAGACTAAAAGGACCTACTAGAGTAGGTATTTCCTACAATTCCCATCCAAACGTTTAATCTGAAATTATGTTGACATGTTGAAACAAATATTTCATGAGTATTTTCTTCCGACCATGAATGAACATTATGAAGGTTTACTGCACCTACTCTAAGAAAATTTGCTTCATCGGTGAAAAGTATATTCATTAGGAAATTTAAGTCATGCCTGGAAATATTAATGTACCATTGACAAAAATCCACACGGCTAGGTAAATCAAGGTCATTCAATTCTTGCACGGGTTGATGGTGAAAAGGGTATAAAAGATTTTCTTGAGCTACATTCCACACAAGACTGTGAGAAACTTGCAGTTGCCTGGACATCTGTCTTGTGCTTGTACCAGAGTCTTGTTCTAGATGTTCCAGTACAGCTTCCTCAGTTTCAACAGTTCGGACATTACGCCTTTTTCCGTCACCCTCACGGTTGGGTTGAATTTTACCAGTTTTGCGAAGCTTTCTTTCCACCGAGGCCAATATGGAGGAATCGGTCGGTTTGGATATCTTTGGTGGTATAATCTTACTGCAGCGTTACTATTTTTCCTGAATTCGAAAAACACTTGGAGCATGTCGACATATTCGTCATTGGTATAAATATTATTTGCCATAATTATTCTGATAATAAATTAATCAATTGGTACTAATTATTGGTTGAGAGAAAGTGTTAATTTATTAATATGATAAATAACAATTTATTTGTTATGACATCCGCCTACTTTATTTTTACAAATTTTCGCAATTACCCCTTTATTGAACGATGACGCATCTAATTTTTTTACTATAAAACTATCGGTTTTATCGAAAAATTACAAGAGGTAAAAAGGTATTTTTACTTCCATCCTCTTATTTGTGGCTCTAAATTCACTGGTACCATTTTTGCTACTTCATTTAAAAACACCCTATACATATAAATAGAGGTTATGTATGTTATGAATGAATTAACATATACTCCAACAACTTTCTGTATTGCATTTTCTGTTAAAAAGAAGATAAATTAGATTAATGCCTATAAGTCTTCCTTTTTATTTCCAGGCATCGTCACGACAATAGGAAAGCTGGACTACGAATCTGAAAAGTCGCACAACATAACCATTCTGGCTTCAGACCTTGGGTCACCAAGCCTGAGCTCCACGGCCATCCTGATTGTAAATATAATAGATGTACCGGAAGACATTAAATCCATAGAACGTCCCGTGTTCGCACATCGGTATTATGAGGTGGAAGTGGAGGAAAACGTCCCCGTCCCACTGAGAGTCCTCACGTTGAACGTTACCGAGCCCTATAGATCACACAAATTACGTTACAGCATCGTGGCGGAGAACTCCAGCGATGTCAAGCGTACATTCAGGATTGATCCCAGGAATGGTTCCTTGTATATTATAGAAAGCCCAGACAGAGAACAAAAAGCACTGTACGAGCTAATAATCCGTTTGGACCAGTATAAAGTCGGGAGGGATATGACCGTTATGATTTATCCAGTGACAAATGAGCGTCTGGGTAACTTAGGTAAGGGTGTTTTATTTTCTACAGTTCTACATCATTACTCTTTTTCGCGACATATATCATGACGATTTATACGGGACAGTACATTTTAAAATTCAAACAAAAATTAATTATGGACATAAGGAATTCAAATGTAACAACAGAGACGGACTTCAAATATAGTTATATTTATTTGAGTAATTTTGCCGAGCACTGTATCCTCTTTAAGGAGGTTTATCTGATTTGGAATTGACGAACAAATGTTCATAAAAAAATAATATAAGCTTATTAATATGAAGAAAATCCTCAAAAAAAAAATATGACTAGTTTGGATACCTAAGAGTCGAGATATTAATTAAAAAAATTTTCACTATTTAGTACAGTCTTATGAGAATGTAGATTTTTTTGGTCTTTCCACTTAGAATGCGCAACAATTGACGAACGGTTACCACAGCAACTTGTATAAATAGAAAACAGATATCTAAGGAACCGTATGACAGCTCGTAGGAATCGATTAGGTACTTGTAAGATACATAATTTATAATAAATAATTCTCTTTCAAACTGCTGTTGTTGACTAACTTAACCTTCATATGCGTGATAGCGACAACGCCGCGGTTCTCGAAGTAGCGTATTATTTGAAATTCGCTGGTGTGACATAATCTGATGTACATTTCAAGCTTAGGCATCCAAACAAAGCCAGCCAAGTGCAACGTTGCCAAATCTAAAGGCTTACTACTTACAGAAACTCTCGTCAGACTTTAGATGTACATTCGACGCAAGATAAATGTTATCAACCTAAACGGCATACTACTTTTAAAGGGGCGAGCCGGTGGACTATTAATAGGAATTTTAATCATGAGATTTGGATCATATCTTATCTGGTTAACTGCATCCTAAATTCTTTCAAGTAATTGCTGACGGATAGTAATTTTAACAAGGTAGACAAGTTGCTTAATATGTCCCCATAAATAAAAGTCCAACGGATTTAGATCTGGGGAACACGGTGGACTTGCTATTGGACCTTGTTGACCTATTCATTTATTCGGGAAATGATCATTTAACCAAGCAGTTACTTGTCTCACTCTATGTGGTGGTGCACCATCGTGCTTAAATGATCGTTCAAATGCAGATCTGTATAGAGCTTTCTTGGGAAATAATGTTTTTGATTTCATTGATGACGTAAGTCTTAATATTGTTCAAAATATGTGTTTTAAAACATGTACAGGCAGTAAATTATTATCAAAATTGATTGACACTGAACCGTTGCTGAAATCATCTTTTATTACATACGGATTTTGTATACATTGTGTGGATTACACAGGTCAACAAGGGTCAAGAAGCATACACACTAATATACATTCCCGAAGGATTTTGGTGCGCTGAATCCGAATCTGGCCGCAGAATTGCTCTATCACGTCAGGTTTTTATATATATCCTGAAAGTACAAAAACACTGTTTTTCGACATATTTGAGGTTATGTAGTAATACCATCTATTCTTTTAAAAAAAATACATCTAATTTAAAAGTACAAGGCTCCCTCTTTCAAATGCCGTTGAGTTTGCTCAAATATCTTTTTTTTTCGTTGAGATATCACACGTTGAAATTTCTAAGTTTATCAGTTTCTTAATATGCGAAAATTGACTAAGGATCCCTTAGACGTCAAACAGTTCATTGCTGTTCAGAAACTTCATATTCAGAAACCTTCAATATATACGAACTCAAACTCACAAACTCCAAGTCCACAAACCCACAAATCCCAAACCCACAATCCCTAAACTCACAAACCCCAATCCCATAAAACCAGAACCTACAAACTCCAAGTTTACAATCCCAAAGTCCACCAACTCCAAACCCACAAACCGTATGGGTATGAAGTTTCTTAATTGCAATCGACTGCTTGATGTCTAAGGGATCCTTAGTAGATTTTCGCATATTAAGAAACTGAGAAACTTAAAAATTTCAATATGTGATATCTCAACGAAAAAAAAATTGACATTTGAGCAAACTCAACGGCATTTCGAAGGAGGGAGCCTTGTACTTTTAGATTCAATGTATTAGATTTTTGAAAAAGAATAGATGGTATAGTAATACCATCTATTCTTGAGGTTATGTAGTAACATAACCTCAAATATGACGAAAAACAGTGTTTTTTGCACTTTTAGGTTAAGGATATCTCAAAAACCTGACGTGATAAAGCAATTCTACTGATTCGGATTCAGGGCACCTAAATCCTTCGGAAATATATATTCAAGTTTCTGCTTCCAAAAAAGTAAAATTTTGTTGGCCTGTAACTATTATTTATGCCGTCCCTAGTAAAACACGCTTCATCAGGCCACATGACAAAATACAACATAACCAGCGACAAAATACTAATCGCTGTAAGCAATGGTTATACAGCACCGACAGATCCTTAGGAAAAACCAATTTAAAACAACTTAACTAACTTCCTTAGTCCAAAACGCTTCGTATGTATAAGTTGCAAAGAGTTAATCTTACTTTTAAAATGTGTCATTAATATTTTAAAACCGACGTACGATATCTGATTCAAATTTGGTATACGTTATAAGGGCTCCGGAAACAATAAAAATCATCTCCAAACATTTCACTAACTGCACCAGTGGCACACCGGATGTGAGTTCCTTTTTCTGAAAGTATTTTCCCCGCATATGGATCTTCAGAAATGCTACAGAATCTTTGTCGATTCCATATAAAAAATGATTCTTGCCAATTTCTTTAAAATTGCTATATTTGTAGATATGTGAAGAGAACACTCTATTTGCTACTAATAAGAGAAATAGATGTAAATAACTGCTTAAAAAGTTTCATATAATTTTGTATAAGTATCTTAAATGTTTCAAAAATAGAAAAATACGGGGTTACCCTTCCCGCCCATGTATGCCTCTGATATACAGAATAGTTTAAAGATGTGTTTTTTTTGCAGATTTACGGATATTAATGAAAAAACATTCCAAAGGTAAAAATTCATTTTTTTTTTAACTTTTAAACGAAGCATTTTTTGACTTAAGTAAGTTGACTTAAAAATAAAGCGTACCGCTACAATTACATTTAGTACCTGCCCCAATAAATATATTTTGCTTTCTGGGAATTTACGAGCCATATAAATTATACTTTGAATTATCCGAGATTATACCAAATAAATGTATTTAGCAAATGAGATTAGAATAAGTAGGCTGTAAACATAAATTAGTTGTTGTTTATTAGGGTACATAAGCACAAACCGAGTAGGTAATGACCCGGATAAGTGTTAATTAGGATAGGGTAATAAAAGTAGGTACCTGGGGACAAGGATAAAACCGAAAACATTTCCAGGCAAGAAACAGAAGTCTTGAGCCTAGTTCCTGCTCGGTTGTGTCTCGTGTTACCAGCGAATTTAGTAGAATAAAGTTTTCCATGCTACTTAGAGTTTTTCTCCTCACTTGAAGACCAAACCAAAATAAAATTATTTTTTTATATCGGTAAAATCTGGTATTGCAGTATGACCACTATTTTATGGAACACCCCGTGTATAAAAGTTTGAAAATATTCTAATTTTCTTTAAAAGTTTTTTGTATAGCTGTTAGAAATAAAAAGCGATTTCTTTGAGAGTTTTCAACATTATTTAATAATTTAATGTATCGTCAGGTAAGTATATATTTTTCAGATGTGGGTGCTATTTGGATAAATTACTTTTTATTTTCAATTTAGGTAAATATTAATGACTTAATTCGATGGGAATTGAAGAAAGTAAATTTCTGAAACTTATAATAGTAATTTTCTAAACTTTCTTGACGTCTATAATGCCACTAGACGATCGTTTTATTCGTAAAAATACATTTTTGTTAAAGACGGTAGAGCGCCAAATAGCCCTTTCGGTGTATGTATCTTAGGACCGGATACAATCTGAATTTCATTTTACAAAACTTTCAGATCTTAAATAGTATGTACCGTTTTATAATCATTTTATATTTTCATATTCCCATTGCCGTTATTGCTCCAACTATAAAGACATTTACAGTCTGAGATAAGTACATTATTATTTCGTTTTAAAGAGATTTTATACTACTCTTCCGGTCTGGAATTGTTAGTTATGTCATAACATCTAATGTTTCCATGTCTACCAACACAAAGACATATGTTATTCCTAACATGTTATATAATTTTTTAAGGAAAGTTCATTGTTCATCATAAGATGAATGTTGCGATATTGTTTTTGTATTTATATATATTTTTTTGTCTCTTGTTTCAGGACTAAATGAGGTTAAAGTCATTGTTCGAGTGACAGATGTAAATGACAACGCTCCAAAGTTTACTGTAACTGGACGTCCCATGATAGCAGCTATTCCGACAACAGCTAACTATGGTTACAACGTGATAAGGTTACAGGTAAAAGAACATTGAAAATCTTTAACTTCTCAAGGCAATATCCAACAGTACTTGCAATGTAAGAACCAATTTCAAATAAAGTTACAGTCCGTACGGTATTTGTTGAGATTGAATTTCAAGAAGACCCCTGCGTCACTTTCTTGGAATTAACCACACTCGACACCCAAGGCAGAAAGATATACGGTGAAAGCCACGCCACGTCGCCAATGTCTTTCTACCTCGGATGTCAAATGCGGTTAGTTACAAGAAAGTGACGCAGGAGTCTTTGAATTTTATCTCAACAGATATCGTCCGGACTGTAGTTTTGTTACATATTGTATCCCAAAAAGGAATGGTAAAAGCAATTGAATTTAAGTCAATTTGCCTCTATAAAAAATGATTCGTTTAAATATTACAGGCTGTTAAAATTTTGCTTTTGAAGTGCTTTTTCATTAATATCTGGAAACCGACATGTCTGATTCAAACTTGATACACATAAGAACCCGGGAAGCAACAAAAATCATCTTCACTTATTCAGTGGCATAGGGGAACGGCTGATTCATTCTTTTTTAAAATATTTCCCCCACTTATGGATCACTTAAGGAAATGATTTTCTGAGTGATCTTATTGATTTACACAAAAATTCTTCTTACCAATTTCTCATAAAATCCCAGATTTCGAATAAAAAGAGAAGATTCAGTTTGCTGCTCCGAAAGAAATTATAGAATTTTTTTTGTTTAAGGAGATAAATCGATTGTGCAAATTTAAAGAGCTTAAGAAAATATTATCTTTTGGGATCTTTCAGTTTCTGCTTCTGAATGAACTAATTCATATGCAGTAAAAAGATATTTTGTAGCAACTGATTCTAACAGAAATTGTCAAGAAGCATTTATTGCGTGGATTCACAAATAATTCAGAAATTCCGTAGTTTTTTTTTTTTGAAAACAGATAGGAATTTCGAAAAGCATATCCTGTTTATGTCACTAATGAAGGAAATGAGATGTTTGTTGATAATTTTTATCGGTCCCCGCAGTTTTATAAGATGAATTAATGGAAAAATATTTAGGATGTAAGTTGATTAAATTGTATTGTGAGGAATCTTGGTTGCTATATGACCACTATATTCCGTATAACAAAATCTACGTTTTGCGATATAAAGTACTGGTTTTTAAAAAACATAATATTTTATTATTAGCTCTCGAATCTTTTTTACGCTATTTTGAAGGTATTTTCTCTCGAAAATTCAACAATAAAAAGGTTTACAAGTGTGCGGTACCCCATCCGGGAACACAGTGTATAGTCATCCAGTTGACGGTCTGATAGGGCTATTTAAGGACGAAATTCTGTTTTCCATTGATCGTCGAAATTGAAAAGTGACATCAGACAAGTTATAAAGTCATGCCATAACTTCCGTAAAATGCTTCCATAAAACAGCCGAAAGGCAAAAAGTCGTCTAGCCACATCCGTTATATTAGTGAAATAACAATTTAATGCAAACCTTAAAGTTCACAAGCCGAAAACACTTTCATTATCGTTTTATGACATAGGCGACCGATCCGGATCTGGGATTGAACGGTGAGGTGCGCTACCAGATACTTAGTCGAGCCGACGAAGCCAGCCGTCGATTCGCCATTGATCCGGTCACTGGGCAGGTCAGGGGGATTTCCACTTTCACGAAAGAAGCTGGAAAAGTCTTTGGTTTTGACGTTAAGGCCACTGACAGGAGTGGGGCTGATGATGGGAAAAGTTCCATCGCCAACGTTTTCGTAAGTACACCTTGAACAGTTTGAATTTCTCTGCTAGTTAATTCTCTTTTGAAATTAACTTTTTTCACATTTACAATTATTTCAGTTTCCTATTTTTATCAGCTATTTAAATAAATTAATATCCCTATAGAGTGTCCCGATATAAGATGATTTAGACAAACTTATCTAAATAAAAAAATGCTTTCATTAAAAGATACAGGGGTTAAAATAGAATTTTTAAAACAATTTTTTCTTAATGTCTGATGATTTTCGAAATATTAACGAATATTATTTATTTCTTTGCAATTATGTACGAAAAACAATTGAAAAAAGGGGTTAGTGTGATCCTTTATCCTTTCCAATTGCATTGCAGGTACGCCTACTGAAATTTTCAGCAAACAATTTCATTGCGATTGTTTTATCTCCTTTAGAAAATTTTCACTTGTTACGTGGTTTTGAAGATAAATATCATTTTTCAAAAGACTATGCAAAGTGCACTGAATTTTAGGAGAACGCTACTTATGACTTGAAGTAATTTTTAATAAGAAGTTTGGAAGTCACTAAAAATAGCATACACATCTTTTAGCTATTATAAAAAAAAATATTGTATAACAATTCATATAGTTTCAAATACATACATCACTACACTAATATTCTAAATAAATTATTGCAACCAAAATTGTGTAAATACATTATAAAAAAATATTTTCGTATACCAAAATTTATACATGCAAATGTGACAACTCTTTTTATTAGATAAATATTTCGAGAAATATCTTTTTTGTATTGAAATTTTTGCTTGATTAAAATCTGTAGATTGTGGTGACCACCAAACAGGAGCATTTTGGCCTCCAATTTATATTTCAGAATTTAAATTGCCGCCTACAATAATACTTGGATCTAGACGGTGTTCCAAATGGTAGAGCGTCAGTTCTTCAATAATCAATTATTCTCAAACTACTGGATTGGACAAAATCAAAATGCGTCTGTTGAATAGCCACTACCATTTTCTGATTTTAATCCAGTGGATTTATTTTTCGCGGGTAAGGCTATTTATGCAGAAAATATTAATACTATTGAACATCATACAGATAAAATTCTCATGGTTGCTTTCGAACTTCGACAGAACAAAGATTTTTCAGATGATTTTTTTTTTAGTAAAGATACTTCGAAAATACGCCAGATCTTATGGTGTACTTTTATTATTAATGAAAGATTTTTACTAATAATGTGCCAATAATTACATAATTTTAGTTGTAATAATTTGTTGAGAATTAATTGATGTTTGCGTAGAAATATTTTCTAAGGTTTTCTTTTATTTGTTAAAAAAAAAAGTGAAAACTTTTTCATTAGCAATTTAAAATAAATCTTATTGAAAGTCAATCACAGATTACAATAATTACAATATTTTAAAAAGTGGTATTTATCAAAAAAATCATTCAATAAATAAAATATTTTTAAAGTTATAAAATTATTCCAAAGTACCTACCCAAGATAAGGATGGGATAGCACTGGGATCTAGGAAACGGTAACAAATACAGGGTGGCTCAAATTAGAAGAAAGTTGTGTTTTTTATACCTAACAATATGCCGTTTAGAAAGTTTTAAAATTCCGGGTAGTTCAGGAGATATCCGGAAAAACCCAAAATTTTGCAAAATCGTTTTATTTTTCCTGGCTTTATTTGAACACGAATTTTAAAATAAATTGCATATTTACATTGCCACTTTTTTCACTCTATCCAATGGCGTCAACATTTTTCCAATCCGACTTTTCGTCTTAGAGGGGCTGGCATCATCAGGTTAATTTTTTTAAATACGTCGCTGCTTAGGTATTTACTATGGTATCCGAGCCGAAAGCAAAAATGACAGTGTAGCTTGGGCCAGTCACGCAAGGGTGCGTTTACAAATGAGGTGCTTTGTATTTATACACATTGTCAACACAATGCAGTGGTTGTAAAATCATGCTGCTTACAGAAAGGATAATTAAGTGCAAACGAATTTATGTAGTACATTATTTGTATAAACCTTTGTATAAAGTCGAATCCGAAATATGCATTGTTTCATTCTGTATTTGCTATAAGTATATTTCAGATCTGCTACTACAGAATATTGTTTTATAGAAAATTGTCATTTCAAACAAAAGCAGACACGATTTTTCTTAAAAAGAAATGGTACCTACATTTGGAACTATATTTGTCCGCTACATATGTACCCCACCCCACTATACATAAATAAAATAAGATTTACTGTTTTACAATATATCATTCTTAAAGTTACTGCAATACTGTAGTTTAATGGTTCATAAAAATCTAGAATTTTATTAAATGTATGTCTTTTATGTGTCACCTTGAATGCAGTTTATCTAGAGGAACGGGAGGACACTTTTCTGTGAAATGATTTACAATATTTATTCTTTTCCGTTCGACCTACATATTTTATTCTGTCAAGGTTAATAGCAAAGAATCAGTCGTAAACTTTCAAAAATGATTACATGAATAAACAAATAAAAAAACTTGAATATTTGCTTATTTAAAATTAAAGTGAAAGTTTTCAACAGGTGTACGTTCTAGACGAGCAAAAGCAGCTCGTCATGGTAATGGGCCTGAAACCAACCGAAGTAGAAAAAAGCATGAATAACATAACCAGGTAAGTATTATTGATGCGCTTGGCGCCACAGAATGAAAATTCGATATATAGTGCTGTGGCAAAGACTTACGATTTCAGATATTTTAGGATGCTAGAAACAGAGAACTTAAGAACACTTTCGTAATATTACAAAAGACATAATTGACAAATACTGTCAAATTTTGCTGTATGGTTCTGTATTTCCAGAGTTCTTTGTCAAGTCCAAAAAAAATACGTTGTATTCTATATTTATTTCAAGTTTTAGTATTATTATTTTACATTTTCTGAATAGTTAGAGTAATAAACCAACTAGCAGATTTTTTTATTAAATCATTGTTCCGCCTCGACAACATATTAAAGATGTGTTTATATTAGCTAAGTTTAATTAATAGAATTGAAACAAATAACTTGAGTATATTTGTTTTCACGATTCATTAATTTCTTTGTACTTAAAGATTGCATTTTTATTTCGTTTAGAGCGATTTATTATGGCAAATTAATTAAATAAATAATAAAACTTTTTAAATTGATTTTGTTTAAAAATTAAGAGATTAATTTTTTATTAATTTATTTTGCTATGGGTACTATGCCACCTCTGAAAAAAAATTTATATTAATTAAATTAACCCTTACGCCAAACGAACAGTTACTTATTTAAAAAAATACTTTTGTGTAACCAAAAATCTGTAACTGGAAAGAATAGATAAATGAAAAATAAGATACAAATCACTGCAATCCATCACTCCATAAGTTCGTAGGATGATATGTAGATAGCGCTACTATTGACAAATCCATATGGTTTCTAGGAAGTACTAAATTTCAAATAATAATTATGTCAAAATTTCATGACAATCTGACGTTTAGTTCATACATTTCAGTGGTTTTAGTGACTCTACTTTGCTTTAGACGATGACACTGAACGTTCTGGTCGTCAATAGTGGCGCTATCTATATATACAGATTCGGAAAGTCCTCATGGTACATCGGCCGTTACGTGAGAGCGAACCCTCTTCTAACCCGAAACGGGCGGTGACTATTCAGTTTATGAAACGTCTTCACTATAGCCATCCTTGTCTATCGCACGGATTTCTTTACTTTACTATGTCGCTCTCATGTAAAGGCAGATGGACCATGTGGATTTTCCAGCCCTGCATATGAACTTATTGATGTTATCTCCAAGAATTTGATATAGATTTATGTACAGGGATTGCTGTGACCTTATATAATTGTGTTAATTATTCCAAATCTTAGAAATAAAGAGGATTTTTTTTCTAGTTCTGTTGCCTAGATATTTAGTTAAAAAAGTCTGTTTTACATTCCCTTAGATACAAATATTTTGGCGAAATTGAGTTATACTACTTTTTTATGGGTGGGATAGGACCGTTTCATGGTTTTTTGTTAGGTGCATATTTCAGTAAAACATATTAGGAATTTTTTTAATTCCAAAAATAACAACTTGGAATTATTCTATGACCTCCAAAATAGTAGCGTACCAAACTCGAGGAAAACATAAATATTTATTAATTTTATTTGTACCGGTGATCTTGAAATCGAAATAAGAACACCGTACTCCTCAAAAATAATTGTGTACCATATTTAAAGAAAATATATCTATTACTTATTAAGTGATTAATAGTTGTAATTAATAGAAATTTGTGTTATTACCGGTACTAGTGATGGTTTGTAATGCTTAAGTATATTTAATTTTTACTGCATAAAATCTTTTAATCTTCGAATTAAATACTCCAGTCTACGATTTTTTATTTTATGGTATCCTAGATGTACCCACGAAATTTTAAATTGAATTTTTTTAAGTTTAAAAAAATAACCGACAGATAACTTTATTTTAATAGGACGTAGAATAATCATATAATGTTATTACGAAAAACAAAACACACTGTATATGAACTATATACTGTATATTTTCAAAAGAGTAGTTAAAAATAGTTGTCCAAAAAAACCTATACTGAATTTGTGTTACTTTAGAAATGTACTGTATACATTTGAAACTCTACGTCAAATATAGATTCAAATTATTGGAAGTTCCTAAAAGATCAAACCAAATCGAATTAAAAATGCTTGTCTGTTTGTATAAAAGTTTTTGCTACAGCATCCAAAGCCCCCTATTCTTATCAGTTGCTACTGTACCATAATATGAATTTATGTGTTTGCAGTGCCTTGTACAATGCCACGGGATTCGATATTCGAGTTCGTAAGCTGGAGCCCCACAGTGAAAGAAACCAAGTGGATAATAGCGCGTAAGATGAATTATATTTTCATATTTCTTTTTAATTCACTTTCCCAACGATAATAACTATAAATTTCAGTTATTCTTAGAATTTCTGTGACACCTACATTATCGATCTGGGAAGAAAAATCGAGTATACCGTTATAACTGAATAAATCGCTACAATTGCCTACTTTTTGAAAAAACTTGTTACGTTTCTCAAAGTAGTAAAACAAAAAAAAAATAAAACAAATTTAAAAATAAAAATTTATGAAGTGATAGAAGCATAATTATTGACCCCAATAATAGATAATTATTCACTGAGCAGATAACAAATGATTCAATTAATACTAACAGTAATAATAAAGCTTCTCTTATTCTGATAAAAAAACGCATATAGATAGACTCGTTTTCTTAAAAAAATGTTGATATTTTTCATTCAGTCCGGATAACAGGTGAAAAGCTTGATTAATTTTTGCAGACGCGAGATGAGATACTCTCCAGGACCCTAAAGAAGTTTGTAAATTAAAAACAATGTCAGACAAACAATTTGCGAAATATATCGTTCGAAATAAAATTCAAAATAAACACAGCAAAACTCTATACGGTTTTCACAGCAAATAGGTTTAACGAACTGCAGCATGCTGAAAAAGATGTCTGTATATTAAATGTAAACACTTTCTTGAAATATTGATGCATTTTATCAGTCGACGGCTTGCCTCTTCAAGTTTCAAAAAGTAAAGTTAAAGTACCTATAGCTCTTTAGATAAGTTTGACATTCTTGAAGCTGAAATACGACTTCCTGCTTACCCAGTTTACAGTGCGAATTAATAAAATCTTAGCTACAATAAAAAATTTCCTTGCCGAAAAGCTGTTGAACAGGATTGTGTTTTTTTTTAAATAAATGTTTAAAAAAGAAGGTTCATAATAGTTTCTAATTATCTTCTTAGGATGATGTAATTTCTGAGTTTGCACATTAGAACAATTTTTCTAGCATTTACGAAAACAAATAATCAACACATTCTGATATATTAAGAATTCCAACAATTCTATAAATACGTAATCCCTCCATCTGAATACTGCATTGGGTTAATATATTCATTGGAAGTTGGTGAGAAACCTTTGTAAAAATCTTGTTACATATACTTTTTATATAGATTACAAGTTCGAATTTAAATTTTTTTAAACTAATTAATTTTTTTAACTGTAAGATATAATAACAGTAAACTAGAAAGCTATTGGAATAATCTATATTCCTTTCATTTTCGCATAAAAGCTGCGAATTTGATTCTAACATAAACCAGCTTTTAATATTCAATATTTGTTAAAAATAGTTTGTCAGCAATATCACAATCTTAAGTATATCAAATGACAAAATAATAATTGACCCAATTTTTAAATTTTTTTCAAAGTTTGTTTAGAAATGTAAAGGCGTTGTTTTTATTGGAGTATTTTATATTTAGAAATATAATTCTTGATTTTCTAGAGTACTACCTTATTTAATGACTGTTTACTTTGTCTTTAAAACCTATGGCAATATTATTAATCTTTATAGGATAGCTACTCGCTATCGTTTAAGTAAATATTCAATGAACATGAAATCAATCTAGCACTCACCATTATTACCGTTTGCATCTGGGGGTACATTAATACAAACAAGAGTGTTTGGTTAATAGTTTTTTTTGCGATGTTTATAGCTCTATTGGTAGATACACTTCCAAGATAAAAGGTAAAATTGTGATTAGATTCAATATAGTGACATGTTAGTGGACAAGCTTGAAACCCGTGATACCATCGAAGTGCCAAGAAGTCCGTTCAAAATTTGAGTTGTTTCACAACATGATTGCTCCAATATGGCTTCTGATACATTAGATATATACACATCCATCGTCGAAACTTGGCACCATCAAGCTCATCTGCAAAGTTGGTTGAAAGCTACTTCAAAAAGCTTTATTGCAAAAAGTATCCACATTATGATTACGTCTAATAATTTCTATATTGACTGTTATTAAAAAAGACTTGCTACATATTGTTTAAAGAGTTCATATTAATTAGAAAACAAATGGAACACATTCATTTATATCATTTTTTATTTATTGTTCCCAAAAATATTCTTATCCAGAATCTCAGGCATGCGAACATTTCCACTTTCAAGAAAAATTACTCCAAAATTTTAGGTCGTCAAACTTCATTGCACTTTATTGTTTACTGTAATTACTTTACAATTCTTTGCCGTTAAAATCACTTCAAATTTTTTATTCTTTCTTTATTACACATATATGTGTCTCTGTACTGCCAGTTATAGAAGTTTGATTTATTAGCCTTAAGGGTTTAATTTATTCCTTGACATAAGGGTCGCTATTTTTGGCTTTATAAATTATTACTTTATAAATTCCGCTTAAATATGTGTATATATTTTAGAGGATAGAAATTACCTACTTGTTTGACCCAATTTTCACAATGTGTCAGTATGCAAATGAAAGCGGATATCGTGGATGGTGCCCTAAATGGCCGCTATGATAACCGTTTTGATGAATTCTAATAGCCTTGCGGCTTATTTAGTTAGTATGGATCACATGAAGCGAACTTTATGAAATACTGTTTGACTTCAAATAATCTATGTACCTAGTACAAAAATGTTTTCAACTTATAAATATCAGTACTTTTATGTCAAAAGCAACGAAATTTTTTTTACGTCCATAGTCAAACAGCGCTAAGAGCTCATACCAGGTGAAATCTAAGCTGATGTGAGGTTGTTTAAATGTTTCGATGAGGAATTCCAATATGTAACTCTAAGATATTACAGCGTGTGAGTTTTGAGACAATTAGCAGGTTAGTCGAAAAAGAGTTACCTACAATCATATAGAGACCTGAATCATGCTGAGGCATTGCCAACTGCGCGAGTGAATGAAATATAAGGCCAGGAGATCCCTGAAGAGGCAAAAAGTTCTTAAAAAGATCAACGAAGAAGTTAACGAAGTTAACCTTATGAACAAAAGTCGAAGACAAATAAGGATAGTAGGACTGCTAACTGGACACTGCAGACTTAGGAACCATCTGAATAATACTGGCCCCTGTGGACTTCATTAGGCAGAAAAGAAGACCCCAGCTCCCGTATTGCACAATTGTTCAGCAGAGAAAAACTGAAGCTGGCAGAAAGAGCTACAGTAAAACTGTGAAGTTTATTTGCAGGACTAAAGTTAGATAAGGAACTCCTTGGAGGTCTAAAATAGACCTATTGTCTATTCCAATGGAACGATGTGATGTATGTGTTCCATATGAGTATATTTCTATGTAGAGTATTGTGTTTAGATTGTGTCGTTACGACGTAGTTCAATAAAAGCATTTAGTAGCCGATTCAATCAGCCACAAGTCATTGAACAATAGTACATAGTATAAGAACAGTGCTCCATATGAAAATAAATTGAATCTACTATCTATTATTATTCTGCCACGAGTTAAGAACTCATAAACTATGTCTTTCATGAATCAAGAACTCTCAACTTTGGTAACGCACAGCTTGGTTTAAATATCGATTGCTCGAAATTGGGTTCTAACAAATCAAACTAAATTACTTACTTTTTTATAATTACACATCTCTAGCTTTTGTACTTAAAATTTATTCAAAAAGGTATTTGCTAATTCTAGTCTACAGATTGTCCTAAAATTACCATCTGAAGAAGTTATAGATGTCCTTGATACCAACATTTGGGTTTAAGTTTAAATACTTAAGCAATGTAGCAACTTTCAAAGAATCTCCCTTTGATAAAGTTAAATTCCTGTAAAGAATAGTAGGTGAGCTGAGCTATTTCTACATTTTAATGAGTCAAAAGATTTTCATAAAATTCTCTTCTGATGGTCATGCTCTGACATTAACATGTTAAAAACAAGAAATAACTTGTATTTGAAGTTGCTTTTTAGCATACCAAGATGTTGGTGTGAAAGGGATTACTGCGCCAGATGAGAATTTTAAGAAACTTTTTAGACTTCATTTGAATTAGCTTAACATCTTTTAAACTAAGGTAAAATTATATAACTAATTTTTTTCCCGTATCCTCGATGATATTATTTATGGTTAGTTATCATACCTTTTCTCTCCCATAAATATATTCATATTGTGTATCCAAAGATAATGTGATTTTTTTCGGATTTTCCGAAAAAGATAAAAACATATCATCCTTTATTAAATTCTAACTTTAGGCACTTTAAAAGATATCGCATTTAACACAATTGTATGGGTATGGATATGCTTGACCCTTCAAAATTACTTTGCTATTATAACATTCATCAGAGGGGGTAGCAGATGCTCCATTTATTCTCTCCTTTCAGGTGGGAACTAGGTTAATATTAAAAGTTAGTCCAACTTCCGTGTAAGTGTACACCTATAACTTTATTAAAGGTTCTAAGTTTGGGGCAAACGATCGTCACTCTTGTCAGAAAGTTTATATAACAAATACGAACGGTTTCCCTTTCGCAAACGCATTGAAGTTTTTGATAAATTACTTTATAGTAATAATTCAGCTTTCATAAAAGCGGCAGACAACTTCTAAGAACTTCTGTTACACCTGACGTTTTACCTCCAACTTTTTCACCGATTTTAACAGTATAACAAAAATGGTAACATTGTCAGTAAACTTAGTTTTTATTATATTTTTTCAATTCTTCAACCGTAGTAAATCGTATATTTCTAATACATACTTATTTCCCATACAAAATCTATTCATCTAGACTAGAAATCAGTCTGTTTTGAATGTTTTCACTCCGTACTTCCGTACATGCGATAGTAAATATAAACTAATTCTGTAATATGTACAAAATTGAGGAAAAGTTAATAAGTTTTAAGAAAAGCAAAATAACTAATTTCAACTATTATTTGCTTATGTTTGTATAATAAAAATTTAATAATTGAAAATGAAAAAATGAATAAATAAAATTATTATTCGGATATAGTAGTGAAATAACTAATATACCAACATTTAATTATCTTACTAATGTAATGTACAAGCAGTATCTATAAGGATCTAATCTATAAGGATCTAATTTTCCGAATGTTTAAAATTACAGTGTTGTGAAAAGACACATCAAATTCTGAAGTTGTAAGACAACACCGAAATGTTGCCAATAAATTAATAACTGTGTTTTTTTAGCTTATTTACAGTCTTTATTTCTCTAAACCGTTTTTATTGACAACTTTAATCAAGAACATTATTTCTGAAAAATTTAGCAATGGGTTATATTATTTTTATAACATAAGTGAATTAGATAACTATAGTAATCTCTTATAATCTAGTATACCAAAAACTTGTATTTGTTCATAAAGCAATTTTAAGGTATGCTCAGCGTTTTTATGGCACAATATTTTAAAGCAACGTTTTGACAAATTTGGACTTTACCAATCCTCACAAAAAAGCCACATGGCATAAGATCGTATGATCTTGGTGGCCAAGTCACTTCACTGTTACGTGAGATGAGTCGTCCATTAAATTTCTGCCGTATGGTAGGTGGCACCATCCTGATGGAACCCCTTGTATCCGAATCCATGACATCCAAATGACGCCACAAAAAGTTCAATAGGATCTCTATATATCGTCTCCATCGGCAGTCTGCGATTTCAGCCTTATTTTAAAAAACCACACTGTCACTTTTTGAGTATATAGAGGCCGTTCTTTAATGAACCAAAGATTGTCTCTACCCCAAATTCGACAGTTTTGTTTGTTCGCATACCCACTAAGATAGAAATGCGCCTCGTTACCTAAATGTGATTTTCTCAGCAAAATCACCGTCCACTTCTTTCCAACATACAATCAATGAATGTACGGCCCATTAAATGCAGGTTAGCTGAATTTTAAATGAATGCAGATGCAGATCTTTTGTTAAAATCTGTTGCATTGTGCTTTTTGAAATATTTAATTGCAGTTACCGACGGCCGGCGCTCTGAGGTTACGGGGATTTTCGACACACTATCACTCACCGTAGCAATATTTTCGACTGAACAGCCAGTACGAAGCCAGCCTGTTTCTTGTCTGTAACCGAACCTCTTTATTCAAATTTGATATATAATATTTTCATAGTTGTTGCATTCGGAGCGTTCCTTCTACCGAAAATTCCACGTAATTCGCGCACAGTCTCAGTTATACACTCTCTGTACTTATTATTGAAAGTAGATTGACCCAGAATTGTAAGAGAGAAAGCTATAAAGCTAATTTTGGAATTAAATTGTGCTTAGCTATTTTTTTACGAATTTTAAACAAAAAAACCTTTATTTTTACAAATACTCCTATATTATTTTTTATTTTAATAGAGAAAAATGTCACACGATAGAAAAAGTTGTTATAAAAAGAACTTGTAGATGGTTCGTTAAGAATGAAATTCCTTTTAATGTGAGATTTTTTTATTAAAATAGAATGATTGAGCCAAATATAAATGAAATGTTTTATCTCTCTCTCTCAACCTACAATCTTTGGAAATGTTCGCAGTATTTCAAAACAAAAGCCAGAAGTAAACTGAAAAGTTAGTACGATTTTAGGTGAAGTACATGTAGCTTAAACTATTTTGTTTTCTCTTTAAGGGGGCGATTTAGTATGTATATTTTTACCGTGTAACAGAGCTTCAGATGAGGACACAAAGCATCGAAGAAACTAACATAATTGAATATTATTATATATCAATGTATTCGCAATGGTTCCCGCTAGTGAGTGAGATAAATTTCAATGCTCATGAGAACAGAAGAATAATTTAAATAAATGCCAAAGTACCTCAATTTTAACCATACTGTTAGTCTGCCAATATATTCCATTTACAACGGAACTAGGTTAGGCACAATAACCAAACTACTTCACTCACTAGAACGGACACCTAGGATCATTTGTATTTAATTTTCAGATTAATATTTATTAATAGTTCTATAATTTGTGTCCTCAAGTGAAATGACAACATTTTATACACGACTCCATTTTTAATATGTATCTAAACTAGAATTGTCGAGTTTCCTACCTATTCACAAGATATTTTTAATTTCTTTCGATATAATTAGTTTGTACACTCTCTCACAGGTGTCGCTACCCTTGAAAATGAAAGTGAAAACACAGAGTTGGTTTATTATAAATGCGTCCTAAAATAAAGCATAATGGTTTAATATTATCTTTGATATACCTAGTAGTACTAAGTAGTACTAAGTACTAAGTAATGATTTTGTAAAGCTTAAATAGTACGAAAATATAACGCATAAAAAACCAATAATATGTACTAATTTTTCTTTATTAAGAATACAGATTAAATTTTACGTACAGGGTGTCCCACATAAAATCGTTATTTATGTTTAAATAAATTTACAGCTTAAAAATTAGCCTGGCTCAGATAGATTTCTTCTTCAATCTACAAATCTACAAATCTTCAAGCTACTTACCGGTAAGAAGGAAACCACTGGATATTTAATGAAAAAAGTTACGACCAAAAAAATTATACATTCTTGAATATAAATATAACTAACACGATTTTAATTTCATATTGTCTTGACAATCAACTTTTGCTTATTTTTAGTCACTTACTATCGAAATAAATGAAATAAACCTCTGAGTTTGGAAACCGATATTAAGAAAACGTTGGGGCAAAAAATTTGAAATTTGGACCATATATAGCCTCACTATTACTCTATTGTGTGCTAAAATTTCAGTTGGTTTCGTTATCCCATTTGTTAGTTATTAATGAAAATGTTGAAAAAATCACGGTTTTCTGCATATAAAATTATTGGTACCTCTCACTTTAACTCGTCGTAATTTTTTTGTTAACTGATAAAAAAAATCCAATTTTTACTAACGATAAGTCGAACTATTGCCTTTAATACTGTAAAGGTCATTTGTCTCAAAAGGTCTTCTTTTTTTATTTTTAAGTGAAACATAAGGGAGTGCTATCTCCGTAAATATGGCATTTTTTAAAAAAAAACTGACAGGTAGCAAATAACTGTAAACAACAATTTGAAAAAATATGTTAAAATAATACAGTTATAAATATGATATTCTTAAAAACAGTATCGGAATGGTCAATTACGGTCACGGTCCGATGCAGAGTATACAGTATAGCCTTTATAACTGTATTATTTTAACAAATTTTTTCAGATTGTTGTTTACAATTATTTACTACTCGAGTCAGTATTTTTCTTTTTTTAAAGAATGCAATATTTATGGACCCCCTTCTGTTTTGCTTAAAAAAAAAAAAAAAGATCTTTTGAGACAAATGACCTTCACAGTACTAAAGACTATAGTGCGACTTATCGTCAGTAAAAATTTGAATTTTTTTTATCAATTAACAAAGAAACTTACGGCGAGTTAAAGTGAGAGGTATCAATTTTATAGGCAGAAAACCGTGATTTTTTCAACATTTTCAATAACTTAATGGGATAACGAAACTAACTGAAATTTTAACACACAATAGAGTATAGTTTTTCCGAAGTCAGTTGAACATGCATAAAAAAACAAGCAATCAAATTGAATGAGTTTCATGGGCGTCCCTAAAAAAGTTTTCTGCTAAAGGTAGAAAATTATAATAATTTGTATATAATGTGTAGAAAATTTTTATTATATGTTCATTTGACCAACAACATATTTTAATTATTTATGTCCTCAAACAATTTTATTATATTGATGGTAAATTTCATTTTGTTCCGTTTCAAAAGGTCTCCAAAATGCCATGTTGTGATAATATTAATAAACAAAATATCCCTCTTATTTCTCCCTTTCGCAATTGTCATATGAATGATTGATAGAAGGTACCTATAGTAAATTAAAATTATCTGAATCACATCAAATTCCGCATTCCCGCACTGCACTGCCAAGCTACTTGTCTAGAACTGAAATTCACGACGCAGTTGACCGAAGCAACTGTATGGGACATTATTTGCCCGCACGCGCATTCTTCAACTGGGCGTATACATTTCTACCAGCTGCACGTTTAGTCCCACCAGACCTCTGTATGGGTATGGCTAAATAAATATGGGAACAAGTTTTTCAAATATTTCAATGCCGAGTTGCTGCGTAGGGACCGAGCCTGGTGCATACCTTGAATGTATGGTTCTTCAATTGACTTTTTCAAATTTTTCACCCTTATGCACCCTTATGAAATTATATGTACCTATATTATTTACCAGTAATTATATTCCAGTCCAACGGTATCTTGCTCAGTCATTTTTTGCAGTGGGAATCATTATATTGGAATTAGATAAGAACAATTTCTTGACGGTCTTACCTGCTAGGGGAATTCCATTACACATCTTGTTAATAATAACTTAAAATTTTAATAATATTTCCCTGATAGATACAATAATAATATATAATATAATATGTTATGCCTATACAATTTAGGGTGGGCCACAAAAAAAACGATTATTTTTTTTTCGTGTCTCCTGTGAAAATATATTAGTTTATCATGTTTTAAGAGCCCCCTCAAAACGTCAGGTCAAAGAAAAAATTTTTTAGAGGTCGTTCAAGATTTTTAAAAATGTCCAAAATCGTCAAATTTAATTTTTTTGTGTTTAATTTTTTTCCCGTTTTTTTATCATTTTCTAGGTTGAAAAAAATCTCGATTCTGAAAGTTTCAAATCCATATTTTAATTTCTAAAGGTCACTCATAATTATTTTAATTTTCAAAGTAGTGTATCTATGTTTTCGAGCGATCTCTAAAAAATAAATATCAACGAACTAATAATTTATTTTTTATTGAATTGAAATTGAAAGATAAAAAATTCAATTTTTAACGATTTTGGAAATTTTTAAAAATCTTGGGACCTCTAAAAAAAATTTTTGAGCTGATTTTTTGAGGGAGCTCTTAAAACATGATAAACTATCATATTTTCACGACAAAAAAAAAATCTTTTTTTTTGTGCCACCCTACTATACATATTATTCTCCAAACGTAATTAGTAGCAAGTTAGTATAAGTATATATAAGTAGCTATATATTTTAGTAATTAGGCAGTGTTTTTAAATTAATACGACTCACCAAAGTAAAAAAATAATTCAAGTTATATCATTTTTACTGAAAATAGCAGTTAATTTACGTATCGGATCGTTAACGTGAAAATATAAACATTAGACTGTTGACTGTTCCTGTTATACGTTTTTTAAGCTCTTGAAGAAGAAACTACATGTAATTTTAAAAATTATATCTGCTTTTATAATAAAGGAATGGTAATTATAAGATTGTTTAACCTTATTAACTAAAAATTATTGCCTACTTAATAAAAAAAATATTATTGTCCTCGATAATCTATTAATGATTAATAAAATCTTTACTCTCTTTCCTTATAAGATTGTATGTACACAAATTGGAGCCGCTCCTGAAAAATCGAGCCGATTACGTCCAGCGTAAATTATTAGACTTCGTCGTTCGGTTAAAAAACACACCTTGAGGCGTTGGCCGCTAAAGCAGCACCTGCCGGGGTCCCGTTCACGCTGGGCGATATTTTTTGTACAAAATCCCGTCCTTAAGCTCTATAAATGTAGGTTTGCGATAGCTTTATTCTCGAGACACTGTAATTAAATTTACAAAAATTCTTTAGAGGAATTCATTAAAATTGTCAACGAATCTTAAATCCGCAAATCCTTGTACGCTCTTAAAGTAAATCTGCTTCTGAAAAGGACATAAATGGCAGACACGAATTTTATGAGTGTTTAAATATTTAGCAAGAACCTTTTTTATCGTAAGCAAATACGTCATATAAGAGGGAAGCAGCTTCAGGCAGGGCAATCATCATTCAGCTTTCGACATGTCTAGGGCATTCTCATACATCGTGTATTATTATGTTCAGATTGAAGCGCCCTACAAAAGGCCTTTATAAAATTTATAAATATCTTTATAATATACGATTGCTCCTTGCTCCTACTGACACGTTTTATTGGTGCTAAAGAAATCCTTTTTCTCTTCGGGGTGAATAAAATTTTCAAGTTCAAAAGTTATGGTTTTATTAGGCATAATATAGGGCTCAACTGATACATACCATACAACGTGGGTAGAAAGAGTGTTTAGATATACAGAAATAGGAACAAATCAGAAAAATGTAGTAAAATAAATAGTTTTATAACATGCCCTGTTTTTAATGTGGATTTCATTCTAATCTACAATTTGATTAATATTTTGTATATTCGAAGCGGAAATTTAGAAAAGTAAAAACCTGAAATTTCAAGTAGCTACAGTTCGACCGATCTTGTGAAATGTGCTTTTCTTGAGAACGATTGAGAACAATTGAAACGAACTATTTGAAATACTAAAAAAATATATAAATTTGGTATTTTGTCTTGCGTCTAAAAAATTTCCTATCCGATTCAAAGCAACTGACATAGTTCAGTACTAACATATTTATATAAAAAGTTACAGGTTTCTTTGTTTAAAATATCTATGATAACTTATGTTGCTTTTTAGAATATATTAATGGAATTTGGTATAGGGGAGTTTTTGGGTTAGCCAAATATGAATAGTCTTATCTTTCATCTTAAGTAGTCATTTGTTTTTCGCAGTTTCTATTTTTATTTTTTTTTTTTGTTGACAGAGATTTTAAGGAAACAGGAGTTCTATGAAACGTCACCTTATTTACTGTAAAAAAGGTCCAATTGTGGCTAAAATACACAGTTAGTAAGAACAGTGTTTTAATTGTATATCAATTTACAGTTACAGACAGCGAGACATTTTAGCCTAATTAACTTCACTTTTTGCTAAAGTTGACATAAAATTATTTTTCTTACGATTTAAATCAATTAAACTGTACTAAAAAGTTAATGGCTGAGATATAACCTTCTGAATGTACTGCCGCAATGCTAAACTCACAGTTTGTATCTCAGAAGATGATCTAATGAGTTTTAAATGGGGGTAAGTTAGTCTAAATCATAAAAACTATATAACCTAGTTTCGAATTTAACAAAAAAGTTTAATTACTAGAGTTCTCCTAAATAATCAAATGTTCGCAACTGACAAGTCCTTACAACATTACTTTCCTAAGGAACTGTGCTTTTAAACGAAATGTAAAAATATAAGTAGATAGATATATTTTTTACATTAAGTGATGTCTCAAAAAATACATGTGTTTTACGAAACTAAAGAAATAAGCTTATATTCATGTTTGATGTTCCGAAAACTCCATTGTGCAAAGTTTCAACAAAACATCTTGAAAACTGACGGAGTTATAGTAAAAATATGACACATTTTTAACATGTATTAACTTATTGCTTTGTTTTGATTTGTAGAAGTTTGGGTTAAATATTTTAGGTACATCTATTTATGATAAACTGTATATTCATTTAACCAATTTTAGCTTAAGTATGTACTATTAAAATATTTTTTAAACAAAAACAATACTACTCGTGATCCCCTCATATTATATTTCTATATAATAATTTAATTTATACTTATCAGTTTCTTTCGGAATCCTTAGTCTAATTAACTTTTACAATGACTTAAATCATATTTAATCGGTAGAAGCCAGTACTTTGTTTCCAATATTGTTGTTGTTGTTGCTTTCTTACGGTATATCTCAGGGTTCCGTTCTGAGGCCAGTACTATTTAATTACATGAATAGATGGCGTAATTTATGTATTAGATGTTCCTTTTTTTTATTTATGCTTATGATTTGAAAATGTCTCCAGGATAATTAAGACCAGTTATCCAATTGATGCATAGATGCAGTCAATGCAATAAAGTGTAACGTTATATTATTTACTCGCAAATCATCTCTAATTGGGTTTCATTATATGAAATCGTGACTATATTAGTATTAATCACTGAAAATTCTTGTCTACCTATGTCTTTGTTAGATGCAAACTTGCGACACTTGTTTGGTGTCCCAATTATAACATTCATATGAATATCTTAGAAAATATTCAACGAAGATTTTTGAAACCACTACGTTTTAAAACTCTTGGTGCTTATACATCCGTGGAGGTCCTTCTTGACTTATTTCCTTTCTCAGTGCTAAACGTGAATATTTTTCCCAGATTTTTCTTTACATAATTGTGCACATTGGTCTTGATTGTATAGATATAATGGCTAAACTAAATCTATCAGTACCACGGGAAACTTCAACAAACTTTCCATTACATTTTATGTGCAGAATTATTACAGCGACATTGACATTTTTAGTTGTACCGTTAATAACACGGGCCCGCAAACTGAAATCGAAAAGTCCATTTTCCCATATTAGGTGACTCACATATTTTTGGGGTCGCTGATCACGATCCCGGTGTCCATATGACCCCATCACGTCTAGATCTTTCAGAATACGGGGTTAAAAAAATGATATCATTCGAGTTAATGTGTTTGACCTTCATTTGACAATGATCTAGACGTGATGGGGTCATATGGACACCGGGATCGTAATCACCGACCCCAAAAACATAAAGGTCACGTAGTCTGGTTCTGTTTGTGGGCCTGTGAATCTTGAATTATATTTTAAACATTAATTTTTTATTTAGATTTATTTCCATTCTGCACCCTCCTGTTCTGTAATTGTGTGTAAAAATGTAGAACAGTATATTTTCAAATAAATAATTAAATAATGGTAGTCACTAGACTTTTTACTCATGTGACAGCTCTTATAATAAATTTTTACTTTTTTTACTTTGAAAGGGCTGATCTATTTCAATTTCATTTTTCTCTCTCTCTCTGTTGCGAAACGAGGTTGCAAAGTCAAAACAAAATTAGTCAGTTATAAATTATCCCAAATGTTTTGTATTTAATTACTATCATTGTACTTTATTTCTAGAACCGACATGTATTTGTACGCAGTAGATCCTCTACTAAACACAGTCGTCGACATGGACCGTTTACAAAAGTAGGTGTACACCCAAATTAATACGAATAAAAAATGATCACAGAGCACTTTCAGGGTATTGCAATCGAAACAAAATGAAATAGAGAACAAATTGGAAGGTCCTAAGGTCCTTGCGGTGGTCAGTGGACGAACCGAGAGGATTCAACACAGGAGCAGAAGAGTGCTTCTTTCTTCCTTGGAGGTCTGTGTGGTCGTATTGGGATGTGTTGTGTTCTTCGGTGCCTTGACCACAGCCATCTGCGTTATTTGCATTCGAAGGAGAAAGCGAAGGTAAGGCGTTCGAACATTTGCTAGATTTTTTATATGACAGTGAAACCTTTTCAAATTTCTCAAATTTATTTACTTTTTCTGTTGGATGAACATGTTAAAAATTTTAAAATTGATTTACAAATAAAACAAATCATCCTTATAACTATTTTTAATAACTACATTAACAGAATAGAAATAAAAAAGTTTCTCTGCAGTAGGATTTATAGACGTGCACAAGGTTTGTTTATAGTATTCCTATATTTTGTCTCTTTCTGTAATTTTGTGTTGTTGTATATGTACAGTCGACATTGAGATCGAAAAATACGAAACACTTTTTCAAACACCATTAGTTGTAAAAATTCCGCATAGCAAATTTTGTAAAAAGTAGTTAAAAAAGTTGGATTATTTAAATTACACATTAGTTATTTATTTATTCTTATGGTTGAGTAATCAAATTTATGTACATACGAGGTCTGTTCAGAAAATAACCGCAATATATTTTCTTAAACCTTATTATTAGTTTTATACATTATTGGTCCTTGTCCCACCAAAGTACACTCTTCCCCTATTCATACATATTCATACACTTTTCCTATTGGTGCTTCTGTTTCGCGAAGCAGACCTAGATAGCTTCATGGGAAATTGACTTAAGTCTGTGACAAATTTCCTTTGATATCATCAATGGTCTGAAAACGGCGTCCTTTCAGCACTCGGAAATAATAAAAAATCGCAAGGACGAATAAAGAGGACGAGAGAGAACAGTAATCTGATTTGCCACAAAACTGATGAATTATCAAAACTAAGTGTGTGGGAGCATTGTCATGGTGCAAGAACCATTTGTTGTCTCGCCACAGCTCTAGTCTTTTTGTAAATGCCTTGACAGTACACACAGTCCACTGTTTCACCTTAAGACAAAAACTCAAAATGCACAATTCCATTATTGTTCAAAGAAACAGTGACAATCCATTGAGCAGATTGAACTTTTGCCTCAATGTCGTAGCCGTAAACCCAGCCTTCGTCTCCCGTTATCATCTTTTGAATGAATGTTTCATCGTCATTAGATTTTTCAAGGAGTTGCCGACAAACGTCCTAATCCAATAAAGATGTTATTTTATAAAAAAAATCCAAACAGGATGATTTTTTCAGATTTGCTTGGTGACTGCCTCCTGAGTATCCAACCAAAAAATCACACTCGAACTCCTGATACGACTTGCGCTATGGGAGTGGTTTCCCCAAATAACCTTAATAAAAGTTGTAGAAATTCGTAACGGTTCAGTTTAATCGTCCTCTTTTCCTGGAAGGCTCAGTTGAATTCATCTCTTCCTCAACGTTGTCCGGATTGATGTTTGAACTATCATCCTGCGTGCGTGATGTACTGTTTTTAGGGTCGTCATCAATATCGTCATCATCGCTGTCATTTCCAAATTCCAAATGAAAACTAAACATGAACTGATGCAGCCTGTCAGCTAACACATGACAGCCTAACGCCGCTTGCCCCACTCCCACTTTTGCCAACTCTTTGTAAAAACATGTTAACCACCACTGCAGCGCAATTTTTTTCATATAATGCCCAGTAACTCGTTAAGTATTAGAGATACAAATACATTTTATAAGGAAAAGTTGTTCAAAATTTGATCCTCTGTAACTTTTATTGTCATTTTGCTCTAAAAAAAATGTTTAAGAAACCACCCCCATAGCGTAAGTTGTACCAGAAGTTCGAGTGTGATCTTTTGGTTGGACACTCAGGAGGCAGTTCCCAAGCAATCCTGAAAAAATCATCCTGTTTGGATTTTTTTTTGCGGCGCCTATAAGCCGAGCACAACTTTTATTGGATTATCCACACGATATTCTTTTTGTTGTTTGGTCATCAAACGACGAATAAATTTTGTTGCAACTCGATGCATTTCAATTTTTCAATGAATATTTCATAGCATGATCCAGTTGAGATACTAACCTCTTCCGCAATTTCTCTGACAGTTCATCGGCGATTTGTACGCACCAGATCTTTGACTTTCTGAACGTGAGAGATGTTATCCGTTGAAGTCGAAGGCCTTCCTGATCAAGGATCATCTTCATTTGACTGGCGACCAATTTTAAATCGTGAACGATCCAAAGCATCATCTCCGTATTTCAAAAGTTGAAACGATTCCGTGAAAGTTGTCCCCAGTTTAAAGCAAAATTTTATGTTGCATTGTTGTTCCAGAAAATTGTACATTTGGAAAATTCTCATTAATCACGTTGCACTCAAATAACAATATCAAGAAAACTACACGTGATATTAACAATCCAAGAACATGTGTTTACGGAGGAGGTTATGCGCAACGCAATGCTGCCAACCGAATATCACTAAATATTAGCGCGCAATTCAAAAAATTCAGATATTTTCTGAACAGACCTCTTATTCATCATTGTATTTCTATGAGAATATTATTTATATAACACACTTTTTTATTTACTCATTGCATTTTTCACCCCTCCAACTGCAAATTCTCGTGAAGTTCGCCTATTTTTTGCTAGAATTTCTTATATCAGGTGACTGCATTTAAGTGTAAATTTTACTCATAAATCAGTGAAAAACAGAGGGTTATAAAGTTGTAAAAGTGCTAGTTACAAATGTTAGTCTTACACCTACACTTACATGAATTTCTTTTTGTATCACATTGTACATAATTTGAATTAAATTTGTAAATATTTAGTGAACTAGCGTGTTTAAAAGTATGTATATGATAGCAAGCATGTGAAATTTTCATTTCAAAATGGTTTTTAGTGTAGTTTCAGTAATTGGTTAGTAGTGATGTGGAATACAAATAAATAATTAAATAATTTGGCTGATTTTTCATCTGTAATACGTACCGAGGCTCCACCCATCAATCTACTTGTCAAACTTTTAGTCTTCAATTCATTACGATGGCTAGTGAGAAAGTATACAATATTATGTAGTGACAAAAACTAATATAGTTTAAAGTATGGGAGCCTGGCTACGTTTGGAGCTCAACCATCTGATCCTTTAAAATACAAATAATCTAAGATCTTAAACTGAATATTCCTACGGCACATTATTTTTTAAAAATTTAATACAGGTTTTAAATGAAGGTTATCAAATTCACCTCAACTATACAAAGTGATGGTTGTCACAAAATCAGTAGCCGAGGAAGCTATTGATTAAAAATAAAACACTAAACCGCAATAGAATTAAACAAAAACAAAATGTTGTAACAAGTAAATGTTCGGAAGGAAGAGTTTGCTTGTGACTTAGTAATTCGTAGCATCTCCTTTGGCCTATATAACAGTACAAATTGTCTATGGTATAAAATCGACTAAGGATCTCTGGAATAAAATGTTCTCATATCTCCTGGATTTTTCTTTTCTGGTCAGGAATTGTCGTTTAGGAGTCATTGCGAACGGCGACACTTTTATACGGAGTCATAATGTTTCCACGACAATTAGGTGTTGCGTATTGTCCAGCTCATGACTTTAATATGATTATATCCAGCTGTTTTTTTTTTGTAAGTTTCACTGTATGCGTAAAGCATAAGATACTTTGTGGCTGTATGACAGAGAATGTACATGATGCCAAATTATTATGATGTTGTATCTTCATAATTCTAGGAGATATGCCAATATGTACTGCATTAACGGTGATGTTATTGATCTTTGGTCTTCCTATCCCTTGTGAAAATTTCACACTCATAATTGAATATTATTTGAACCCAGTCTTCACCTGTTCAAGTAGCTTTTGATTTAACCCAAACTAAACGATCCTTCTTCTGGAATTCCGACCAATGATTTTTCTTTTACCTTGACGAAAGCATAATCTTTATTTAGTTTTCAACGTTAATAGTAATTGCCCCTAAGGATATTTTACCTAGTAAAAGCCGTAACCAGAATATATTCACTGAGAACAACATTCCTTGGATATGTTAATGTCTGTTCCTCGATTCCACACTACGGTAATTTCCCTCACAATAGCTTTTCTTTGACGTTTGCAGATTAAGTCTTGGTTTCCTTTCTACAATTTTTGACTGTCGACCAGAACTGTTTCCACGAATCAATTTCTGGATACGTACTAATACAAATTATAGAAAGAAATATGATGAGACAAAACGTGCTACGTTCGCATATTTAGTTAAGTATTTGAAAAACAGGCAATGAATACAGGCATTATAATAGTTAAAATTTAATGAATTCATATCAGACGTTTGGAAGGAAGGTCAGAAAATTTTACTGTATTTTGTGTTTGCTACCGAATTGTTGAATCATTAATTAATTAATTATTAATATTATTTTTATTCAGTTTTTATGCATGGTATTATAATCTTAGAATTCTGGAAGTATCCTAAAATGCCAATACTCTGTAGAAAGTATGTCCACGGTTGTAGTACCTAGAAGGATTTTATAATTTATAATTATTAATACATAATACTAATGACACAGAAATATTAAGTAAAATTTTGTGATTTCCTAGAAGTCTCGATCTGAATTGAATGAATTTTTGTTAATTTATTAAATAGTTACTATGAGAACCATAATATTGCCCAACCTAAGTGACATAAAATAAGGTAATTACTTTTTTTACAGACAAATGAAATTTTATGTTATCTTCTTAAAATTACCAATATGTCTCAGTGGCACTTGTATTTCAAAAGATTGAGGCAGTTTGGGGCAACTCTTAAATTTTTCAAAAAATTAAGGAAGTAACATTATTAAAAGTTTGAGGAGAATCAGGAATCTTTATAAAGAATGACATTTTATTATTTACCACGGTGATCCGAAAACTAGAAGGAGTGACATATAGACCCTTGTTTCCCCGTTGGATGCTTGAAATTATGTTACATTCTACGAGTACCTATACTCTATATCTTAAAGTAATAATAAAATCGTTTAGAAATCGACAGTTTGACAAGCAAATTGAAGGGGGGGTTTCTTTCAAACTTTCTGCGCTAGATGTCCACATCACTATTACATCCTCTTTTCTTCTCTTTTGCATGCTTAGAATGCTCGAGAAGAGCTTCTCTCAGCCGTTGGGTTACACAATAGCAGCAGGCGCTCTCGGCAAAGCCGGCCTCTTTCCGTCCACGTTCGGGGAGGACCTCCACTATACTGGCGCAGGCGTACACGACATGACGCAGTCTCCTACTGGATACCTCCATCGCCACGATACTAGCTGTCCCGCCATGACGATGCGCAGGCCCCAATTCCGCGAGAGATCCAGGAGCTCGGGCTGTATGGAGAAGTCCGTCACGTCGTTGCATTCCAGCGGACAGGATTCCGGAATTGTGGACGGTGCGTTGCATTGCCAATGCGAACAGTCCAGTAGCCAGAGCTCAGAGGACAGTTGTAAGTAAGTATTGAGAAAGAAAAGACAATTTGAAGCAGGGTATACGCATAGAGTTGTACGGGCAGATTTAGGATCGTCATATGAAATGAACTGTTAGAATTATTGTGCCGGTCTAAATTTCCATAAGAGGTAACAGATAAATCATGAAATCGATACCTTGTTTAGTAGTTAATAGTTAGGTTAGGTTAATTTATGCTAGGTCAGATCAGGTTAGGTTTAGTACGGAAGACGCATAAAGAATGTATTAATGTATTCAATAATTTTGCAGCAGTTATGAAGACTCCTTACAGTCGGTGCCAGCAAGGAGAAAGAACAGGGACACAAGCGTGGCACAATTCAACACAACTTCAAGAAATACTCAACATAGGAGATCTAGAAACCGATCGATCTCGGAAGACGTTATTCCAACACCTGGAGGCCTCCACAGGATTCAGAGTCTGACGCATCTTCCTGCGGCTCCAGCTGCTATATTTATTCCTGGACCGTCTGCCCTTCGAAGGTCTACAGAAAGACTTATGATGACGTGTCCTAGAAATACGTAATATTTGACGACTGCTCCGAGGAATGTGACTGCAATTACAAACTAATTTAAGGTGTGAATGTGGGCTTTAATAATTTTGCTATATAAAGTGAGTACAACTGTTATGGATGCAATCTGGATTATTGTAACAAATTTAGGAAAAAAATAATTTTTCAGTTCCAAAAAAGAATTGAATGATAATAATAAAATCTACATTAGTTACCAAAAAATATCTATTAAAATGTAATATATAGTGTAGTATTAGTTACATAAATATATTTTTAAGTAATTTTTACCCCATTTGTTATTCATTTAAATACATAACACGATAAGAATAAAAATAGAAATATTTTTTCTATCGATGGCCTCAAGTGCAATATTTGTAATATTATATGTAAATATATTTTATATGTCTGTATATATACCTTTGGCAATAAAAATTTATTAGGCAACATGTAGTATTATTAATCACTGTAAGTTACTCTTTAATAAATAATTAAAAACAATTAAGTAGTACGATAAGATCACATTCTTGACTTTCACATAACTTTAGTGTGACCTTTCCTAATTCTTTGCTTTCTAACGTTTATGAATGTGTCAGCCTCTCCAAGAAGGCCCCACATTTATAAATTTAGTGCCCTAGCCCAGCACCATATAGACAAGAGTACTATACACCATATAGACAAAAGTACTATACTCGACAGTGCTCCATAAAACCAAGGTTCAGTTGAAAACCTGCCAAATAAAACAAACTCGTAAACTAAAGCATATCGCCAGTGTCAGTATATTTTTAGGCTTATCTGGGCCTTGAGATAACGATTCACGCTCAATTTGTGTAAACAGAGCATGAACCGTTATCTCAAGGCCCAGACATCTCGTCATCAATGGAGGAAAAGCGACAGCATCGACGTCATCTATCCCAAGCGTCCGATGAAGTTCCATACCCCTGGGATACTACACACGTCATCTAAAACCCGCTAGAAGAGCCTATTCCAATTATTTCCTTGGAAAAGTATAGCTTCACACCAGTATCCATTACATAGGGTACAACTTCCCAATACTCCAGTTATTTTAAGAGTACCTCCACATGGATCGAATTAAATACATTTTTACAGCTAACGTAATGAGAACCACGTAGATACGTATCCGTCTTGTCCCATTTTGTCCTTCCGATGTTTTTATTAGTTACCTCCACCGTTCCTTCGGTGCATCTCTTTTGACTAAATCAGAGCTTGTACTTCCCTTGTAACCAATCTATGAAATTTAATATAATTCGACTATTAGGTAGCTTCAGATAAATCCGCGAGTGTGGACTTAATTTTGGCGAACACTTGCGCAATGTCTATTTTATACATTCCAAATCACAGCTAAGCAAGCATGCGTAAAAATGCTAGGTTATTCTTAGACGCTGGTGAGACGTAGTTAACCCATCAATTACTAAATAAATACCCAACTGGTAACTAAAAAATCAACAGGTTCAGAAGATAACATAGGTGAGATGTGAGTGCTCATGCAAGAATGGTCACTGTTACTCGTTTATTGGGAGTTCTGCGCCTTTAAGCGGCTGTTCAATAGACAAGCGAATAGTTATATTTATTTCATCTAGTAAATTTGCTGAAGTGCTCAATCATTATTCACCTGAAACTATCCGGTAAAACTATCTCAAGGAATCCGTATTTATTTCTTTACAAATCTTATCCCAGCACATTTTTAACTTGTTTAATAGCAAGATTTCTTTTGCCTTCCTTATATTCCTCATATCGTTGCTTTTCAGTGCGATTTAAGAATTTGTTCTCACACTAATAGTCTGTCTATTAATTCATAAGCATATCCTTCTAAGTTCTATTATATCATATTAATACACGGTTTGCCTGTTGGGATTTCTGAGTACCTATTTCTTTTTAAGAATGGCATCGCATGACTTCTCAAAGTTGCTCTCTACGTAACCAACTTTCTGTCTTTGATAACTTCGGACATGACATCTTCCAGAAGAGTAACCTCTCTTTATTGTCTTCATCATCTCTTCATCTGTATAGCCATTATTTCCTGTCCTACTCTTGCTTTAAGGAATATCTTATTGTGATAACTCAAATTCTCCTTTTTCGATACCCACCACTTTTTTATTTTGCGTATAATATTAGCAAAGCATAAGGTAATATCACTCCATGACGTAGAACTGTTTCTCTTAAATGTACGCCTACTACCCCTTTTAAGAATGCGCGGATCACGAGTGGTGGTCTTATCACATAGCCTTTTGCTCTCCTTTCCTTGGTAGCCGCAAGTGTAGAATTTTACATTTGCGTCTCCTCTCACAAAATAGTCTAGTATCGCTCAAATCATTTCCAAACCCTATAGCCATTGTTCATAATGGTGATACGGTACACTCGAGGAAAAATAAAAGGAACACCATCTGATTCTTTCACATTCCACGTAAATAAAGCCATCTCCTCTTTTAGCCTACCTCGCAACTTTAAAACGACCTTGGATTGGCGTTGAGGCAAATTGATAACTTTAGAGAATAGATTCTTGTATTAAATACACACATGATGGTTATACATCGTATGAATGTTGTGTTAATGTCATGTTGATGTCGCGTTGGGTTGTGGGTTCATTTTCAATATATTAACACAACTTTCAATAATTGATCTACCACTTCTGTGGAATGTTCTTTTCTTGTATATATGACCTTTGATCCTGGATTTTGAAGTAATACATTGAACCTGGAAATTTCCATTATTTTCATTATATTATACATTGTTATGAGTTATATGCAATAAATACAAGTATAATGTATTTAATGCAATATAGTAGGTACAGTTTGTATCTACTAGGGACTTAAAGAACGACATCTTGAAATTATATCGCATTAAAAACTATATGCAGCTATAAATAGTTTTAATTTGACATTTCAATTTTATGAGTAACTTGAAGAGGATATATACAAAGTCGCCTTGTTAAAATGTTACACGCACATGTAACATCTATCACTTCTAGGAAATAATACAACACAGATAAGTGTATTAGTTCTGCGTGGGTCTTACTTGGGCTGAAACGCATTTAAAACCCACACAAGATACTCAAACTAAAGCACGTAATTCGTTAAACTTGTTACAGTACCCAAATGTGTAGTGTAATATTTCCAAACCACGTCAAATGATCACCGGACAATCGTAAATAACAATTGTAAATTCGATCATAAAACTAATGGCCGAAAGTTTCCCTCAATGTAAACCGTATTATGCCTGGGCAGAACCTATTATATGTTTAAAGTTTTAGATGCCATGAACTTGGCAACAAACCTCTGGCTGAAAGGAGACATTTCGACGACAGATGATCCTAGCGAAGAACAGAGCGGTATTCAGGCGAATGGGAAATTTCTATAGAAGCAAGCAACATATTATGTAAATACAACGTCTGAAAATATGTTGTTACTTTTTCTTTGTGGTATTTTATGTTCTATTTTTATTCTAGAATAAAAATTTTAGGTGATCATTTACATACTTTCACGATACGTTCATAAAAAGTGTCTGGTTAGCAGAATACGTTAATTTTCAGCGAAGTGAATTTTCTTTTAACAAAATTCACGTATATATTGATATAGTGCATCAGAAAACAACATTTCATTAGATTTGATGCGGGAAAGGAATATGGAATTCCCGTTAAATGGATAATCTGTAGATAGCAGTACATTTTAAAATTAGTCCCAATAAAATTTCAATAATTTTGTTGTGTATTAATATTTTCCATACATGGGGAAGACTGTCATTGACGTCGAAATCCTTCTAACAATGAGGCATTGCCGAGACTCTCGTCTCCGATAACTCTCCAGAATGCTGCAATATACTTGGAGTACAGGGAGTCGTGATCCGCTTTGTCCATTTTGGATCTTTATTTTGCTTAGAGGTTCTTAGACATTATGGAGACTATTTTATATTGCGGCTAGTTTTTTCGCTATTTCTGTGTGTATTTCACTATTTTTAAGCCCTTTTGGCATTGCCTTATCTCTTAAAATCCTCAACACAGACACAGAAAGTCTTGAGCGGATGCCAATGCCAATTTGGTAAAATGAATGAAATTCGTCCAAAAAATTGATTTTTCTAGCTTTTTGGAAATTTGGGTTGTATAATACAGTTCAAAGCCTCCTGCTCTAGTTATGAAACTGCAGAGTTGACGTTCGGTCTCGCTTCATGGTGAGTCCGCGCCAATTTTCGTTGACCGTTCTTGGATGTAGATTACAACATCTGGACTATCTGGTTTTGGCTGATTTATGGCTGATGACCTCTCCGTCACGGAATATGGCTGTTATTTTCTATTTAGTGTATAAGGCAACTCGGTCTCGAATTTCGTGGCACTTCTGGTGATTTTACGAAAACATTCGCAGCTGGAATGAAATTTTCGTGAGGACGGTTGGTCTACCAACTGCATCGGGCATCATCTGCAGCGGTTTAAGGCGTTTTGAGTGGGTTCTGGGTTGTGGACAGTTTCGGCAGTTGGATTCGAAGCGTGGGTGAAAATTTCAATTTCTGCTTAACGACTTTTGAAACATATAACATATCATATAAAATGTATTGTAACAGATGATCTCGTTGATATTGAATCTATTAGTGATGGCAATACAAAACTATATCCATATTGGTTATATATAAAGATTTTCATAATTCTCAAGTATTACTTTCTTAATTGATACGATAAAAAAACCTTTTCAAACCAAACCCAAAACCTTGTGGATGATAAAATTGTACAATTGAGTGTTACTGTTATTAAGTTGTTAATATTCCCTAACAATGACATATAATTATAATAATTATGAATCAGTGGAAATGCTACTGAAACAAGGTGAATATTGCAGTTTCAGAATGAATATATTCGAATATTTTTTCATTTCTTCATACACTGAGTCAAACAATGCCCGAGCCGAAAACATTATTTGAACATTTTAAAAAGTACTGCCCAATGTACATCATGAGTTGTGGTATTTACATCATGACTCTTATGCTATTACATTTTCTGATAGGAGAATCAGAAACTTAAATTCTTAATGTTTTATTTCTGGGGATATTTAAATGTTTGGTGAATAACAGAGAAGTTATTGAAGAAGTACTTCTTCTTCTTCTTCTTAGTGGTTGGTGTCAATAAGTCCCATAGCACCGCGGCCTAATTAGGTTTATTGTGCGTCCCACTACTAGTCCTATTCAGCAAGTAGATTTGTCCTTTTGACAAAGTCCAAAAGCTTCCTTGCTGACAGTTCTCTCAGTTCCTTGGGTTCCAAATAAGGTCTCCATAGGAGCGCCATTCTACTACGTTCAAATCCCGGGAACTCGCCCCGGATATGCAGAAAAGTTTCATCCGCCGATTCACATCCTCGACAGACGGGACTGTCTACAAGCTTTAGCTTATGTAGTTGTTTTCTAAAGTGACAGTGTCCAGTCCATGAGTCATGTCACTCTTCTGAGCCGGATTTTGTTCAAGCTCAGTAAATCGTTTGCTCTTTCCTTCGAAGGATACTCCATGAGCTCCTTCGAATGGCTATGTCCTGGCTTTGAAGTCCAGTATTTCCTGTGTTCTGTCTCAGTTCATTTGCCCAGAGCCCGCCTGACCACACTGGGAGATGTGCTACAGAAGGGCTCCGGGCCAATGAACTCTGTTTCGGATCCCTTCCTAGCAAATTCATCCACTTTCTCGTTTCCACAAATGCCTTTGTGCCCCGGGAAGAAGTACTACTTCGGATTGAAACTGCATCACACAATATGCGTGATTCTGTACTTTAGTAATCTCGTAACAATTAGTTGATGAAGGAGTTGATAACATCGAGCGACATAATTACAACATGATATTACCTTCATATCAACTGGTAAAAATGAACTATAATAATCTTACTGTTATTTAATGTATTGACGAAATATAAAATGACATTTCGTCCCATTCCTCTTCATATACCCCAATTGATCCTTCAAAGTATAAGGTATTTATTTGAAAAATTAACAACCAAAGTAGAATATTCCAGATCAGTTATCTCTAACTGCTTATGGCATTTATTAAAAAGCGATATACTCAAGTTTATCATCATAGTCGTATAGAGAATCAATAATTGTTTCCAACGCAGTTAAATTTATAATTTCCTCTTCTTGTTTTGTTTTGAAGCATCTACCTAATACGCATGCTAAATTGTAAATAGCTAACAATGTTCTAAAATTGCTAGGCATCACCGTGATACACCGAATTCAAGTATTATAAATACACCCGTTAACTCGGTTAAAGCTGGCCATTAGGTGCAGACACTATAAATTTTACACGAAAGTGTTGCCACGATAAAAATTTTCATGAAAGTAATAACACTTACCCTTTGTATTCCCTCCTCTAACTATCTTTAACATACTTTACATAGTAAAATTTAGTTTCATAATGAAATCCCAATTGAAAATGTCTCATTAAATCTGACGGCTAGTAAACAAGGGGCGAGTCCGTCCCCATATTTTCGCTTTGTTTTCTAAGGCGCAAGTTAGATGTCAAGGTCACTATATGAGAGTTGTTTAGATATCCCAGTGAGATTCCTGTTGTTCCACTTTAATAGATTTATTCTATAGTTACGACCCCTACTACTCTTATCAACAAGGAAAAATTATACTAAGAAATTAAGAATATTGCATCGTTAGATGTTTACACACGACTTAAGAAATAGTATTGTTGTCTTGGAACTTAATTACTCGTATATGCAATCTAATATCTAAATCAAGTTTTGATGAACTTATTTTTATTATATTCATATATATTAAATTTTACAAAACAAAAACTGACTGGAGAATAATAGATTTGAATATACCCAACGTATATACCTGCAATCTAATCTTTCATTTATTTAACACCAAATCTTAACTGGGACTCTTTTGATCTTAATTAAATTGTATTCACTGGCGCTTGACACAATTTTCACCAGAGATAGAACTTTAGTCACCTTGCAAGTTTGTAGGAATGATAGACAAAAATGCATTTGGTGGATATAGTAGGGAGTAAAAAAATGTTGCAACCGGAAAAAGAATTTCTAATTATTAGAGACTTAAAGACCATTCAGATTTAGGCGTTCTACCAATTATAAGGGGGTTTTCTTCAGAATATCTCAGTATTATCTTTAAGTGTAATTAATTAATTTTAATACAAATATCATCATAATTATGATTATAATTGTCAAAATAGAACAATGTTAAGAGAAAATATATTCAATAATTTAAATTAATTTCTTCACGCATTATCTTTAATATGTTCACATGCACCAGTTATTATTTACCTACAGTGTAGTAATGAAGATATGTAGAAAGAAAATATAAGTTAGGTTTTCAGGTTATTGGAACTGCGAATGTGTTGTCTCGAGAAAAAAATATGTCAAGTATCCTGTAATATACTGAAACGAACACACTGTATTTCAGGACACGACATAGAGTAATAGTAGAGAAAAATTTTAAAGAAAAATAAAATCTCATTTCATAGTTATTTCATATTAAAATTAAAATTTTCATTCAAAATTTAACTAATACATTTTAAAAGACAAGCATGTCAAAAAGATAAAGTTTAGAATCGAAGTGGAAGCATGAAAGCACAAGAAAATGCCACAAGAAAGGCCAATTTAACAATTTTACAATTAAATAAACGTTAAATAAATTAGTACAAAAGAAAATTCAAATATTATAATATCAGAAAAACAAATAGGCTACAAGTTTATTATAAAAATTGTCATTCAGAATTCCATATAGAAATTTCTTGTTAACTAGTTTTAAAACGTAAAAATTTACTACGCAGTTACAAAATACAAATTACGCCGTAATTTATTAAAAATAAAATCACATCACAATATGTTGGAGAGAAAGTGCGCAGTAAGAAAACAATATCTCATGGATACAAGTGAGCAATAAAAAAAGGACAAATCAGAAAAATTACCTTCGAACGGAAAACAACACAGCATCGTTTCGAAGTAAACAAGTGGGAAAAAAACTAGTTGGTCCCAGACACAGGTTAGGGGTGCATGTTATCCTGTAGCTCCCCAAATAACATCGTAGAAAACCAAGAAGCAACCAACTCACACAAAGAAACCATCTACAAGAGACGAGAACAGCTGTCAACCCACGACTAAAACGAGGTTAGAGTACTGGACATTCTAACGCAGAAATAATGGAAAATGTAAGTCCAGTTGCCTAAGCATACTCTCCGAAACCTAAATTAGCGTGTTTACCACTTCGAACTAAAAACATTTTGTGAAATCAAAAACTTCATTTCAAACCATAGACAATATCAGTGGATAGAGATTAAAATCAGATTTTAGAACATTTCATAGTATAAGGATTAGTTTCTGTGTTCTTAATTTAAGTTAATTTGTTTCATAATATATTTAAAACACTACTAATTGGTTAACCATTGGTTAACATTTTCAAAATTATGTTAGGTAGAGTTAAGAAAAGTATATCAGTTATTTATTCATGTAAAAGTCCATAACATATCTAGTTTCTGTGTTTCTTAAAAAAATATTGTTCGGATTTTTAAAAATGTATATTCAGTAAATGTCACATTGTTAAAATCGTTAAAAATTTGCCTTCATTCATTGCTTCCTACTCAAATCTATAGTGATAGTAAATTTGAATAATATTGAACCGCTTCTCTGAGATAAGAACTCATGCTAGTATTCTGAATAAGTGTTTTTTGAGGGACAGTGTATAATTGATTACTAAACATTCCTATCTACACTGTAATAAAGTGTACACTGTAAATATTATTTATGCAAGATAAAGCTGCCGAAGGAGAGATAAGCAAAACCAAGGTAAGAAAAGTATAATCCGATGAAATTTGTCATTGTTATTGCTTAACTTTATCATGAGAACCTGCATCCAATAAAAATTAATTTCAACAAATACAAATTACATTATATACAACAAAAGGCGCCCAAAAGAATATTTAATCATTAAACACACAGCAAATTATACATAAACACAAATTATTCATTCCACTATCACATATCACATAAATGAAATTACAAAAATTATATACTATACTACATAATACATAACAAACAAATACATAATAAACAAAATAAATTAAATTAAAAGTTAAATAAATATAAAAATAATAATACAAATCAAGTTACTGCGACAAATTTTCTTTGTCTTTCTACTAATAGTGTACCGCCCCCTTTTAAGAATATTAGTTTATGATCTTCGAATACACAGAAATAAAAGTGGCTATCATTAAATGTGGCTTAAAATTCAAGGCGTACCATATACAAACAAGACAAATGATCCAGCGATTTTGTACAAGGACACGGTATTTCCCAAAAGCCAAGAAACGCGAATTTAATAGACAAAGCAAGGAACGCTAATATTTTATTTTCGAAACACAATCTATTTTAGATCGACAGCGGTGAATCAAGATTAAATAGATTAGTGCTTTATGCTATGTAGGTGCCATTATTTACAAAAAAATTTTATTTATATATTTGTTCGAATATTTTATAGTTGATTCAGTTGAAGTAAATTCTTTCTTATATAATAATCATATATTTATAATAATTCTTAAGCGTTAGCACACAATATTCTAAAAGACAGTTTGTCTGCAAATTGATGAAATAATTAGCGGTAGTAATAGCAGCACTAATTACCTCCAAGGGAAAATCCTGCTTGCTATGACCCTACTAATTAACTTTGTAATTACAGCTGACTGTTAACTTGCAAACCAGACAACTTATTCAGTTTGATACTTAAGCGGTTTCTCAAGCGCTAAACTCGTGGTAAAATAGTACAAAATGAAAAACATCGTTGCACTGTGGCGGCAAAAAAATAAAAATTAGTTTAGTTGAATGTGCTCTTGTGCAATTGTGAGAGTGGACAGAAGAAAGAGAAGCTATTCTCTCTGTGACAATTGTAATAACTGATTTTGTGTTTATTTACCTAGTCAGTAGTACCTATACGTCGCATGGAACAGTTTTAAAAAAATCTCTACAATTTTGAATTCCCAAATAGAAAGCTGTCACCACTACACAATCCTCTAGCAATGACAAGGATGGGTCAGGAACCAAGGCACTGAATTAGCAAGAGTGCTGAAATTTTCACTAAACTTTCTAACTGTAGAGTTAGTCCACCGAAATGTTCAACAAATAGCTCTACTATCAGTGCCTATAACGAGCCCTCAGTCGATAGGCACAAAACTGCAAAATTGCTCAGGCATTTTTAACAGTTTTTTAAATATCAGATATGTATTTGCATATTGATAATATTTGTACAATATAGAGTTAAATGCATACAATGAAATTAGCATTAATGTTGAGTACTGAGTAGTGGTCAGGAATGTTGTCCTCGTTACTTACAAGAACAATACCAGATGTTCGATCACATATCAGGGTGGCTTCTTCGAAGCCAGTTCAATGATCTTCGCATTAACCGTCGATATTTGATCATTCCAAATTAGGGAGATTTCTGGTGTTGTTTGGACACTTCATCGAATCTGGCTGGCTGTTAGATTATTTCTTATTCGCTTCTCCGCATGGACTCGGCCCGATTTTCGTGACATTCCTGATGTTTAAGCTGGGAAATTCGTAGGTCGCACTGCCTACAGTATTGGACTATGTTGACATTGTCTGCTGCGGCTTTGATTGTTGAAAAAATGATTTGGAATTCCGCGGATAGCTCTGACCGTTGAGATCAAAAGATATGTACAATTTGCATTGTCGGACAATGTTTTGATTTCTTTGAGCTCTACAGGTGGCTTCTGATTTTGGATTTGAAACTTTGTTGATTTTCAAAACCATACCGAATATTTTATCCAATGAATAATGCTCACTCAAAGCTGGTGTATTTTTTTAGAAATGCGTGAATATTACAGAGTTGTACCAATCTGACAAACATTAATCTTATTTGGTAAGTAAGCGTAATCTATCTGATATCGTCTCCTTTGTACCTGGTGACATTAAAACGACATGTCGCTAAGTTATACAAAAGCAATCTGTTCTAGGAAACTATTTTTTATTGTCACTTCCCACAACGTAGGTTGATTTAAAAACAATGGGCAACGTTGATAGTACATCGTCAATTTTCGGGTCCAAGAAATGAATTAAAGTGCATTTTAAAAAACTAATTACTTATAACTCGACTATTTATTTGATTAAAAAAAAAAGAATTTCAGATTATTGCTCCCAACTTAGGAAAAAAATATCATCTACTAAATTCAACTTGCGGTTATATTACTCCTTTCTGCGTTATATTATTTTATTAAGCTTGTCTCTTATACACTCTGTCCTAACAACATCGTCCAATTACATATCGCTTACACTTGGGTAAGTGTACAAAACATCCTATCGTTAGTCAATGACGTGTGGAACTCGCTAGTGATAACCTTCTTCGAATGTGACCTATACAATGGATTATGTGAGGCTATTAATTAAATTCCATCATTATCTGACCAAATGAATGGGAAAATTGAAAATTCCTCCCACACATGGGATTATAAGCGCCTACTTTTTATCAGCTGATAGATGCTTATTGATTTATGTAGGACGGTAATTATTTATATCACTTTCTATTTTTAAAATTCATTCACAAGAAAACCCCACTTGAAACTTTATATGCTGCATAAATGTAAAACCTTTTTCCATCAGCTTCATTCTGAACTGCTAACTTCAGGTGTATATAAATGTATTTTTGACGTTGAAGCATCTGAAACCTCTCCCATTTCTAAATATATTGACCAGATTTAGATTTATTTTAATTGCAAACAATTTTTGATATTTTCTATTTATAACTGTAATGGAAGAAAACAATTTGGAAACACTTTGAATAAAATCAGATCAAAAGCTATTATCGATAACCTCTAGCTAACCTGGTACTAAGTTTACGAATAAAGTTTATTTTAACTTATTTTTTTAGTATATAATTTGTTCTCTTCTTTCTTGAGCCTCTGAATATATTGCTTCACCCCGACCTTTGTTTTGAGCTACTGGGTACTTTACATCCACTGGTTTGTTTTTTTTTTTGTGTCATTGGGTACTTTGTATCCACTGGCTCTGTTTGAACCACTCAATAATTTGTATTCACTTCATCTTGTGATGTAGGTAAGGTTACGACACACTCAATTGATGTTTGAGAGTTGTGTAATTTCTGGTTTATTTACCATTTGGAAACTTCCGTTCGTCCGATTTTTGACAGCTGACGAGAGTCGAGGATTTTCTTTGAGACTATTCTGAATAGTTTCTTGGTAACATTTTTTATTGATTTGGACTTCTTTACCACCTCCCCTAGATTCTACTGGGTCTCAGGTAAAGTTGTTTGTTTATTTTTACACTTACTTCACTTTGATTTATATAACTGCATTACTTTGAAGTTTTTTAAGTCATTTTGAAATACAATTAAATTTATTAATTTATTTTATGTACAGGGTGGTTGATTTTCGATAGTTTTATAGGGTACAGCCAAAACGGTGATAGATACAAAAAATCTGATATCGATGTCCCGTCCTCTTTTTTTGAGATTACTTCACTGGTACCAAAAGATCTTGGCTAACTTGATTAGTTTTAGATATACAGGGTTTTTTGAAAAATGGCCCATTTACATTAACCTCTCTGTTGTCATTCAATTTAGAAGAAAAAAGTGTACACATTATTTGTTCTATTTTTTATTAGGAAGCCAGTGGCGTACTCAGATTTTCTTACAAATCGCACAGTTTTTCCGATATTACATAAACATAGGTTTTTTAAATAGAACACCCTGTATTTGGCCATCCCGTTGAATAGCATTTTTTACCTTTTCAGCCATATATAATAATAAATACTTTTTATTTGCCTAAATGAAGAAAAATGCAAAAATGTATAGATATATTTTCAGTTGGCCATATTATTTATTTATTCGTCTTTTGTTGTTTAATATTGACAGTTAGTTTATTTTTGACTGATTGAAAGCTTGTTAAACGTCTATTACTTGGTTTTAATTTTGAAAGGTATAAAAATGGCGTACGAAAATCTTCACAAAGTTCAAATGTTGGGGTGTTACATTGAAAGTGAAAAAAATAGTGACTCAGCTTTAAACTTATATTTGGAGAAATACCCAGACTGTCATTAGCCAGAAAAGAGAATTTTTAGCCGACTCTATGACAACTTGTGTGAGTTTGGTTCTTTTCAAAAACGGAGAGCTAAATCTTATAATATACAGAATAGAGAAAATGATGAAATCAATACTTTAGCTTTTGTTGTCGCAAATCCCAACGTATCCAGCAGAGAAATTCAAAGGACGATAGGAATTGGTAAATTCAAAACATTGAGAATTTCAAAAAAACACAAGTTTCGACCATATACTATAAGAAAAGTCCACCATTTGCATCCAGGAGATGAAGAGAGACGCATCATTTTCTCCAATGGTTTTTGCAGCAAACTCATGTAGACCCCAACTTTTTTCAAAATATTATTTGGACCGACGAGGCTTTTATAAGCAGCGAAGGTATATTCAACCGGCATAATGCGCGTTATTGGTCAGATGTAAATCCTCAACAAACTGTGGACAGAATTCAACAAGGGCGGTTTGGTTTTCATGTATGGGTAGCTCTCTTCCACAATAGAGTGTTAGAGCACTTGCTGTGACTTTGTTATGTCATTTTTGTTTTATTGTTGTTTCTCTCATTTTATAGTCGTTATTTTTGTTTAGTTTATGTTTAATAGCTATAAGTGTACCTATAATTAAACGTATTAAGTAAAGATAAATGGATAATCTAATTTATTTTTTCTTGTAATTTTTTAGTCTAAGTTAGGTGCTTAATATAAAAATAATAATAGAAAACGAAGAGATCAATACTAAATAAATCTCATGGGCAACTGAAAAAATATCTATACATTTGTTACATTTTTATTCATTAAGGCAAATAAAAAGTATCTATTATTATATGTGGCTGAAAAGGTAAATAAAAAATTATATTCAACGGGATGGCCAAATACAGGGTGTTCTATTTAAAAAAACCTATGTTTATATAATATCGGAAAAACAGTGCTATTTGTAAAAAATCTGAGTACGCCACTGGCTTCCTAACAAAAAATAGAACAAATAACACACTGTTTTCTTCTAAATTGAATAACAACGGAGATAGAGAGGTTAATGTAAATGGGCCATTTTTCAAAAAAACCCTGTATATCTAAAACTAATATAGATAGTTTTATATTATCGAAAATCAACCACCCTGTACATATACATCACTAAGACTGTTTTGTCCACTTTTTTAGACTTACTGCCGAGTACCACTGTAATCTTTATTCAAATGATGCACTGATAAGTCAATTTAATTATTTTGATATGGAAACTGATTGGTATATGTTGTACTAGAATATTTTTGTATATAGCGATATTTAAAGTCCAGTAATGGGATATTTGTTTACATTTTTGTGAAAATTATTTTCAACACTGTTCTCTATGTTGTGGAACAGAGCTTGTGGGATATCCTTCAACTCTAAGCAAATTGGTCAATTAATATGTAAAATAAGTATTTTTTTTTAATTTTATTGCTAGTTGTTAAAATTATTTTCAAATTTTTATTCAAAATATTTTTTTATTATATTTCTTATTGCATATGCATTTATTATTTTTACTCTTATTTCTTCATTGTATTTATATATTATTTTCAAGTTCTTTGATTAGTTGCAGTAATATCTTAATTTTAATTAAGAATTTAATTAATATTTTGAAAATTATTTCCTTTAATTTTGCACTATATCTCTTCCAACAAATTCAACTCATATGCCTTATAAAATATAGTTCCACAGATGTTTTAGGTACATTCTATTCTGTAAAGTACATATATTGTTCATATAATAGTTATTTAAAAACTTGAAGATTTTCTAATCTTAATTTTTACTTTTATAACTCTTCACTAAAAGTAAATTCAGAAATTGTGTCTCCCACATACCTACTTTACGTTGTCAGTGAAGTAATAAAACTTGACCTTTATTCCAGTCTCTCAATTTTTTTTTATTTTTTTCTTTAGTAGCTAAGATATCTGGTTTTTATCGCCCTTTTGGCCCTGACAAGGGTCAGCACTTGACATTGGAAATTATAATTCGCTAGTTTAGGAAAAAATACTTTATACGAAACACTAACAGTCTGTCACTGTTTGAAATAAACCTGTTTACAAAATTTCTTAACTGCAAACCGTTATTTTACAATTTTAGCCATAAAAATAAAAAATTAAGTAGTCTAAAATATGTATGCCCAACTAGCCATCTCTTTAATTTAATTTGTGTTTATACTTAATATTATGCCTAAGATTTTTATTTTCATACAAGATGTTCCAAATATTCTGTATTCTGTATATCAAGAGTAAAGAAAAGTCAATTTGATACAGTGTTGGATCAATAGTAATTTGTAAATACAAAAAGCAATGTGTCATTTCATAGTTGAGAACTAAGTAATGACGTTTATCAATTTTCAAAGACATAATACAGAAAACTAATATTTTATGTGATGCAACAACTAAATTTCTAAAAGAATTTAAAAAATCTTTTTATAACATGATATCCAATTTAGGACTAGATTCAGTAAAGGGAACACATTCTGAGAACAGAATCAAAGATGACCAAATAAGTTTAGTTTAAAATTCTCAGTATGTACTATTTGATTAACTACATACTATAGCGAGAATCGATCTAGTGGGCTTTGCTTATTTTGTTTACTTATTTGTTTCATGTTTCTAGAATATGTTCTGTTTCTTTTTACCATGTTCTTAAAAGCTTAAAAATCATCCTATACTATTCTTAGAAAGCAATAGAAAGTTCCAGAAACAAAGAAAACTATATAAACGGCCGAGTCAATGCGCAGAGGGAGTTTTTGAGGTTAAATTAGTATTTGTTATTGTGTATTGTCAAAGTTGTAAATTGTGTGTGTAAAAATAGTGTTAAATAAAGGGAATTTGGTACAAATTGAGAAAACAAAGATTGCTAGTGAGTAAAAGATCCAAACAACTGGAAATGATGAGGGCCCTAAAGAATGATATGAAGACAGGACCAGATGCACTGAATGCATTAAGATCTGATACAAAGTCAGGACAAGATGCACTAGATGGATTTCTTCAGTATATCTCATCCCCAATCAAGAGAAAGAAGTTCTCGTTGAAAACCTCTTCTGTAGATTTGGTGTTCCAAGAGAACAGCATTTGAATAACGGGCGAAATTTTGAATTGGATGTGTTCCAAAAAGTGTGTTACTTGACGAGTATCAAAAAAAAAACGGAACAACACCCCTGCATCCACAATCTGAGGGCATGGTGGAGAGTTTTAATCAGACCCTGGATAATCACCTAAGAATGAACAATGAACACCCGATTGACTGGGACTGACATGTGCGTCTATTCTTGTTGGCCTATCGATCAGCAGTCAGCGAGTCTGCTGAAAGAATACCAGCCAGCATAGTTTTCAGTAGGGAATTGAGGCTATCCTTCGACATTGTTTATGGTCATCCAGAATACTACTCATCTGAGTTAGCCAAATTAATCGATGATGTCCATGTCAACGTCTGACAGAAAATGAATAAAGCGATGAAAAGATCCAGAAACAAACAAAAATATATAAACGACCACGCTAATGTGATGGGGGAGTTTTTGAGGATGGTATATGTTAATATAAATTGTCAAAGTTGTCAAAGTCATATACTGTGTGTATAATAACTGCATTAAATAAACGAAATTCCGTACAATACCTTTAATACCTCATTGTTTATACAGGACATGTGGTGTCATAGTATTAAGTTAGTATATTTGTAGATACCTACTTATGCAGATATCCTAGAGTATGGAGGACCGTAAAATGAAAATGATAAATGACCCCTTTCAGCCGAAGACTATTTGGATATTTTTCCATATTTTTTGCAGAAAAACTGTTAAATATGATGTGGAGGACACACCCAAATAAAAAAAATAAATATATAGAAAAACTTAACGTTTATTTTCTTTCTCTTCAATGCGGCCATATGAAAATGCAAGCGCACACCTATGCACTGATCGATTGAACCGTGTCTATATAGAACAAAACGGTACGGTGCCTACTGCATAAAATATTGAGGTAGGTCGTCGATAGGTTTAGTAAGCCATTGATCGAGTGTACGATAGCCGTGCCATACTTCAGTTCATTCTAATTTATAGTGCAAGTGCAAATGCAAATGCAGCAGCCACGCTATGCTAAACGAACCGAGATCGTCAAATCTGGACGGCACGTTATGCTGCCATAAAACCAGATTTATTTTCTTATTAAAAACTCTTTTGCTTAAATTTCTGTTGCATGAAAATTGTATAAACTAGGGAAGTATTAAATCAATTTAGTAAACTTATGTTGTTAGGTATATTTTCTGGTTGTTGTTTATAGCTTCATATATTAAAGGCACCGTTCCCACAAGAGAGTGTTTTCTAAAAGACGAAAGATTTTAATGGATGAATAACCTTGTTATGACCAAAGAGCGGCATCGTATAAAAAATGTTGTTTTCAATCATTAGAGAAGGGTATTATGACAATGTACATACAAAATAATTAACGGCCACATATCTAGTTTTTAGACTAGTTGACTATCATAAAGAGCAGTGCTGACCTCGCGACAACTTAGTTGTTATCCTGCGCGATATAGGAAGGGTCAGGAAAGTCATTGGCGATTCTTAAAGGTTTTTTTGGCATATGGAAGTCATACATCATACATTATGTTAGTGATTATATTTATTTTATTATTATATTATTTATTATATTATGTTAGTGATTATATTTATTGATTTACCTGTATCACTATTTCTGTGTATCAAGTATATAATTTGATTGGGTTTGTAGGAGTAGAGAGAAAGATTTCACCACGATATTAAGGAAATGGTACATAAGCATGTTAGCCGATTGCAGCTGGCGAGCCCAAAAAATTTAAAATTTAAATTACATAATGTAATTATTCTACCAAATCTAACACTGCGATATTCACACGACCAATGCTACTATTATTTTTAAATTTAAAAGACATATTTATTGGATCTCTCTTATTTTGTAGTCTCTACTGACCTGTCTCTTAATAGTTCTCCACCCCAGAGGAATTAAGTTACTGAGTAATCTTTCAATATCGCACCAAATTCATCGTGGTCTCTCGCTGATCGATCTCTTTTCATTGCGACTCCCTCTAGCTCATTCTCTAATGTTCTCAAGAGCAGGTCCTGCTTGCTTTGATGCATGCCACTTGTAGTAAGCCTTCTCGACGGCTAAGTGCTGTAGCTTTTAAAGCTACAGCACTTAGGCCCCATTGGGCCCCTTGTACTTCCTCCCATTAGGAGATCAATCCACCTGAGCCGCTAACGAACCTATTACAGCGAAAAAGGTGGTGACGTTGCTCAGGAGGATCTCTCTAATGTAGGCCATAGAAGGCCAGCGCTCTCCCAACATGGACTCTCTTATTGACGAGACGGTAGTGCATTCACATAGCACATGTAATACCGTCTCATCTTCCTGTTCACAGCCCCTAAAAAGAGGTTTTCACACTTCCCCATATTGTAAAGGTATTTCCTTAGCCAAGAGTGTCCAGATTGACTACCTGTCACCAGGCGAAGATTTGACCTAGACATGGCCAGGTATTTTTGGCTGTATCTATGCTTATCCATTGCCCACTGATATCGGATGTGCAAGGATCTAGAGTATATTCCACATCCTTCACCCTCCTTCCTTTTTGATCCGTCTGTGAAGACGTTAATTACATCTCCACGGGCGGTCTCCTCCTGTCTCTTTGTGAGTACGGTGTAAGGTTTGTTAAACGCAAACCGGCGAGAAATAATGTCAGTGTCTACCTGCAGAAGGGGCGTCTTCCTGACCCCATTCCATAGGCGACTTCTAACATCTCCACATCCTACATCCAGTTTTAAACCAACACTCTTGAGGCGAAGCATAGTTGTCAATGCTATTTCTTTTAGACCCAGGGGTGGCAGACACAGCATTACCTCCATTGCTATGGTGGGTGTTGCTCGCATAGCTCTAGTTATGCTCAGATAGGCAATCCTTTGTACTTGGCTGAGCTTTTCTCTAGCTGTCGTCTGCTGGGAATTCGGCCACCAGACGACAGCCCCAAAGGCTAACATTGGCCTAACTATGGCAGTGTATATCCACATAACCACTTCATGCCCCAGGTTTTGCCAACGGTTCTGCGGCACTGCTCATAGGATATGCACGTCTTTTTTAATTTTCTTTCAAGGTGAAGATTCCATGTTAGCTTTGCATCGAGTGTAACCTCTAGGTGTTTTACATCAGATTCAAAGCTTAGCGTAGTGTTTAGGAGAGTTGGTGCCTTTATTGGCCCCAGTTTTCTCTTCCTCATAAAGGGACCCATTTCCGTCTTCCTGGGGTTCACGAACAGAGCATGGTCCTCACACCACTTTTCAATAGTACTTAGGGCTGTTTGCATTCTTTGGCAAAGAATCCCTTCGAATTTTCCACTAATCAGCATAGTGAGGTCTCGAGGGTATTTTGCAGCACTTGAATGTCATCTGTTTCTGCTTGATTAGATTCAAAACATAGGTAAAAATTTGATTTTCAGTCAGAGCTCTCCGGGTGCGCAATAAGCTCCATGTACTGAAGCATGTACTATCGGAAGGATTTTGGAGCTGTTTAGTGCCCTGTGGGAGATTTTTGTTGTTGGATTAAAAGCACGTAGCATCTGATACGACAGAACCTCTAACTTAATTAGTCGAAATATTACTAAATCGTGTTCCTTTTTTAACTTTAATATCCAGGCATATTTAAAAAGAGTCATTATTTGATTAAGGCCTATTTAGTTTAATTGCCCCATCTCCCATTAGATGGGGTCCAATCCTTAATAAACCACCCCTTCTACACCGCCTAGAAAATTATTAAATTTTTAGCAGTTTAAAAACATCTATCTCTATCTCTATTTAATGCCATGACCTAGTTTCTATAAAATCAGATTTTTCATCCTTAATTGTACAAATATTACCATAAGATTTAAAACAGAAGCAGATCAATAGTAAGGTATGTACTATAATAAATTATGTTACAAGTGAAGTAAATCATTATAAGCAAGTGCTTGCAATAGCATTTCACTCTCACGTATGATAACGTTTGTTCAACATTTGCAGTTTTTTAACGGAAAATAGTTTTGAAGATATTTTAAAAAGTGAGGCCGTCAAGTCTTGATAAATAACACAGTTTTTGACGCGCATGTGGAGCGTGGTGGAATCTTTGCCGGAAAATATTTGTACAGTAGCCGAAGCTGCATCACCAAAATAAAAAATAAATATATGACAAAAAAATATTCGAAAAAAAATAAAAAATGCATTGCAACTGATTTTAAAGCCAAGTGGACACGATGGTGGTGAAATAAATAATGTTGTTTTTCTCTTATCTCAGGATGTCTATGTCCCCAGTTCTTCCTATTATTTACTGATAGGCTGAGAATGTAACTGTGGCGTGCGTTGCTTACAAAATAACCTAAAATTTCTCACCATTTTCCACATACATTTGACCATTCGGACATGTCTGAGGCATTGTAGAGTTTGCTGCACCAACTTCCGCAATTCAGAGCAAGATGCAATGAGAAACCTTGACCGCCACACTCGACCCACACCAGAAAGTTCAAAGACAATGCCGTGTTTTATTGCATTACTGGGAGAACGCCAGTGAACAGAAGTTCTATGCGGAATTAAATATTTGATGAGAGAGTATACGGAGTGCATTAAAGCAGTTTTATTTTATTCACGTAGTACCTACAGATAGAGGATAAACCATTTATCTTGGCGAACTGATTTAGAAACGAGAATTTTATACCAAAATTTGAAAGCTTCAATAAATAGTGCACAAAAATTTTTTGAGAATAAATTTGGAATGAATATGAACTAGAAAAGGTATTATAAACCTGCTAAAAACTGAATTCTTATAATCAAATAAATCGATAAGTCAGTCGCTTTTTCGAAAATACCTTTCCCATCTAAGAGAATGGGTACCTACTCATATTTTTTCTATTTATTGCTTAAAAATAAAATTACAGGTTATTGCCTGCGTTAATTGTTCGTTTTTCATCTTATTCTTTTATAATTGCATGTACGGATGCAGAAAAATATTTTGTAATTTAATTAAACTTAACTACAAACTCTGTAAAAAAATCGGTGTGAGTGAAAGCAATAAAGTTTCGGACTGAATTAATTGAGTGAAATTATTGAGTACATTTTCACTCAATATTGGGCATTTTGATCATTTTACTCATTTGTGATTATATCACTACATATTATAAAACAAAGTCCTCCGCCGCGTCTGTCTGTCTATCTGTCTGTCTGATCGCGATAAACTCAAAAACTACTGCACCGATTTTCATGCTGTTTTCACCAATGGATAGAGTGGTTCTCGAGGAAGGTTTTAGTATATAATTTGTTAAGATTTGTCCGAAAGTTTATGTAGTGTATCAATGTATGGTGGAATTGTGTATCTTATATATGCCTACAGAAAAGTCCGCGATGGCATATGTCTATATGTTAAAGATAACATACTACCTACATCCATTTTAATACTTTAAAAAATTGGCAATTATAAAGCGGTAGTGTAGAATCTATTTACAAAAATACGGTATTAATTCTTATCATTTTAAATAAGTTAGAGGCTTTAAGCATTTCATGCACATTATTTTACTCTTTTACACCATATAATTTAAATGAATATCTTAGGAGTAATCGCAAAAAAATTACGGACGCGAGAATGAAATTCAGGCGCCTCGTTTCGCTTGATGCGATCGCCGACCCTCCCCCCGCACCGTCTTGCCTACTGCCAAACGATAACGCACGCTTGATCCTTTAATAAACTGACTTGGAGCGAATGGAGGTGACGACTGACGACTGTGTTTTCTTTATGGGTGTTATTGGAAAGTTATAATTGCGTTCGATATTTTAAGGTCACATTTTTGTTTTGTATTTGTTGTCTTTAGGTAGTCGGAACATACATAGATACTTGCAAACATACTTTTATTTCATCGAGTATTAATAATTTGTTTTTTTCTTATTGTGAATCATTTAAAACTTCATAGTCGCATTTATGTTTCGTGTTTGTTTTCTTTAGGTAGTTAGATACCTAGGTACTTTAATTTAATTCGTTTTGTTTTCAGGTTGTTGGTAGTTACCTATATTGTTTTAAATTTAAAGGTTTTGCATTTTTAGTTTTGAGTTCGTTAGTTGTCTTTCGGTATATAGATATATCGTGAATTATTTTAAAATTAATATTAGGGTCGCATTAGATGAAAGATGATTGATTTTTTGTTTGTTACAATTTAGGAGGTGGGCCCGCAAAGTGAACTAATTTCAACACTGTATATTAGGGTGGCCCAAAAAGACGAATATTTTTTTCGTGTATCTTTTGAAAATATGTTAGATTATCATGTTTTAAGAGCCCCCTCAAAAAATCAGATCAAAAAAATTTTTTTAGAGGTCGCTCAAAATTTTTTCAAATTTACAAAATTGTCAAAAATAGAATTTTTTAACATTTTTTTCTCGTTATTTTATCATTTTCTAGGTTGAAAAAATCTCGATTCTGAAAATTTCAAATCGATACTTTAATTTCTAAAGGTTAATCATCATTATTTTAACTTTCAAACTAGTATACTTAAGTATAAAAAAAATGTGACAATTCCTATACAATGTCTGTCTTCAAGGAAAATAAAGTTTATTATTATTATTATTATTATTATTAACATGTTTTCGAGCGACCTCTAAAAATAAATATCAACGAACCAATAATTTTTTTTATTGAATTTGATGAAAAAAAGAAAAGAAATAAATCACGACACACTTAAAAAATTTCTCGAAGCAAAATTTACTACCGCACTGTGACTATCAAATATTTACAATTTTTTAATTTTTTACAATTTAAGTGTCTCGTGATTTAGTTAAAATAATTATGAGTGACCTTTAGAAATTAAAATATCAATTTAAAATTTTCAGAATCGAGATTTATTTCAACCTAGAAAATGATAAAATAACGAGAAAAATTTTTTTTTTAAATTAAAAATTCAATTTTTGACGATTTTGGAAATTTTTAAAAATATTGAGCGATGTCTAAAAAAAATTTTTTTGTACTGATTTTTTGAGGGGTGCTCTTAAAACATGATAAACTAACACATTTCACAAGAGGCACGAAACAAAATTATCGTTTTTTTTAGAGCCACTATATATCCTAATTAATCATTTATGAGTGATTTATTTTTACACTCAATATTTAGTTAATTAAAAACCAAGTCGTTGTAAAAAATGACTCAGTAATAGTTACATTTAAATCATAGAGAAAAAGTCAACTCTAAATTGGTTTTATGTACTCAGAATCGTTCAAGCAGTAACTCGGATTTGAGTAAAACTCGCTCATTTCTGATGCAATAGTTTCACTCAGTTGTACTCATACTAATAGAGTGAAAATTTCACTCAATTGGGTGTGGACAGAAAATGATACATTATTGAGTAAAACTGAGTGAAATTTTACGAATTTAACAACTACTAATTACATTACGATCCAATAATAGAATTATTCTCTTTTTATTTAAAAATAGCTGGAAAGTTTTCATTTAGTGAACAAGCTGATATATTGTTAGTGTTGGGTTCTTATGAAGGAAACTGTCGAAGAGTATCGAGAAGATTTCCTGATGGTATCGTTTCACATAATGAAACAATTCCCACTGTTGAAAGGAGGGCTCAAGAAACTGGTATGTCTTTTAGTACAAGTTGAGAACGCCACAATTTAAACAGAGTACAAGATGAAGGGGTTGTTATGCCGACAATTGAATATGAACCGCAAACTAACTTAAGAAATTTCTGTCGGCAAACTGGGGTATAGAAAAGTTCTGTTTATAGAATTACAGAAGTAATTTATCCATAGCAACAATGTTTAAGAATTGTTGTCTCAAAACTTAGATCAATTCCTTCTGTTAGTATATTTAAAATCAGGATATTAACACTCACAAAAATATCCTATTCACAGAGATAAGGCCTGTTCGTTTCATGTATGTTAATTTAATTTAAAATGAACTATAATACAGCAAATTATTAATTATTTTTTTGTTTCCACATAGCAATATAATGTGTATTCTGTTCGAAATTGCTGCTGTCAAATAGATAACATCTGTCTAGCAAGGTGATACCATTTTATTTTAGTTTCTTTAATATTTTTAGGTGCGTACAAAACACGTTCTATTGACATTAAATTAATTGATAAAAACGTTAATGCAAGTTTAATTAGTTTAGTGTTTTAATTAAGAAAATACTAAAAAGTATATTTTTTTAAATGTAGCTTAGCAGAGTAAAAGTGATGCTTTCGTATCCTCTACATCCATGACAAAACTTTTTCTTTCTCTTATAAGCAGAAAATATTAAATATGTGGTTGATTCAAAAGGAAGGTGCTGTTAATATCTATTTTTTTTTTTTAAGAAAATGAAGCCGTTTTAATTAACATGGTACGTCGTTTGCAAATAATCGTTTAGATATACCTAAGCCATTGCGATAGTCATAGAATATATTTTTTTTTTCTTAAGAAACAAATTTAATGATAGTACTACTACCAATTTATTAGCGAATAAAAGTGTATAATATTTGATAAATTGTTCTAAAATATTCAGTACATACCTAAACGTATAAAATTTAAGGTTCGAAATTCCAGACGTTTGCCAAAATATTTGACTTGTATTCATTAACCCAAAGCTAACGTAACCTTGATCTTGCCCTTAGTGTCGTTTCTTACAAATTGCTGTTTTTTTAAAGTATTTTGCATAGTAATAAATCAACTCGCTGACGATGTAAGCATCAGAATCGAAAATCGAATATTTCAAAAAAGGGTTCATCGTGTAAGCCGACAATCCCTAAGATAAATTATAAGGGAACTCCATGAAAGACAGGTCGTGATAAATTTTCTTTACTATACATGCATCAGGCACACTGCAAAACAAATTAATGGTTTGCAATTTGTTAAATGTTGAATATTGTGGGAGTCCCAACAGGTGTGAAAGAAAAATGAATAGAAAAGATTTCATTAAAAAATATTCTAAATAAAACCGTACTGGGGCGTTTCTTTAATAGTTACGGACAGATGATGATTCTGATTCAGTGCGATTTCCACAAGAGTAAATTGTAAAAAGAATAGAAAATATAAAACTTAAAAGTCTAGCGAGAAATCTAGGAATCGCTTAATGTTTTGGAGGACGTTGTACAAAAATATTAAATTACATTTAATTGTTATTAACAATAATAATCTGTAATATCTATTAAGGTGGGTAGTTGAGTTTCACTTTTCTTTTAAACGTGTTGATTCAAATTAATTAGAACATCATATGTTTTTACTATTACGAATATACTATTAACTGGGTGGTTACAAGTCGCATTGAATTATAAAGATATACCTACCTTATATGAAAATTTGATTGTAAATATCCTGATAAATGTGATGCGATTAAGGTCATAAAGTGTTCCGATATTTGACAGTCTGGGCGAAAGGATTTGTGATAAATTAGGAAAGGAAATATTGCGATAACCCTAAAATTTTATGAAAGTGATCATATAAATTATGAGGCATCATATTCCGCCTTATGAAATTCTCTTCTCTTTGGTTAAGCAATTTCGGTACCGTAGAAATGACGGAGAGAAGGAGACATAGAAGTCCTTAATATTTGAAATGATATTTATTTTTATGATTAGAATAAATATTATTATTAGATGTTTATAAAAAATTTATATACTTTCAGGTCTCATCTATTTATGATTACGTAAATAATATTTTATCCAATTTATGAGCAAAATCAACAATGTTTTGCGAACAAACGATACATCAAAAATGTAATAATCTTTTTTCTAATAAAGAAATGACTTAGGTAATTATCATTGTTAAAAATTCAAATTAAGGTCGTAAAAGTTACATTATGTTGCAAAATAAATTTTTTTTATAATATTTTTCAGTTTCTTAAATTACTAATCTAGTATATCTAACAAATTTTTCCTCCCTGGTATTTTTGTATAGTTTCTACTCTTAATTTGGTTATTTAGATACATAGAAACAAAACAATGTCAATTAATTTCAATATAACAGTTTCTTATATAAATATTTCCCAGTAATACGTCTTCTTCACATTTCCCTGACTTTTATTTTCTCTCTTCTTTATTGAAATTCCCTTTTATTCTTCGATTTCTAAATAGCATAAAATCTTCTAATACATTCTCATATACTTTCACTTTATTCCTTTTAGCAAAATTTTTAATTTAATTAAACTTTATAATTTACTTCCTTCCCCATATGCTCTATTCGTTTCTTCGAAAACCCTTGAACATATTATTTTATTTTTTTCTCTTCAATTATAATTCTTCTGTATTAATATGCTTCTATATTTTACTTACGTCTTCCTTATAGCTATTATAAGTTCTTTTGTACTTTTATTTTACTTGATATACTTATTTTTCAATCTTGCAGTAATTTTTCTATATTGTTATTTTCTATGTTTTTCTCAATAACAACCATTGCACTGCTTATTTTAATACAATGAAAGTTTTTCGGCTTTCTAAGTTCTGTCATTTTACTAATTATTTTTCCCACATCAAATTTTGTTTACTACAATTTATCTGTTCAAATCTTGCTATGCTATACAATCTTGCATATCATGTCAGCGTTTTGGCGATTTTTTGTGTAGTAAAATGTCGGATCAGAGGGTTTTTCTGATATTTTTTGTTAGAGAAGGCCATTGGGGATGATTCTATGTCACAGCCACGAATTTATCAATGGTACAAATGTTTTCAGGAAGAGCAATATCACATAAAAGATGAGGCGAGATCTGATCAAATGTGAAGGTCCTTCTAACCCTTTTCTTCGACTACAATAGTCCATCACGAGTTTTTATTGCCCAGTCGTACAGTTAACAAGGAGTACTACCTACAAATTTTGCGCAATTTGTGTGACGGGGAAAAACTACGAGAACATAAGACACAATTCGTGGATTTTGCACCACGACAACGTATAGGAGCATACCGCTTTGCTTATCCAACAGTTCTTGGCGAAGCACAACATCGCTGTGATGCTGCAGCCACGGACATGACCCCTGTGACTTTTTCTTATTTCCCAAACTCAAAAGGATACTGAAAGGATAGAGTTTTTGAACAATAGATGAGATAAAGGCAAAATCGCAAACCGTGTGCAAGATGGTGCCTAAAGAGTTTACCAAACTGAAAACTACATTTCATAAGTGTATAAACATCACAGGGGAACTACTTTGAAGGGGATGAGATAAAAATTAAAGATTAAATAAATACTTTCTGGAATTTCCATTACTTTTTATCAAATCTCTTATACTCCGGTTGGTGAAACAGTGGAATAAGTGTTTCAATTGTGGTGGTAATTATTTGAGATTATATAGTGAAAACATTTTTTATACATCAAAGATGGATTTCTCTTGAACGTGCCTTGTATATTCCAGGCAAATTTCTTTTAATTTTAATCGTAAAGCCCTGTTATCCATCTTATCGATACTAACTTCGTTTAATATTTTCTCTTTTATAGAAATTAATAAGTCGTTCTTTGTTAACTTAGTCTTTCAAAATCCCTCACGGAAAGAACTTCATGGAGGTTAAATTAGGGCTTTTTATGGAGCATAAAGTTATCCCTTCAAAGAAAAACTTATTTAAATTTAAACACCTTTTCTACTTTGGTACTTTCTTCTTAATCAAATGTTTTAAAGACCATTTTGCTAAATTTAATAGTGGAAAACCATAAATATATGTACTGGTTCCATGGCAATCTTTACTTTATCTTATCCATCGTAGTCCACGTGACTGTGATTGCAAAAAAGAGATAATTTCAAAAATCAGCTTCCATATACTAGACCAGTGCTTAAGCCTTCAAAAATGGTAAATAGTGAAAAAAGATTATAGTAGTATGAAACCCATTGGAAAAGGAAGAGAATATAACAGAAATGAGAAGAAAAATAATTTACGGGCGATCTGAGGTCGGGAAGGGGAAGGGGGTGAGTTTTTAAGGGTAAAAAACGGTTTATCTTGATTTCCGGAAAAACTACAAGTTTTCTGGAAAAAAGTTAAATGGCAAAGTTGTAGGCAATAAAAAGATCTACAACTTTTGTATTTACACTTTTTTCACATAACCTCGAAATTTATGTGAAAAAATCAAATAACCAAGTTTTTGGTTTTTTATTTTCATCTTTTACAAACAATTTTTTTTTCACGAAATTTGGTGAAAACTTACCAATTTATGTCCCAAACACGCTGTAATTTTTTTTATTTGAAATATTTATTTTTTCACCTTATTTTTACCTAATATCGAAAAAGCACCCTAATTTTCAATCGAAAATTCTCACGTCAAAATATTTGCTTTTTTAAAAACGTCGGTGGGCTTTTTCTTCGTTGAAATCTTTACTTTCTGATGGTGTAAAAAAATATATACATTACTATGGTAAGTTTTCTCAGGAAATGCAAAGGAACGAACTAGAATCCGAAATTTTTTTTCTAATCATTATGTACAATTTTAAGCTATTTATTAAAATTTACACTTTAATTACTCGAAAAACGTAAGATTCCTTGTTACATTGATAAACAAAAAAATTACAAGTCGAAATATACTATCATAATTAACAACCAAATAAGTTAATAAAGTTAATATTTAATAAGACATCAATATTTTGAGAAAGTTCTAGAATCTTCTTTCGTTTCTTTGCATTTTTTGAGAAAACTTACCATAGTAATGTATATATTTTTACACCATCAGAAAGTAGAGATTTCAACGAAAAAAAAGCCCACGTTTTTAAAAAGCAGATATTTTGACGTGAGAATTTTCGATTGAAAATTAGGGTGCTTTTTCGATATTAAGAAAATATAAGGTAAAAAAGTAAATATTTCAAATAAAAAAATTACAGCGTGTTTGGGACATAAATAGGTAAGATTTCACCAAATTTCGTGAAATTTTTTTTTTTTGAAAAGATAAAAATAAAAAACCAAAAACTTTTTCCATAAGACTTGTAGTTTTTCTGGAAATCAAGGGAAACCGTTTTTTACCCTCAAAAACTCACCCCCTACCCCTTCCCGACCTCAGATCGCCCGTAAATTATTTTTCCTTTCATTTCTGTTATATTCTCTTTCTTTTCCAATGGGTTTCATCCTACTATAATTTTTTTTGGTTTCAAAAATTATCGACCCTGGTCTATACAAGCAAAAATTTGGTTTAGATTTCTGAAATCCAACATTCAATTGATTTTTTGTATATTTCTCCGAGACCACAAGAAATTTCATAGAACTTTAATCATTACCATATTTACAAATAAATAAATAAATATGTCTTTATTGTGACAAAACACAAACGGTAGGACTTCGGCTATGCCGTTCTTCCAGAGTAATAAATAAGACATAAATAGGTATCTAACTATTATACACTTTTTGACTAAAAGTATGTGTGAACAAAGAAGATACATATTAATAATAATAATTAATTGAATATCATCCCATTAACTTTAATTATTCATTAGCCACATAAGTAACGACATTTCTTTGTTATATTGTGGCAGAAAATAATAATATACCATACAGCAATAATCAATATGTGGATATATTAAGGATTTAAATAATTTTAATTTTATATTTCAGTTAAACTATATTTTAGGTGATAAAGAGACTTAAGTTTACAGAATGCAACTTGACAAATATGTTGATATGTTCACTGAAATCTAAATTAATATCGATGTATAAGCCCAAATTTTTTGCTGATTATACCAATTCTATTAGTAATCCATGAATTGCAATATTAGGTATTAGCACATTACGTTTACATCTCTCATAGTATTAGGACAAATACACATAACTACAGATTTATTTGATTTATTCTAAGAGCATTATTCTTGCACCAATTATAAATATTACTCAATACAATTTATTCATTCAATGATTTGTGCAATTATATATCATCTGCGTACATATGCAATCTTCCATATTTCACCGCATTCGGTAAGTCAAATATAAAAATAGAAAACAAAATTGGTCCCAAGATGCTACTTTGTGGTACAGCACTTTTTATTGACTTTAATTGCGAATTTAATTCATGATTTATTATAACATAATAACAACAATATAGCACCCTGATTAAATCCTATATAAAGTAACTTTGACAATAAAAGGTCAAAAGATACTAAATCAAATGCTTTACCTACTTATCTAATAATACTAATATTGTTGAGAGTGATTTATCAAATGCAGTAGCTATATCATTGATAATTTTTAACAGAGCAGTATTAGTACTATGATTTACGAAAACCCGATTGCATCGGTGGTAAAATTTGATTTCTTTATAAATAGTTAGTGACTAAAATTTTTTCAAAAACTTTTGAAAATGTTGGTAGTATGGATATTGTCCTTAATTCGTTATAAGTACTAGGATTTCTTAGGATTTATTTAGGCATAGATATAATCTGCAAATTTCCAGATATCTGGAAATATACCACTAGTAATAAAATTTATTAAAAATTGATCTAACAATATTAACACAATAAGGGATTATAATTTTAATAACTTTGATATTAATTCCATATATGCCGTATGCTTCACTATTCATATTTTTTTACATTGTTAATATTATCTTCATTTGAGTAGTGCAACATATTCACATTAATATGGAATTCACCAGCCACAGTCAAGAAATAATTACTTATCTTCTCCGATACAATCAAGTTATTTTCGATTTTGTACTCCCCATTTACTTAAGTGCTTCTTAATTGTTTTAGAGAAATACTTATTATTTTGTAGGATGTATTTCATATATCTTTTTCTCTATTTATTGCTTCTTATACGTAATTTCTTAAGTTATATAATATTGTCTGCTGTTTTTGTTTTCAAATAATTATTGTGCCTTATTTTTAAGTTGAATCATTTTTTTTAATTGTTTGTGATATATGGTTGACAGTTACGCTTTGTTTTCGTTACTTGTAAAGGAGCATGCACAACGAAAAGTGACAATATCTCCTGATTTAAACACTGTGCGTATATTTACATACTCAGTATTATCAATAAGTTCCAATTGCATTCAATTAGCATCAAGAGCAAATTTATTTAAATCAAAAGTTTTATAATCTCTTATTTCTTTCAATTTTTATTGTAACAGATACCAACAATGATCTGTATTATTATGTAAATCACACGTGTCCCAATTCTGGATAAATATATTTTGACTAACACATACAACATCTATTAGGGATTCGAATGTCTCTGTAATTCTTGTAGGTTTGATAACAATTTGCTCTAGATGAAAATCTGATATACTTGAATAAAATAATAATATACTCGGGCTTTAAGAGTTAATGTTTCCAAGACGAAAAAAGATAGGACGGATAGAATGCTACGTGAATATGCATGTACAATAAGCAACTTAAAATGTTAATTTGAAAACAATTTTACTGATCCAGATATTTCCACTTACTGAAACCCTAATTACATTAAAATCCCAACCCGCTTCCTTAATAAATGAAAACTCCGCATGTCACGGACATATAGATACATATCAGCCCACATATTCAATTAAATTCACTATTTTCCGCTCACTTTCCCCAACTTATCCCTTCCACCCACCAGTGGCAGAGCAAAACTAGCGCAGCCGCCTATCAAAGCCCTCTGGATAACTCCCACGCAACTGCAACGCGATGCTGAGCGCCGCGAAGCCTGCACTCTCAACCGACTCGTAGAACGCGTCGGAAGACTATCTACCCCGAGACGCCGCGTAAGCTTACGCAAACTTTTAAACTAGTTATGAAGTCCACCTAAAGTAGCTCCAAACACTTTTAACCTAAGAGTTAGTTGAATGTACAATGTAAAATAGTAGTTTTAATAAATGGGTGAATTACGAGGCATATCAATGCTTGATTCTAAATCTATACTCGACTTGGACAACTTGGAAGAAGATTTTTTCGCAGCCACGAAACAAACTCCGCTCGAGAACTATTTCGAGGAAGCAGACAGCATGCTGTCGGCCGAATACTTTGGAAGTTTCTTCGACGTGGTGCAGACCCACACGGAGAGCAACGACATACATAAAACTCCCGTCTTTGAGATAAAAACTAACGGGGCTACGCTTGTGATGAATGCCTCGTTGAATGCCACGGAGACGGCTTTCATACCGGAATTGTTCTACCGTCATACGATGGCCATGACGGCCGTGTACTGTGTGGCTTACCTTTTGGTTTTCGCACTCGGTTTGGTGGGGAACTTCTTTGTGATCGCCGTGGTTTTTCGCTCGCCCCGTATGAGAACGGTCACTAACTTTTTCATTGTAAACCTGGCCGTCGCCGATATCCTGGTGATTGTATTCTGTCTGCCGGCTACACTGATGTCCAACATTTTTGTCCGTAAGTACTGCAGTTTTCCCATGCTTATCGATTTTGGCTTGCCTGCAAAGTGGAATCTATTAACATATATTTCAGACAAGTAAGCTGTATTTCTTGATGTACGTTAACAAAAAACTTTTTAAAATATAACAAACAAAGTGCAAGAAAATCGAAGAGCTAAAACATACTAGAGCTGAGTTGAATTTTTTTTTAGAAAGTTTTGCTTTTGTACGTAATGTTCTTCATATTCGAAGATGCAATTAATATTCACAATTAAATTCCTTAAGGGTAGAATTGCACTGATTTTTTTTTCAAATTTTCATCATTTAATAGAACTTACTGTAGTAGTATATAAAATAGAAAGAAATTAAATATAAAAAGTATAACTATGTATTCGGATTATTTCTGTACTTAGTACAATAAATACCAAGCGAAATATTATACAGGGTTTCCAGAAGTAAATGGGCCGTTAAACACTGGTTCCCATGGATGCAAATACACCGATTTAGATCAAGTTACCTCAACACAACTGCGCTTTCTTAAAAAATTACTGGCTTTCAAAACATTTTTCTATTTCATTTTTAAATTTATATAAATGAAATTGAAGGTGATCATAGGTTTATTTCTTACCTAAAACACAGAGGTTGCTAAGAATACATGTTTTTTTCGTAAATATTTTTTTGTTGGTAAATATTCTGAGAAAACAAATATTTTATGAAAATTTTCTTTATTTACCGCAAAAAAAATATCCTAAAAAAATCAAAATCAATTTTCTGCCTGGGTCATTATTCTAGCTTATTAAATTCTAATGATATGTGATCCTTAGAATCTGGATCTACGAAACAACATTAGAGGTATGATGATAGGAATTTAAAAAAAATTAATCCGCGCATTTAGAAAGGGTTGATTATGAATTACATACATTGGAATACCCACCAAGTATTGATTACTCTAACTGCTATTATTGCAAAAAATTGAAATCAGTATTTCTCTCTGAAACAATGCATTTTAGAGAAATGCAACAAGTACATCTTTTTTCTCTCCTCTAAATAAAAAAAACTTTAGATAAAATCTGCACGAAAACACTATTTCAGATAATAGTATTGACTTCTATACTTTAGGTAAGTCTACCCCAAAACATTTATATGTCGAATTTCAATGAATTCTCATAAAAATGAAATAAAAAATGTTTTTTAAAAGCTCATAACTTCTTAAAGAAACAAAAGATAACTTGATAAAGCTACCTGCAAAGTAAAGTTTATTTGCGTCTGGACATCCTATGTAATGACACAGTATAGTGTATAAACTGATGCAAAGTGAAACAGCTAAACGGATGTTTTCTTAGCTAAAATTTTAGGTAAGTATTTAACAAATTAAATCAATGAAATTTTTAGTTACTGTGAAATGGCTAGAAATACACAGTATCTTTAACTAGGTATAACATTAGATTGGATAGAATTTAAATGATTTTTTAGATTAATTCTAAACTATACTCATTGTATAAAAGTAATACAGTGAATATAAAATAACTACCATACTAAAAAAAACTAAATAATTTGAATTTACTCAGATATTATGGTAAAATATCCTAAAATTATATATAATTTAACTATTGTTTCTACAATTTCAATCTGCAAAACAAATTGTTCTTCATCTCTATCAATATTTATTGCAGTTTACATGTAAATAGTTGAGTAGTATTAAAGTAGATATAAATGTAGTACAAAAATCAAATTTTATTAAAATTATGAAAGTGGTGTAAATTATTTTTTGTTTTATTCATTTAAAATTTTCAATTAGATTAATTTATTTCAGCCAGTATAATTAAACAGTGTAAAGACAATACATTATTTTTTAAAGAAACTGAAATATATGATAAAACATATTTTTCCCTCTACTAGGTATTTTGAACTAAGTTTGACAAATATTTAAATATACTTAGTTCACAAGGATCATAACAAATCAAGTAATGAGTTAAGATCTCAAATGTATAGGTTTAAGATAAAAAAATGAAGTATTCGATATATTTCTTCTATTAGCAGTTCATTCTAGCGGTTTGAAGCTACACTAAAACCGCTGTATTTTTTCCATTGCGTCACAAGCAATATTCGTAGGAAGTAAGACGAAATATCCCATTCAAAATAGTCACTGTTTTCATAAAATTCAAATGTCATTTTGACAATTCCCAGATCTTGATATCTTCTAAATTTTAATACTGGTATTACTGGTTACGAAAATATGCCAAAAAATCGATATTTCAACGCTGAGAAAATATAAACAACAGTTAGTTGTTGACGCGATCAAAACACCTAAATTTTAAAAAATTAAAAAATTATAAATATTTGTTAGCCACAATGCGGTAGAAAATTTTGCCTCGACAAATTTTTTAAGTGTCTCGTGATTTATTTCTATTCTTTTGTTCATCAAATTCAATAAAATATTAGTTCGTTGATATTTATTTTTAGAGGTCGCTCGAAAACATTTTAGGTACACTACTTTGAAAATTAAAATAATTATGAGTGACCTTTAGAAATTAAAATATCGAATTGAAATTTTCAGAATCGAGAAGTTTTTCAACCTAGAAAATGATAAAATAAAGAAAAAAAAAAAAAAAAAATTCAATTTTTGACGATTTTGGAAATTTTTAAAAATNGGATCATAACAAATCAAGTAATGAGTTAAGATCTCAAATGTATAGGTTTAAGATAAAAAATGAAGTATTCGATATATTTCTTCTATTAGCAGTTCACTCTAGCGGTTTGAAGCTACACTAAAACCGTTGTATTTTTTCCATTGCGTCACAAGCAATATTCGTAGGAACTAAGACGAAATATCCTAGTCAAAATAGTCACTGTTTTCATATACTTAATTCAAATGTCATCTTGACAATTCCCAGATCTGGATATCTTCTAAATTTTAATACTGGTATTACTGGTTACGAAAATATGCCAAAAAATCGATATTTGAACGCTGAGAAAGTATAAACAACAGTTAGTTGTTGACGCGATAAAAACACCTAAATTTTAAAAAATTTAAAAATTATAAATATTTGATACTCACAGTGCGGTAATAAATTTTGCCTCGAGAAATTTTGTAAGTTTCTCGTGATTTATTTCTATTCTTTTGTTCATCAAATTCAACAAAAAAAAATATTAGTTCGTTGATATTTATTCTTAGAGGTCGCTCGAAAACATGTTAGGTACACTACTTTGAAAGTTAAAATAATTATGAGTGACCTTTAGAAATTAAAATATCGATTTGATATTTTCAGAATCGAGATTTTTTTCAACCTAGAAAATGATAAAATAACGAGAAAAAAAATAAAAAAGAATTTTTTTAAGCTGATTTTTTGAGGGGCTCTTAAAACATGATAAACTAACATATTTTCCCAAGAGACACGAAAAAAAGATTCGTTTTTTTTTTGGGCCATCCTAATACATAATATAAATTTCAAAAAACATGATGAACATGAAATACGTTTACAATTCATAATTAATTCTAGAAAAATATATAATTGTTTATATTACATTGAAAATACCGAAAACGAAACAATAATAAGAGTCAATTTTTTATCAAAATTGAGCTAGAATTTAACCCATGTATTTATAAATTAGAAATCTTAACGGAGACTCAATTTTTTCTTTAATTAAATCCAAGGCCTTGGAAGTAAGTTCGGTCCTGTAATTCATGTTCAACATAATAATACCTAGGAATGTGTATTGGGTTGTAAATAGTTATAGTAGTATCATATTCGATGCAAAGTAATAAATCATTGCCTGTCAAGGGAACCAATGAAGTACTCTTTTAAAGGTTTTACAAATTGAATAATTTTTTTATATATTATGAAGGGACGAGGGGATCAGTTCAGGTCTGGCACCCTTGTTGCTACAAAAATTCCTTTATTCTCATAAACTATTTATTTTAAATGTAATTTATTATAAATCCAATTTGTTTCCTAAATTCCACNTCTAAAAAATATTTTTTTTGAGCTAATTTTTTGAGGGGTCTCTTAAAACATGATAAACTAACATATTTTCACAAGAGACACGAAAAAAAATATTCGTATACAGGGTGTTTCAGAAAACATGACAAACATGAAATACGTGTACAATTCATAATTAATTCTAGATAAATACATAATTGTTTATATTACATTTAAAATGCCGAAAACGAAACAATAGTGAGAGTCAATTTTTTATCAAAATTGTGCTAGAATTTAACTCATATATTTATAAATTAGAAATCTTAACGGAGACTCAATTTTTTCATTGATTAAATCCAAGGGCTTGGAAGTAATTTGGGTTCTGTAATTCATGTTCAACATAATAATACCTAGGAATGTGTATTGGGTTGTAAATAGTTAGTTGTCCAAATTTCATTTAATTCCCTCAAGTGCAAATCTAGATTTTTGAAAAAAAAAACATTTTTATTTTAAAACTTTGACACCTTGTAACTAAGGAACGAAGCGAAATCGGACCCATGTTGATAAGAAAAAATAATCTTCTTTTTAGATTAGGAATCTGCCGCCGAGTGTTGGCCCATGTTTTCTGAAACACCCTGTATAACCTTTCGTTACAAACTGTTAGGTTATATTAGTTCTCAACCAAAATATTGAGTTTTTCTCTTCTTTTTCTGTATAGATAATTTGAATATAAATATAGACTCCCAGAATATGAAAAAATGCAGAAAACTACTTTCGTATAGTTTAAAAATAGTTGAAACAGAAATACTATCTATATAGACAAGGCGAAATCGGCGGCTTCGTATGAATAAATTAGTGGATTCGATTTTTTTGCATAATCACCTCCGTGAGATGTCCCTGAATGAGGATAAAAATGTTACCGGCCGGTAACCTGGTCACATTTATTTCAAACTGATTGTTTTTAAACAAAGTGCAAAAATAACTTGTTTTGCTCCAGAAAAAGTTTTTTAGTTTTTTTGGGGTATTCTAAACAAAATAGTTCCTATACAATATGCTCCTAAAATCAACGGTTTCTGAGTATAAACAATTTAATGTACGAAAAAATGCAAAAATGGCCATTTTGAAGACAAAAAACAATAACAAAAAATCAAGTTTTTGTTGTTACTAAAGTTTAAAAGTAATCTTTTGTTTATAATACTCCAAAATACCTAAAAAAAACTTTTTCCGGAGTAAAACAAGTTATTTTTGCAATTTGTTTAAAAAAAATTAGTTTAAAAAAATTGTGACCAGGTTACCGGCCGGTAACATTTTGATCCTCATTCAGGGACATCTCACGGAGGTGATTATGCNTCAACCAAAATATTGACTCTTTCTCTTCTTTTTCTGTATAGATAATTTGAATATAAATATAGACTCCCAGAATATGAAAAAATGCAGAAAACTACTTTCGTATAGTTTAAAAATAGTTGAAACAGAAATACTATCTATATAGACAAGGCGAAATCGGCGGCTTCGTATGAAAAAATTAGTGGATTCGATTTTTTTGCATAATCACCTCCGTGAGATGTCCCTGAATGAGGATCAAAATGTTACCGGCCGGTAACCTGGTCACAATTTTTTTAAACTATTTTTATTTTAAACAAAGTGCAAAAATAACTTGTTTTGCTCCGGAAAAATGTTAGGTAATAGGTGAAATAATACGCATTGCAATGTAATTATACCAAATAACTCCTCCGTATTTTGTCAAGGTAAGTTTAAATATTACTTTTAAATTTTAGTGACATCAAAAAATTGATTTTTTGTTATTGTTTTTGAGTCTTGAAAATGTCTGTTTTTGCATTTTTTCGTACATTAAATTGTTTATAACGCAGAAACCGTTGATTTTAGGAGCATAGTGCATAGGAACTATTTTGTTTAGAATACCCCAAAATACCTAAAATAACTTTCCGGAGCAAAACAAGTAATTTTTGCAATTTGTTTAAAAAAAATTAGTTTAAAATAATTGTGAGCAGGTTACCGGCCGGTAACATTTTGATCCTCATTCAGGGACATCTCATGGAGGTGATTATGCAAACAAATCGAATCCACTAATTTTTTCATACGAAGCCGCCGATTTCGCCTTGTCTAATACCGACTCTAATAAAATGTTATTAGAATTGGCGAAGGCGCCAATGTTTTCATTAAAAATATTTCTCTTCTTCTGTGTATCCGAAGGTAAAGATTTTCTTAGAGCTTAATCAATCTGATTTTAAGCGGAAACTAATATTTTAGTTTTTAAAAATGAAAAAGAAAGTGCCACGATTTACGATGTTCTTCATTAAAACATTGAAATAAAGAAATATTATTGTTATGTGGAAATTACTAAAAATTAATTAATTAATTTGGTATACTGTACTTGCTCCATTTTGAATAAAATTGAACGTCTCATTTCATAGGAGTAAAGAAAATACAAATACTAACTTGAGATGAAATACTTTTTTCACTGTACGCTTACGAAAACAAATATTTCCTATTTCAGAACATCGAAAAATATCTTTTAGACTTCAATATTTCTTTTTATTATATTCTTAACTGAGTCGTTTGCATATATGTTACATCGCAAAAATGCTTATGATTCCGTAATCTTGCAAAAAAAACGAAAATGAAGTTTATTTTATACAATTTATCTATCGGATAGTTTCCCTCTCTTCTCTAGACGATACCGGGGAAGAACTTTTTCATGTATACTAGAAGCTTTTCCCACGCACTTCCTATCCACATTCATCATACGATTTATCGACAAAGTCAATGCCGCTGTGATTTTCTTATAAATGTTCTCTTTAACTAAATAAAAACGCGAAGTTTGTATAACTTCAATGTCACACACAGTTCGTTAAACGCCGCAAAAAAATTTGCTTGACATATGAATTATGTGTTTCTAGAAGAAAAAAAAAACGCTTGTTTACAAAACTTATGTGAAAAAGAAATCAAAACATTTCAACTTTGAAGACGTGATAATGCAGTTTGAAAAAATGGGTCGATATGTTGGCAATTCTACTTTAAATACATTGATAAAGTAGAAAATAAAATGAATTGAAGTCATTTGGCCTAATAGCTAATTTTTAAAATATCATCAAATTATTTTTGTTTATTTAAGATTTGCATTTGCGGTAGTGTTTAAAGTAAGACTGGGTAAGTAATAAATTTCCTATACCCGGTGATCCAAATCGCAGGGCTATAACGCATACACATTGAATAAGAGTGAAATAACCAACGAATGAATCACTTTCATAAATATTTTCTGTGAGACTTAGACCCTTGCTTTATAAGGCAATTCTGAATTATTTATTGAGATCAATTTGTACAATTGTATGGATAATTTTGAGACTAAACTGAACTTACAATTAACCCTACACCTTCCTCTTGTGACTCCGTATAGCAACATGGAACGGGTTAGTCAATCTCATTTATTCTATTCTTACAACTTGGAAAATCCGCCTAAAAACCAGCTATTTGATCTATTATTATATTCCTCACAACATTCTAACAACTTATTTAAATACCTTGGAATTCCTACGCCTTTTTGAATGTTTTCCGCGCCTTATTAGAATTATTAGAAATATCGATTTTTTCCCTTCATCATGGGCTAAACCGTTGATGCCCAACACATGGCCCCGACGGTCTAAGTCAACTTGTTTAAAAACATTGCTAAATTTCATGGGGCCTTCTCCGAAGCACGGCTTTGCAAATTTATTACTCCCGGTGACAAAAGGCACTAGTCTCTCGACGAATTTATGGCGACGCTAAACCTACTTGAAAACCTTTAACTCTTCAATAATTATTATTGACTTGACTGAAATATTTTACTATCCCATCCATTCCGAGAACTAACAAATAAACTACCACGTGTCCCGGCTTCTGTTACACTTCAATGTCAGCTTTTCTCTCTACATGGGGTGGATATGGAAAAAGGTTTTATACTTTTATTACCAACTTAATAGTAGTTGGTTTTAGTTGTTTGTGATTTCGAGATATTTTGAAAGAGGGTACTTACTAACAATTTTAATAAACTGATTTCACTGTGGATTTAGATATTTGTTCCAACATTGTGTTCTCAGAAACCATTGCCATTTTCTTTGTGACTTCTTATGGGCGTCTTATGGTAGAGATGCAGAATAAGAAAAACCTTTTTAAGAAGCTTTTCAGCGATCAAAATGCAACGTTGTGGTCACAGTGAAATTATTTGCATAAATTATTATAATAATAATAATGTTCACATATTTCAAATATTTGTGAAATAATAAAAATAATGTTAATGTCTCATTTTACATGCAACACCATACGACCCATTCGATATAGAGGTTTGAGTCACCCGCTATAGTTATAGGTTACGTATATTTACACTACTAATTAGAAACCACCCCTGTTCAGAGACAATCCTGACCTATTATCTATTTAATCCCACGTGATTGTCACACAATCAATTCCAATTAAGCGGCTTCCATAAAACTTTGGCCTTTCCAATCCTGAAGTCTGTTATAATCAGGCAGACGAGTTAGCAAAACATTGCTTTTGCATTTACATTTACAATACCTGCCTCTGTATGAGAAAAGGGTTTGTTGGAGTAACGTACGCTCTATAAATTTAATTTCAACTGTCTGCGGAATCAAGAGAATTCGGGAATAATTCTGTAATGTAAATGCACATAAATATATACTCAAAGGTAAATCCGAATTCGAGGGAATCCTGGTGTGAGAGAATAGAGCTCCATTTGAAGGGTACAACGAGGGATTAAACAAAACTGCACTCAAATTCTAAAGAGAATTGAAACTTTGTAAGATGATATCAGTGAAATGAACTGTTACGTTGATGTTGATAGTTTTATATTTATATGTTTTACGTTCAACATAGAAAAGTCAAAGGTTCATATCTTTCATAAAACGGGAAGGTAATTTAAGCAAATATGGCTACTATTGTAAAAAAATAAAAACTTGCCTGATATAAAGCGAAAATTGTTGCGATATTTGCTGAATAAGAAGACTGCTCTATGCCGTTTAGATAAGCCCGGATCCAAACGAACTACTTTTTTTTATATGTGCTAGACTTTTACAAAATAAAAATTTTGAGCTCTATATTATCCTTAATACAGTCATGTTTGATTATCATGATGTTTTGTTACATTTTTGTTCAAATCAACTGAGTTTGATGCAATAAATCTATCTAATCAGAAGCTTTTTTATATTACGTGTAGCAAACGTCTTTTACAATATGCAATATCGATGCTCCCCACCTTTAATAATAATAATTGATTTAATTTAATTGAACATATAAGTAAAAGTATTACATTGGGTCTAAAATAGTATTGAGAGCAAAAATTTTCAACACCAACCAGTTACTTTGTCATTTTTTGCATTTTGCCATTAAGTAGAAAGACAGAAGGTACATCCGCTGAAGTTACAACACAGACTTAAAAAACACGCTGTAGATACCTAATTTAGATAAGAATTATAGAAGTTGCAACAAAAGTGTTAGAACATTAGGTTAATTTTTCCACTGTCGATATTATGAATGTCGTTTGCTTAATGGAAGTTAGCTCAAACTTAATTGCTTTTATAAATCCAGAGGAAATGACTTTTACTTTACAACAATAGTAACCCCAAGCAATAAGCTTTACCAGGCGGAGAAACTCCTGAGCTTATAATCGGCCCTTTAAGACAATTATCGCATTAGCAGTTACAAATAATGGCCGACAGATTAACAATTTCCTCCAGAGAATCGTGACACCGACCAATACTACGTCTGCGTTTCATCATTAGTGACATACACACGAGGGACGCGTTTGGTTAAAACGGGCTCTATTAAGGTTAAAATACGGTATGCTCAAGTGATATGGTAATTTGATATCAACAAGGCAGCCCCTTTCTGATATATAATGATAACGGTTTATATCCTGTGGTCACTTGAATATTTCGTTCTCTACTTCAGCCGCTTTTATCCCGTAATTCATACATATAAAGGCTAATGGCAATGTTTTATACTTTCAATGAAAGAACCTTTCACAATTTACGGTATTAAATCGAAAAATATAATATACCAGAAAGCTGTATCGTGACGTTGCAATAAAACAGTACTCATGAAAATTATCAGACTCGGGACTAGTTTTTTCAAAATTTTTCGTAACGATGCTACGGTACTTCAAAGGCTTGACGAGAAACTATTTCTGATCAATTACACAACCCCACAAAAAAAGTTCTGTATTATAGACATGAGAACATAGTTGTGATTGAGCGCCAAAATAATTAAGTTAGTAACTAAGTATTTACAGTATTTAGAGCTAATCAAGTGTGGTTTCCTTTATTATATTATTTTGTGATAATTGAATTTGAATGAAAATAAAAGATAAATTTAATATTCGACAAATTTAACTGTATTTCAAATATTTCAAGAAAATTCGTACAATTGACAATTGATTGACTTATCCTGATTTATCGCTATTAGCGAACTAAATTCCCCCCTTTATATTTGTTAATACAAAATGATTTGAACGATTTGTTTATGTGATTTTGATCGACATATGTAAGCTTTTAAAATTTTTAATTTGGCAAAATTATTAAATGCATGCAGTGGAATTGGCAGAAACTGTGCTGCTACGACTTCACTACACTACACTCATAGCTTTTTCCAAATTTTTTAAAATTCCACTAATTCTTACATGTGACCCGTTCTTAGTGTTTAAGCTTTACGTTTAAAACTCTTTATATTTAAAATTTTTTATGTACTTCAGCACGTATGAATATTGTTCGTTATTGACGTTTGACATTCAACAATATTACTTTGGTGTTTGGATAGGTAACTTTTACACAGTTGTTGATTTTATTTAACTGATTTTCATTTGTTTTTTTAGGCACCAATTGACGATGTTCATTGTTTGGAAATTTATGAAAAACTGATTGCTTCGAGCTGCGTTTTTACTTTTATTAAACTGGAAACAAATGAACTCGTTACCATAGATGTGTCAAAACAAACTTTTATGAAATTTTTATTTCAAAATATTGAATTTATGCATGTTTTTAGCGTAATGACCATTACATTTTTAGATTCTAATCATTTTTCTGAACATTTTGATATCTGTAACTTTTCTCTACGTTCAAAATATAATTTTCTACGAATTTTGCTTAATTTTGGAAATTTTGACTAAATTGTGATATATAGCTCAATTCTTTATCTGTAGTTTTGTTTAATGTTTTTAAAATTAACCTTTTTTCACATATATTATCAGTCTTTTCTTGTTTAGATTGATTATTAAACGAAAAGTTTTCAAGTCTACCGATTCATTCACAACATTCAAAGTTTATACACTAATTTAAACTTAAGTTGGGATTCCAATACAGTTTTTAATGTTTAGAAGGTCTTTTTACACTGCCCAAGTCATTTTACAGTTTACCAACACTCTTAACTCTACAATCTTTACAAATTTGACATATATGACATTCCGAAAATGTTACACAAACTTTTACATATGGCTTAAATTTAATTCCACTCATAAATTTTTAATATAGGTGTACTAAACTTTAGTTTTAGTACTGTTTTATTTATAAGTGAAATTCCTTCACTGTCTGTCGATCAAAATGTCAAAATTCTGAAATTTCTCAAATTTTCTTAAACAAATACATTTATATGAAATTTAACTTTACTATCATTTCCATCTTTTTTATGTTACATGAGTGCATCTTATTAACTATTTCATACATAAATTGATTTTTTCCATAATTTTGACAGTTTAATACGTTAACGCTACGAAACTTATTCTACGATTAAATTCAACCTTCATTTTCAAATTTTATGTATTCCACATCCTTTTTGTGTTAGTTTTCTCCAATTTTTAAATGAATATCTCTGAATTTATTCAATAATAATAACTAATAACACTTTTGAAGCACGGCAACATGATTAATTACAGAAAGAATTATAAAAAATGTGATGTTTAGTAAAACTTTAATAGCAATTTCCTGCTAAACGGTTACATTTATCAACTTGAATAAAGAGTATATAATTTTTTCTGATATTGTTTCTCTTTTCAATAATATTTAAATTTCCGTGATGTCTAGCAAGGGAAAAGTTATAAACAAAACAAATTTTGATTTCTAGGTAAAGTGACCCTTAGCGGTGCATAATAAAACTCTTCTCCAAATGTCCAATCTACTTAGTGGGTGTACTAAATAAAAGACTAATCGAACTGGAATTAAATAAATTATTAAAAAAAAATTAACTTTGACAACTGCAAACAATTGACAGCTCGAAAAAAATTTCATTACATACCTACTGCCATTATCTTAGGGTTAAAGTGCCTCTAAAGTATATAGCAAATCGTATTAAATTAAGTTAGTTAATATGTATTACTGTTTTAGACTTATATATACTACAGTTTAGGTGTTATAAGCGAGTATTGCTAACTCAATTGTGGGAGGTAAAAATTTAATTCAATATTGCAACAAGTGATCCAAATTACCTCTCATATCCTATTCCTGCTCTTCATCTTTGACAGTCGAGGCACGTACGTTTATTAATTATTTGTGATTCTGACGCATTTCTGGAGCCACTTCATAATGTAGGAGAACAATCGGTCTAATTTATTATTATCGTTTGTATGAATAATAAACCGTGCGCCTCTTCCGGATATACCCCATTATTCTCAAATAACGATGTAAATAAAAAGTATTTGACCACTTTGTGTGTTACACTAGTAGCTATGGCCCTTAATCATTAGCCTCCTACAGACTCTATTATGGCTGCGGCATGATGCAGTGCATCAAGTCGGATGGTATGAGAATGCATCCGTGCGCTACATATTTCGACATATAACATTATCATACTAAACATACTCACGCATCATGTGACGCACTGCATCACACCGAATACAGTGTTTGTAGGATACCAACGGGAAGGTGATATATTTTACAGGGCAACTAGAGAATATCCACACACGAACAAGTTGAAGATGTCTTGCGATTTAAGTCGGTTAAATAAGAGATTTGTTCAAAAATTAACGGGAATATTGCGAGTGTTGTATCTTGTCTGTCGAGTTGATTATTTTTTCGTCTACTGCTAGCTCTGTCAGTGACGTACCTGCCTTCTTTTAGGCAGCTGCCACGTTTGCTTTGTGTTTAGCTACCTCTGAGTTTTCTGCGATTTTTTGTGTGGTGAAATGTCGCATCAGAGAGTTTGTCTGTCCGTTATTGTTGTGTAAAAGGTCTTTGGCGTTGATGCGTACTATGTCACAACCACGAGTTTATCAATAGTACAAATATTTTCAGGAAGACATCGAAGATGAGGTGAGATTTGGTCAAATAGTTCATCGCGAATTTTTACTGCCCGGTCGTACAGTTAACAAGGAGTAATACCTACGAGTTTTGTGCAATTTGCGTGAGATAATTAGGAGAAAACGACAAGAACACGAGAGATCTCGTGGATTTTGCAGCACGTCAACGCACAAGCGCATACCGCTTTACTTATTCAACAGTTTTTGGCGAAACACAACACCGTTGTGATTCTCCGGAGATGACCCCTGTTACTTTTTTCCAAACTCAAAGCGACACTCAATGGATGTTTTTTAACAATAGATAACATAAAGACAAAATCGCAAACCGTACTTAAAATGATACCTAAAGAGGCGTTACATCAGTGTATCTCAAATACGAACTACTGTGACATAAATGTATAATATCATAGGAGGACTACTTTGGAGAGATGGGCTAAAAATTGAAGATTAAATAAATATTTTTTGAGAAAATTAACAATTCCCGTTACTTTTTGATCAAATCTCGTATATAGAATATTTTTCAATAGCCCCTATATTCATATACGTACAGAACCACTGTTCGAGAAATTCATGTTTGAAAATAGTTGTAGATTAATAAATCATTTGTTTCCCCACGTAGACGAATACTTGTAAATTTTACGTATATTTGTTAGTGAATGTTCATTTCAGTTTAAGTAGTCAGTCCTCACATATTCCTTAAAGGTCAACGTCCCTTCATGTTAATAAATAATGATTTATAGGCACAGCTAAATAAATTATTATTCGAGTTCTTTGATGTTTGTCTAGGTATTGAATTTAAATGATGAATTACACAAATGGTGATGTANATATCCACACACGAACAAGTTGAAGATGTCTTGCGATTTAAGTCGGTTAAATAAGAGATTTGTTCAAAAATTAACGGGAATATTGCGAGTGTTGTATGTTGTCTGTCGAGTTGATTCTTTTTTCGTGTACTGCTAGCTCTGTCAGTGACGTACCTGCCTTCTTTTAGGCAGCTGCCACGTTTGCTTTTATGTAAGCAGTGCCAACGCAGTGTGGCTCAAACAAGAAACTACTGTGACATTAATGTGTAATATGAAAGTAGTACTTTCAAGGGATATGATAAAAATTGAAGATTAAATAAATATTTTCTGAGAAAATTAACAATTCCCGTTACTTTTTGATAAAACGTATATAGAATAATTGTTAATAGCCCATATTATTCATATACGTACACCATCAGTGTACTGTTCGTGAAATCAGTGTTTGAAAACAGAGGTAGATATAACCATTTGTATCCAACCTACATTAATGTAGATAAATACTTGTAAATTTTACTGAATGTTCATATTAGTTTAAGTAGTCAGTCCTCACACATTCCTTAAAGGTCAACGTCCCTTCATGTTAATAAATAATTGTTTATAGGCACAGCTAAATAAATTATTATTGGAGTTCTTTGATGTTTGTCTAGGTATTGAATTTAAATGATGAATTACACAAATGGTGATGTATGTTACGGATGTAAGGCAGTTAAAAGCATCAACTACGTTATTACTGTTATTACAAAATTACATGTACATTGTTTTGCGAGAAAATATACAAACATAGTAATTTGTTATATAATGATTGGAAACATGAGTAAAATATTTAAAATTTTTTCATGAAAATAATGGTTCCTATTAAACTTCGCGAAAACTCAATAATAAAGGAGTTAAGTAACCTCAACATGATTTATTTTTTAAATATTATGTTGCTATACTTTTTTAAGCGTTTTTTTTTTAATTATTCGCGTTTGTTACTGATAACAAACTACATCTTGAAAAAGAAAATCAAAATTCTGAAGCTCTAGGGAACTAAATGACATTTATTGGCAAGAAAATTGATTATAACTTTTTTTAGTTGCGGTTCCTCAAAAAATTAAATAGTTGGAGCATAAGGATTATTAAAAAATCTTACTAAATTGTTATTTTGTTATAAGTCGAATTGTTATTATTTTTAAATTTCAAAATTCCCATGATTCAATTACACAGACGCAACTTTTTTTTTCATAGGCTTTTGAACAGAGTACGATACCCTTTTGTATTTTGACCTGCTGAAGACGATAGAGCCATCAGATATGCTCCATCAAGTTAGGATTTTTCCCTAACCGCAAAAAATAACTCAAAATCTGTTAAAATCTTGACATATTGTTAAAATAGTTAAGATTTTGAAATTAAAGTAGGTAGGTACGCGTGTTAATATCAGGTAAAATTAAAGCCTTTTTATGCTTGCACTTTTTTCTCTAAAATGTCTCCTTGTGGAATTACAGAGCCATTTTTAATTAATTTTGAGCATTATTCAAATGCGTATAACTCCTCAGGCATGCATTTTAAAGAAAGAATGCAAGAATAAAAAGTTTTTATTTTAACGCACTTAACACACCTGTGTACTTTAATTTTAAAATATCGGCATACTCGGATTTCCATTTCCTGTTTTTATATCCTTCCGTTAGGTTTAAAACTCGTGACATACCTATTCCTTTTTATTAGTTTACAATTTGTATTAATTGGGTCAACATAAAAACTTTTTATTGTTGCACTATTTTCTCTAAAATGCATTCTTGGGGTTATAGACATTTTAATATTATTTTTATTTACAAGAAACAATGGTACAAAAATATTAAAAACTCAGCTTTTTTCTTGTATTTTTTTGTATCTGTGTCTCTTACAATAGACCATTAATAGTCACCTAACATAGCTTGGTCCCAGTATCCCTGATAATTTTGTTCAAAACATTTTATGTACTAGTAAAATTGATCGGAGTATAAGGCTGATAAATTTCTTTGAAAAATCTAATTACGTCATAACAAAATTCGTTTTCGTTATCTTGCAAAACAAACTTGTCGGTAGTCGAAAATAAAATGTGTTGATAATTTTATCTGTGACGTGATAAAAATAAAAAATATATATTTGCGTTTATCTAGTTATTGCAATTAAATAAAAAAAAATATAAAATTCACTGAAAGGACACAATTTTATTTTGTAAACAAACTTGTCGATAGTNTATGCAAACATAGTAATTTGTTATATAGCGATTGGAAACATGAGTAAAATATTTAAAAATGTTTCTTGAAAACAATGGTTCCTATTACACTTCGTTAAAACTCAATAATAAAGGAGTTAAATAACCTCAATATGATTTATTTTTTAAATATTATTTTGCTATACTTTTTTAAGCGATTTTTTTAAATCATTCCGCATTTGTTACTGGTAACAAACGACATCTCGAAAATGAATATCAAAATTCTAAAGTTCTAAGGAACTATAATGACATTTACTGGCAAGAAAATTGATTATAACTTTTTTTAGTTGCGGTTCCTCAAAAAGTTGTAGAATAAAGATTATTTAAATTGTTATTTTGATAGAATTATTATTATTATTTTTAAATTTCAAAATTCCCATGATTTAATCATTCTAATTACACAGACACAATCTTTTTTTTTTTCATAGGTTTTTGAACAGAGTACGATACTCTCCTGTATTTTGACCCGCTGAGGACGAAGAAGCCATCAGAAATGCTCCATCACGTCAGATTTTTTCCCTAACCGCAAAAAATAGTTAGAAATCAGTGGATATCTTGATTTATTGTTAAAATAGTTAAGATTTTGAAATTAAAGTAGGTACGGGTGTTAATAGGGTCAAAATAAAAACTTTTTATTGCTATATTTTTTTTTTCTCTAAAATGTCTCCTTATGGAATTATAGTCACTTTTAGTCAATTTTGAGCATTATTCAATTGCGTATAACTCCTCAGGCATGCATTTTAAACAAAGAAGTGCAAGAATAAAAAGTTTTTATTTTACCGCACTTAACACACATGTGCACTTTAATTTTAAAATATCGACATACTCGGATTTCCATTTGCTGTTTTTATATCCTTTCGTTAGGTTTAAAACTCGTGACTATTCCTTTTTATTAGTTTACAATTCGTATTAATTGGGTCAACATAAAAATTTTTTATTGTTGCACCATTTTCCCTAAAATGCATTCTTGAGGTTATAGACAATTTAATATTATTTTTTATTTACAAGAAAGAATGGTACAAAAATATTAAAAACTTAGCTTTTTTCTTGTATTTTTTTGTATATCTGTCTCTTACAATAGACCAGTAATAGTCACCGAACATAGCTTGGTCCCAGTATCCCTGATAATTTTGTTCAAAACATTTTAAGTACTAGTAAAATTGATCGGATTATAACGTTGATACATTTCTTTGAAAAATACAATTACGTCATAACAGTAACAAAATTCGTTTTCGTTAACTTGCAAAACAAACTTGTCGGTAGTCAAAAATAAAATGTGTTGATAATTTTATCGGTGACGTGATAAAAATAAAAAATATATATTTGCGTTTACCTAATTGTTGGAATTAAATAAATATATATNACAATTGACGGCATAGTTTCTAAAGTTATTGTTATGTGTGGTAGTATTGATTTATAAGTAATTCATGCTGGGTCAAATGACCCCCTGAAAATTTCTGATGGGCTTGTAATCTATTAGAACAAGAAAATACGTGGCGTTTCTTCTTTAAAGAAAATGTTCTTCCGACATTGAAAATTTTTCTGACAAGGAGAAGGTTATGAAAAAAGGAAAAATGGACACACTGTATAAATATTTCTAATTAATCTCTTATATTATGCTGATAACTAACCCATAAAATACACAAAAAAATAATATAACTAAAAATTATTATCAATTGGCAATAAAGGTGTAGTTATATTAAATGCTGTAAATTAGTAAAATTTTTCCATTTAGAGTTGCATATCAATTTCAATGGTTTCTAATTTCCACTTTTACAATGACATATTTTAACCTTAGTATTTGATTAGATAATGTATCCATTTAAGTGAAAATGTAGCATAAAATATATTCATAGTAGACACTGCATGAAGTTGCCTTGGATTTTATATCGGAATCGGTACTTAGATAGCATCTGTTTTAGAATATATTTTTCTCAGGCTAATTAATATTAAAGTATTATTATGCATTCGTTTGACCTATATTAAAAATTATAATAGTAAATCAAAACAAAGACGAACAGCATAAATGATGGCTATAAAATTATAAAACAAAATCTAAAGATTAAAATCGTTTTCAAACACATCTATTGCTGTTGTCTTTTTTTTTGATGTCATTTAATCAAATAGTAAATATGTGTTAATCATAAATTAAATCTTATTTCTTCGTTTACGTGGAAAATCAGCCAAAAGAAGTAAAACCTAATTATAATCAAAATATGAAAATATTATAACTACATACTGAAAATCTTAGTAGATTATGTAAAGTAGAGTTAGTACAGAAGATGCTACCATCTTTCATTTATTTATAATTTAATTTTGATAGAAAGCATATGGGACATTCCATGTCAAATCACTGAGGTCGTGACCCGACCATTTTTAATTTTCCTGATTTTTATAGTACCTATTTAGAGTTGCTTTCATGAATTTTTTCAAATTTTTATTTCACCTCATGAAGCTATGAGCATTTGAATATTTTGGGTAAAGAATGCAGGTATTCTTGGCAAAAACTAAAGACGTGATAAATTTTTTTTCATTTTGTTCGTTTTAAGATGTAGTTTTATAAAAAAAAAATATAAAATTCACTGAAAGGACATAATTTTATTTTTATTTTGTAAACTGGTATAATTGATAGAATATTTTCTTTTATTTTCAAGTCTTATCACATTTATATTGCACAAATGTTAAATTTTAACTGTTTTTTAGGATGCTTCTAAATATAAATGTTTTTTTTTCTCAAAAGCGGTTAATATTACTGACTTAGAACAACAGAATTTTTTTTTTTATTTTTTAATGGTCTTTAACAAGGCTAATGTATTTAATGTTTCTGAAAAGATTCTAGACAACCAATTTTTCCTCGAATATGAGCCATTTTGGCTTTATATATTTATAATTTTGACAGTTTTTTTAATGTAGCTTGTTGACATTGATAAGTTATGGCAAACTATCAACTAAAAAAAAAATATTTTGAAGTTATGTAGCTCCGTTAATAATCACTTTCCGAAAAAGTTATTTTATAAATTCTTTTATATTATTAGCGGTATTTACCAAAATTTTAGAAATGACTATTATCTTTTAATAAGTTCTAGACGCTCGTCTAAATATCTGATTAATCAGTTATTCAGAACTATGGCTGTAAAATCTTCCAAACGGAAGGAACATGTAGAAACGTTGACACCATTCGTAATACCACTATAGGAAGTAAAAACAATTCCTCCAGACATCTAATTTCGTTTTAATCACCGCGAATCCTTACCAAATACCAGGAAGACAAATCTTAACAGAATCCCAAGTATCCACACTTCAATAAATAATTCAGATCATTCGAAATGGATCATTTGCGAAGTGATTTATGAGCTAGCACTAGTAATGTTCGTGTTAATTTTCCCGACAGACTGAATGTAAAGAGATAAACAAGTCATAATATTAATTTCGATAACCGAGCGGAGACGATGCTAAAACTGTTCGCGGTAAATCACTATGTGATGTGTTGCGATTAAAATTTCCAATAATTCCTGGAGATAGATTAGCGCCAGGGTAATTAGTACCACCAAAATATCAACAGTGACTTGACGCAATTACAGTTTAATCTCGCAGTAGTAGGATAGTATTTTTTGAGTAGTTATTGAAGACTCTTTAATGTATGAGATCCACTTTTGAAAACATTCTATTTTTCATTGGATTGAAAATCAAAAAATTCAGTAAGAAAATTAAATTTTTTTGAGATGGCGCCCAAGAAATTAGTTCACGTTTGAATATAAAATATGAGCGCCTACTTGACGGGCAACAAATACTAAAAAAGACATCTTTAAAATATAATTACAGTAATTATAATAATTTGATCAATATGAGAACTATTTCATTCTAAAGGAAACAACTATTCCTATAAATTCACAATGAGGTACTTTTTTAGTATTTCCAATTTAATAAAATAAAATATATTCTAAAATAAGGCGAAATGTTTATCTGTTGGAATGAAATAATGTAAGTCTTAACATTATACCTCAGTTGGATGAAGTATTTGTTCAAAAATAGAAAGTTTCTTTAACACCTATTAAATTCTTATATTGTTACGATGAAAACTTTTTTGGAATCGCTGACGTTGCCAATAGCTCTATCTCTATTTATAAGTGTTGAAACATGCCTATTTGCAAATCGTTGTACATAAAGATGTGCAGTTACGTCACAGTTTTTATCATGATTTCTACACATAACTTCATATTGTATGTAGCTCGGGAACGATTCCAGACATTCTCAATAAGTTTCAACAATACCGATTATCGATTTTCATTATTGAAAATGTTTAATGTTAATGCATTTTACGACTATTAAAAAATCCTCTCCTAGTTTCAAATCAACATTACAACATATGAAGGTCACCATAAATCTTTGTGTAGTTACCTATAGATAACCTGTCAAAATTACTGTAAATATAGTAAATAGCGTCTCTCCCAAGAAAAATCCCGCTCAACCTGATTTATACATCGCTTTAATTTTACTATAAACGGCTGATTTATGATACAGGAATTTTTTAGTGTCACCATCTAGTACTCTCATTCCTAAATTTCACATAAACCGGTTTAGAACTTATTAGTTCTCGCCAGTATAAAATATTGTTAGTTAAAAAGTTTATTTCGCTTAGTGCGATACTAACCATGCTTTCATAGCACCTACAGGTCACTTTATGCCAGCAGGTACAAGATAATCATTTGTGCCAGTAGTCGTTAAGTAGCAATAGATTTAAGATATGGGAGATGTTTTAGGATATAGCATAACACTCTCAGAAGACGATGATTTATTGTTCAAATTTTATAATTTTTTTTCAACAGCTTTGATGGTGAAATTTGACTAGAAATTGAAGATTACAATCGTTACATTGTTCAAAATATAAAATTATAAACAGATTATAGGTTCTTCATAAGATCTGAATACAACGTAACTTATTTTTAAAAATAATACAGAAAATCTTGATAGTCGACGATATCCAGAATTGTTGTCGATATTTTTGTTGTGGACGTAAGGAACCGTTAATTAAAATTTTTGATCAAAGCAATAACAGTTGTTTCTCCGTTGCCATATTATTTCTATAGGTGAAAAGCGTACTTAACGTTTCGTTAAGGGCATATAAGGAGCTTGAATCATAGACGTCGTAAATCCTTTTAGGAATGAATGTTTCATGCTTGTTTCAACTCATTACACGTCCGTAAAAAGTGTGCGCCAACTGCTGCACGAAGTTAAATACCTCGTTATTTCGATATAAAATATCATTACTGTAATTATTTTCTCCCTTCTTCCGTATTTATGATTGCTCGAAAGGGTCTTAAACAGCAAATATACCACTTCGCAGTCTCGTAAACTGGTTCGTGTTGGGAGATTGGTAATATTACTTACGTGTATCAGGGAATAAATTTTCCTATAGCTACGTATAGGAAAGTGTGTATAAATTCTTCAGTAAATAGAATACACCGAGAAACTTTGTGTGAAATATTTGAAACTAGTAAAAGCATAATAATAAATTCAATTTTTTTCCTAAATATCTCATCAAATGAAGTTATATAATGTTCTCCGATATCTATAATTTATGCAAAAGATATGATTGCATCTAACCACATAGACAAGATCTTTAGCGGATGACATTGCGGGAGACAATTACTGTATGAGCTAGAGAGTTAATAATTATCTGAATAAATATTAAACGTGATATGTTAATCCATTTTGAAATTATTAAATAATTTAGTCCTCCACAGAAACATCTTGTATTCTTGTAGCCATAATATGACCTTTGACAAAGACCAATACGCAAAAATAGCCAGGATAAAAAGATCGTAATATTTCTAATTTTTAGTTCAAGATAACTTTTTCACTGGCGTCTTTGTAAAAGGAATTAATAAAAATTAATAATAGAACATTATATGTATATGAAACACAACAATTTTAGAAAAAAATGTAAATTTAAACAATATCACTAGCTAAATTAATTTGAATTGTTTTATAGACTTTCCGATATCAATTGAAGAACCAAGGGAATGACAGTTAAGTCGACAGTTCGGTCGTTAACGTAGCAACTCGGCATTGAAATATTTGAAAATCTTGTTTCCATATTTATTTAGCCACACCTATATACATGTCTGGTCGAACTAAACGTAGAGGTGGTATAAATGTATACACCTAGTTAAAGAATGCGAACGCGGGCAAACGAAATACAAATACAGTTGTATTGGGCCACTAGGCAATAAATCTCAGCTGTTGACAAGTGGTCGACAAATTGCCAAGCAGTGCAGTGCAGCAATGCGGAATTTGGTGTGATTTAGGTGATTTTAATTTATTATAGGCATCTTCTATTAATCGTTGATATTACAATTGCGAAAGAGACAAATAATATTATTACAACATGGCATTTACCATCAATATAATAAAATTATTTGAGGACATAAATAATTAAAATATGTTGTTGGCCAAATGAACATATAATAGAAATTTTCTGCACATTATATACAAATTATTATAATTTTTTACCTTTATCAGAAAACTTTTTTNATGTTAGACCATTTTGAAATTATTAAATAATTTAGTCCTCCACAGAAACATCTTGTATTCTTGTAGCCATAACATGACCTTTGACAAAGACCAATACGCAAAAATAGCCAGGATAAAAAGATCGTAATATTTCTAATTTTTAGTTCAAGATAACTTTTTCAGGTGGCGTCTTTGTAAAAGGAATTAATAAAAATTAATAATAGAACATTATATGTATATGAAACACAAAAATTTTAGAAAAAAATGTAAATTTGAACAATATCACTAGCTAAATTAATTTGAATTGTTTTATAGACTTTCCGATATCAATTGAAGAACCAAGAGGATGACAGTTAAGTCGACAGTTCGGTCGTTAACGCAGCAACTCGGCATTGAAATATTTGAAAATCTTGTTTCCATATTTATTTAGCCACACCTATATACAGGCCTGGTCGAACTAAACGTAGAGGTGGTATAAATGTATACACCCAGTTAAAGAATGCGAGCGCGGGCAAACGAAATACAAATACAGTTGTATTGGGCCACTAGGCAATAAATCTCAGATGTTGACAAGTGGTCGACAAATTGCCAAGCAGTGCAGTGCAGCAATGCGGAATTTGGTGTGATTCAGGTGATTTTAATTTATTATAGGCATCTTCTATTAATCGTTGATATTACAATTGCGAAAGCGAGAAATTATATTATTACAACATGGCATTTACCATCAATATAATAAAATTATTTGAGGACATAAATAATTAAAATATGTTGCTGGCCAAATGAACATATAATAGAAATTTTCTGCACATTATATACAAATTATTATAATTTTTTACCTTTATCAGAAAACTTTTTTAAGGACGCCTATGAAACTCATTAAATTTTACTGCCAGGCGTTTTTTACATGTTCAACTGACTTCGGAAAGACTATACCTAATTAATATTTTGCCCGTTTTACTAAATCCCTTTTTTAAAACAGTAGTTGTTCACTGCAATATCATTAGTCAAGAATCTTGTCTAGGTAAGTTGTCCTTTTCACATCTAGTTTTTTACATCATTTAATAGAACCTTAAAAAAATAGTTTAAGCTTAATATCTTTAAAATAAAGTAATAACACCAGAGTTATTAATAAAATATATATTAAGAAAAAGTATTGACAGTTCTCAAACTTTTTATATTTTCTAAACATTTCAATATGAAAATATTTTTAAATAAGAAAATGTGTAAAATACTATTCAACCATTCTAAACCAATTTTATAATACTCATTAGTCATTTTTCACTCAAAATAAATGTTATCATCAGAATTTTAGTTAATCATATTATTTTAGAAGGCGTCAATTTTATTTAAGGATATATTTTGGAAAATCTCAAATATATTTAAAAAATTGTTAAACATATTTCGGTACAAGTCAAATTCAGATTGCTCTGTAGTTACTTATTTGAGATATAGTTTTAGTTTTTTCTCTGTTTATCTTAGTATTTCGCCAAAAAATTGAAAATTTAAAGGTACAAATCCATAAGTCAAAAAGATAAAAAATCTACAGTTATTTTTATTAATCTAGTAAAACAATAAGACATTCCAGAGTGAAAATGACAGATAAATTAGTGAATATGACAGTCAAATGAATTGAAAATGACAGACAAATGTAATGAAAGATGACAGACAAATGAAATGAGATGACAGATAAATGAAATGAAAGATGAAATTTCTGAAATACGTCCTGAAAAAGGTAACAAAATTAATTTAATAATTCCATTTAAAAATGTGTGTTAAAATAATATAATTTCAAATGAATGTCTAACTGAATTTCATGCTCACGAGCTGACTGATGAACTTGTTTGATCACAAGCTTACAGTTAATTTTTAATAAAACCTTCTCAGTGGCAGGTAAAATAATTATCTTTTCAATTACCTTGAATGAATTTGGAATAAATTTTCATAAAATTGTAATATTTGACATTTTTCGTGGTTGAATCTTTATTCCTTTCTCGTACGATAATAATTCCCTTGGCATACACAAGTACAGTTCCTGACTTACTTGTTTCTTTGACTTCTGAAAATGTGTCTTATATATTTTTTAAGAAATTCTCTATAAAATGTTTCATGCGATACACGATACACAGACAGGATACACATAAAAAGAAAACTTTGCGGGAAACTCTAAAAACAAAAGCTGCGCTTACTTCCGGTTCAGACGTCGAGATGCGGAATTGTTTTTTCACCAAACTTCTTATCTAGAACAACTTGATTTTCGCATTAAAGTTGTACCCTAACTTATCAGATACTACTAAATTACTGTTAAACTATAACAAGTTAATGTAACTTAGTCAATGAAAATGTACGAAGGATGTTAGACAGCGGACTGTCTAGACTTGTTAATCTACTAGTAAATAAATAAGTGGTTTGTAAAAAATGCTGACGAATGATATCTGATGCTTATTATTAATAAGTGACGTGTTATGTGTATTAAAAATATTTTGTTTAAACTGATTACGAATTTATAGTCAACCTTACCATTAAATGAAAATTTAAAATTTGAAAAATAATTTTTAACCAATACATTGACGTGCCTCCTTCTCGAAGACTCACATTTAAGTGCCTTTGATAGGAGTAAAACCATACTGACTAATGTCGTCGTATTTGAGCCAAAAAACGTCCATATTTCTGGTGTTTTCAGTTCTGAAAAAAATACGCAGAACAAAAGTAAACACAACAACAAAATTATTTCCGCTTAAATTTTGCTCAAATAATGTTATACCTTCTAAAATACGTTTTTAAGACATACCTTTGTTGCTAACCTAACCTCATATATTACTAATTATTCTTTCATACGAACAAATAAAAATAATTAATTTTATACATAATACTAAGTAAGTTTATGTTGTAGGAACATGTAGAACTACAGATAAATTTAAAAGAATAAGTACTTGAATAAACTTGAGTACATTCCATCCAATATTTGTTGAGATAGCATTGCAAGAAAACATTACTACTGTAATAATTTCAACTACTGTAACAAGTTTTCGCGTTATTTTCAGGATATTAAAATATATAGAAAGTAAATTTTTTGGATTAAATTGTGTTTTTATTTCGTTTACAGTACAGTAGAGTACAGATCATAAACATACTAGAAGATAACACGATTATAAACACGCTGGGACAAAAAAAAAGAATAAGCAAAGAAACATGTATTTAAGTAAGCTGCTACGCCGTCAATGTCTTTCTACCTCGGGTTAATTCCAAGAAGGTGACGCAGGTGTCTGCTAGGAACTCTGTCTCAACAAATATCGCACTGACTGTACCTAACAACGTATTGGTATTTTCATATTCCTTAAGGATTATTTTTCCAGCAAGCTCCTATAATTTATAACCGAGAAACTTGCATGAAAACGGTACAATTTGCCAACCAATTGTTTAGTTGAGTTCAGAGCAATTGATTAATGAGGGCAGTAATGTCAAATCTACACAGGAAACCAATATTTCTAAAATATAGAGTCATGTATTTAACTGGGGATCACTGTTTGCAATTTTAAAACTATTTATAAAATATGTAGAATTTGCATGTTTCGAATTTAAGTACCTATTCATTTTTATAAAGAAATATACGATGTTGAGACTAGTGTCAGTACTTTATCAAATATTTTTCGACATTTGCTAAATAATTTTGAACAATAACCAATGTTATTCATATTAAAAACAAAAAATTTAATATGTGTATTAAATGATTAAGTTAGAATATAATCCTCACCTCTTTGTTTAATTGTTATCAAATAGTGTCAGTAGTTTTCTACCAAAGAAAGATAGCTTTTATAATGTCTATGTCAGTCCGCTTTCAAACGGTTTTTATTCGTAATTTTCCGGAATACAATAGGTACAATTTTCTTCAATAAAATTTTTTAATTATATCTAATCCAGTTTCCAACATAGTTTATTACATGTTAATTAGGGTGGCCCAAAAAAAAAATAATGTTTTTTTTCCTGTCTTTTGTGAAAATATATTAGTTTATCATGTTTTAAGTCCCCTCAAAAAATCAGCTCAAAAAAAAAATTTTTAGAGGTCGCGCAAGATTTTTAAAAATTTCCAAAATTGTCAAAATTTGAATTTTTTTAAATTTTTTTCTCGTTATTTTATAATTTTCTAGGTTGCAAAAAATCTCGATTTTGAAAATTTAAAATCGATATTTTAATTTCTAAAGGTCACACATAATTATTTTAACTTTCAAAGTAGTGTACCTAAAATGTTTTCGAGCGACCTCTAAAAATAAATATGAACGAACTAGTGATTTTTTCTATTGAATTTGATGAATAAATGAATAGAAATAAATCACGAGACACTTCAATTTTTAAAAATTACAAAATTATATGCTGATTTTTTGAGGGGGCTCTTAAAACATGATAAACTAACATATTTTCACAAGAGACACGAAAAAAAATAAGTTTTTTTTGGGCTACCCTAATGTTTATTGTTAAAATTTTATTTTGCACTAAAATATAAGTACTTGTTCATGTTGCTGGAAATACGTGGTTTGCGAGAATAATGTACTTACATAATTGAGAAATATTGTAAAATTACCCATTTTTTTAAATATGCGAAAAATTTACTTTAAAAAATGTCAAACTGTATTTTAAGTTTCACTCGAGAATCAGGCTTTTTTTGAAAAACATAAGAGAGTAGTAATTTGTAGAAAATTGAAAGATAATCCGAAAATATCATGATCGTTACCGTAAAGCAGTGGCGTACTATTTTATTTAGGAAAATATGCCACCGATACCCTGTATCTCCACCACTGAAGCATCTAAATTTTAGGAAAAACCTCAGATTTTGGACAACGTTCACGTGCATACATGTGTTCAATTGCAAATTATTTCACTACTAGTTTTTAAATTATTTAAAAAAATTTAAAACATTTTTTTTTAAGCGTAACATCCTGTATCTTTATAACGAAGCGCCCTAGATACAACTTTATACAAAATACTCCCTTTAAAATTCGTCAAAGAATACGAGATTTAATATCTGGCCACCGTTTGTAAATCACCCTGTATAATGACGTGTATTTCGTATTTAGATTTATTTGCTTTTTTCAGTATCAGATTTTTTGTTAGGCGAAACTGTTTTCATGAAAATTACCCTAGACTTTTTCTGATGCCAGATAAATAAAGAAAAAAGGAAAGTAGTCCAGACGGTATCTGTTTCAGTAAGCCATATTTGGGTGAATCGTATATCCACGGAGATTTTTGGCTTTTTGGCTTTCAAATATCACTAACAATGAAAATTTTTCTATGCGCATAAAAAAAACGTGGGCTTAACTTTTGGCGGCACAATATGTTAAAAAAATTCGACAAATGTCATATTTTTCTTCCTATTTAATTATGTATCTTTTCAAGAGTTGATTTTAGGCGAAAATGGAAGAGGAAAAATATGTTTGTAATTAAATTGTTTACAAAATATGACTAGTTACAAATCGAGTGAATCATGATTATTATGGTAAATATCGAGAAAATCGCAAAAATGGGATTAAAAAACAATACTTTTTAGGGATTTTTTTGCGGTATTTAAATTGGGATAGAACCTTTATATTTGGCTCAAGAAAACTTCATGTTATGTAGAATTATCACACCAAATTTCATCAAAATCGGTTCGATAGATTTTGCATAATAATTTTGGAATCCAGATTTTGAAAAAAAATTTGCAAATTTTCAAAATTTTGCACAGCAAAAACCAAGGCCCTTAGATACTTAAAAATTTCATTACATATAGAAGGGCTCTAAAGCTTTCAAACTTTTTTAGAAAAATTCGAATTCGTCAATTAGGAGAGCTATGGCGCTTGTTTAAACATTGGTCGAATTTTTGTACTTATAAACAATTAGAACTTTGTGAATATTCAATCAAATCAAATTTTTTAAAGCAGGTTTTAAAAGTCCTTGGAAAGACGCTTCTTTAAAAAATAACAGATCGATTGATCAATTAGTTACGTAGTTATAGCCGATCAAAATTAACCGTCATTTACACTAAATGAACTGGGACATCCGGGCTAATTTTTCGAAAAATAGCTTTGGTATTCCGAGTACTTACCAGGTCTAAGATTACAATAATTTTCTTCATTGGCAACCTATTTTAAAACGTGTTTAAAATTATTTATGCAAGCGAGAAATTCAATAAAATCGTACGGGTGGTGGTGGTGGGGGAAGCAGAAAGCGCGGCCGCTTCGGCCTGCTCGAAATTGAATCGGCTATAACTACGTAACTAATTGATCAATCGAAGCGTCTTTCCAAGAACTTTTAAAACCTGCCTTAAAAAATTTGATTTGATTGAATATTCACAAAGTTATTCTAATTGTTTATAAGTACAAAAATTCGACCAATGTTTAAACAAGCGCCAGAGCTCTTCTAATTGACGGATTCGAATTTTTCAAAAAAAGTTTGAGAGCTTGAGAGCCCTTCTATATGTGATTAAATTTTCAAGTATCTAAGGGTTTTCGCTGTGCAAAATTTTGAAAATTTGCAATTTTTTTTTGAAAATTTGTATTCCAAAATTATTATGCAAAATCTATCGAACCGATTTTAATGAAATTTGGTGTGATAATTCTACATAACATGAAGCTTTCTTGAGCCAAGTATAAAGGTCCTATACCCAATTTAAATACCCCAAAAAAAATCCCTAAGAAGTATTGTTTTTAAATCCTATTTTTGCGATTTTTTCGATTTTTACCATAATAATCATGTTTTGTAAAAAATTTAGTTACAAACACTTTTTTCCTCTTCCATTTTCGCCTAAAATCAACTCTTGAAAAGATACATAATTAAATAGGAAGAAAAATATGACATTTTTCGAATTTTTTTAACATATTGTGCTGCCAAAAATTAAGGGCACTTTTTTTATGCGCATAGAAATATTTTAATTTCTAGTGATATTTGAAAGCCAAAAAGCCAAAAATCTCCGTGGATATACGATTCACCCAAACCAAAACAGATACCGCCTAGTCTAAAGATATATTTGTTTATGAAGGCTATAAAATACTTTTCTATAAAAACGGCAACAAATTAATTGATTGACTGATAGGTACGAAAATCGAAAATCGAAAATTATAATTTATTATATACCTATAGCTACTCTAAATAGATGTAATAAAGAATAATTAATTTTAACTTATCGGCGCAAACCCATTGTAATACTGACTAGTGGTATAGTCCGTTTAAATCCAGCATAAACATTTATTTTCTTTTTCTACTAGCTTCGGCTATTACACCCTCATCAGGAAAAAGGAAAAATGACGGTCACTGGAAATAAATTGACTGCATAAAACTCTAACAATATTTTTTGTGTAAGAATAAATATATCAGTAAATTTTCTTTCAAATCATTGCCACAAATTGAGGACAAATTATTTTAAGAAACTGTACAAGGTGATTCATTATATTTTAACCCTCTATTAACTTTCTTGGTTCTGGAGTTACAACAAAATGTGAAAAAAATTTTTATGAAGTTTTCGAGAATGAAAGTAGAAAAACAAACTTTGTTAATTTAATCGGAACACCCTGTATATTGTTACATGTTTGGATAGAACGTCCACATATACAGTTTGGGTTCATATTTAACGATAAGCGAGATACTATTAAAAAATGAGAAGGTTTTTATTAAGAAAATAAGATAAGATCTTACTATTTTTCAGGCATTTCTGACTTAACAATTTCACATTTTTTATAACTCTAAAAACAAAAGAGTTTTTTGGGGGGGGAGTCAAAATATATTGAACTGTACTGTGTAAATTATTTGTGTTTTGTAATTTTTTTTTCTAATGATTATTATTTTTATTTTTCCCTGATGATAACATAATCGCTGAAACTAGTAAGAAAGACAAATAAATGTTTATACTGAGCTTAAAATAACTCTAATTTACTCATCATTTCAATTTAACTTTAGCTAGTTTATTTGTTAACAAACTATTGCCGCAGTAACAGATAAAACTTAATAATTGGATGATGAATATTGATTATGAATATCCAGACATCATCTTTTATATCGCATCTCAGTGAGACGTAGGACTGCAGATCTTTTACGAAAGGACCGTAACGTATAACCTTCAATTCAATTTCGGCCACCTGTTTATTGTGAGATATTTTAAATATTTGTAATTTACGTTTTCTTCTTTAGATACCGCGACTTCCTGGCAGATAATATTATATATTTGTGTGACAATGTGTTGCTGTGTTGTCAAAAATGCAAAAAAAAAATACTTAAATGTGATACATGTGTTAAGTATTATTATTTGTCAGTTTCAAATAGTTAGATAGAATGGAAATACGAAGAAAATTCCAATAATTATTATGAATATTACAAAGATTTTATGAAATGAATGTAACTTATTTTTAGTTTATATTACAATTTTGAATTGATTCGCAATTCTGTTGGTTCAACAAAAAAAAACAAGGCCACTGAAACTGCATTTATTACGTAACTATAATGGATTTTATACCACAACGAAATGTAATGCTGGCAAAAATCCAACCGTATATCTCACTCAAAATTATGTTCTGTTCTAAACCAAATGATTCCTTTAACGTTGCAAAAGCAGTAATTATTTAATTATTGTCGGTATTTAATTTTTATCTTTTAAGTTCGCAAGCATCGTTTGTCGAAAATCGCTTCAAGTATTTACATACTTAAGTGCATCGTTGTTAGCAGTTGTTTAAGAGCACTTAACAATTTCATTCATAAATTTTACCAAATTAACTTCTAAGAACTTTACAGAAAAACTTAACTAAAATCATTTAATTATTTTAATGCAACTACGAGATTAAATTATTATTACATTAAAAGAAAGGACCAACGGACCAAAAACTAAATGTCAACTTTGTGCTAATTCATTGCACACATAAATCTAGAAATAATCCGTACATAAGAGCATCGGCTTCTTGCACCTGCAGGAAACATGTAAATAAAGCATGTCAGACTACCACTGTTTGAATAAGTTTTTCAAAAGTAGTTACATCTTTTATAGACTGAATGAAATAGCTTATCTATTGGTGCTATAGATAAATAATTAAGAGGAAATTAAATTCATTTAACTTACCAAAAATAAGTTAGTATGTACCTATATAATTTTATGACCAATGAAAATTATTTTAAATTCCTTTCGTTCTTAAATAAATTTACTTGTCCTACTTAAAAAGTTAACGTCTCTATTTAGTGAACAGAAACAAAATCGGTTTTAATTAGCAAACGCTTTTTATATATTCAACAATTTGAACAAGACTTTATTACTTCTTCGGTCTAAATTTTTCATACGCGAAGGAGAAAAGGAACTTTAATTGATTAAATGATTTTAATTTAATTTTAGAAATTCTAAAAAATATTATAATATTATAATATAAATTTCGGATGTGTGTGTGTGTGTGTGTGTGTGTGTGTGTGTGTGTGTGTGTGTGTGTGTGTGTGTGTGTGTGTGTGTGTGTGTGTGTGTGTGTGTGTGTGTGTGTGTGTGTGTGTGTGTGTGTGTGTGTGTGTGTGTGTGTGTGTGTGTGTGTGTGTGTGTGTGTGTGTGTGTGTGTGTGTGTGTGTGTGTGTGTGTGTGTGTGTGTGTGTGTGTGTGTGTGTGTGTGTGTGTGTGTGTGTGTGTGTGTGTGTGTGTGTGTGTGTGTGTGTGTGTGTGTGTGTGTGTGTGTGTGTGTGTGTGTGTGTGTGTGTGTGTGTGTGTGTGTGTGTGTGTGTGTGTGTGTGTGTGTGTGTGTGTGTGTGTGTGTGTGTGTGTGTGTGTGTGTGTGTGTGTGTGTGTGTGTGTGTGTGTGTGTGTGTGTGTGTGTGTGTGTGTGTGTGTGTGTGTGTGTGTGTGTGTGTGTGTGTGTGTGTGTGTGTGTGTGTGTGTGTGTGTGTGTGTGTGTGTGTGTGTGTGTGTGTGTGTGTGTGTGTGTGTGTGTGTGTGTGTGTGTGTGTGTGTGTGTGTGTGTGTGTGTGTGTGTGTGTGTGTGTGTGTGTGTGTGTGTGTGTGTGTGTGTGTGTGTGTGTGTGTGTGTGTGTGTGTGTGTGTGTGTGTGTGTGTGTGTGTGTGTGTGTGTGTGTGTGTGTGTGTGTGTGTGTGTGTGTGTGTGTGTGTGTGTGTGTGTGTGTGTGTGTGTGTGTGTGTGTGTGTGTGTGTGTGTGTGTGTGTGTGTGTGTGTGTGTGTGTGTGTGTGTGTGTGTGTGTGTGTGTGTGTGTGTGTGTGTGTGTGTGTGTGTGTGTGTGTGTGTGTGTGTGTGTGTGTGTGTGTGTGTGTGTGTGTGTGTGTGTGTGTGTGTGTGTGTGTGTGTGTGTGTGTGTGTGTGTGTGTGTGTGTGTGTGTGTGTGTGTGTGTGTGTGTGTGTGTGTGTGTGTGTGTGTGTGTGTGTGTGTGTGTGTGTGTGTGTGTGTGTGTGTGTGTGTGTGTGTGTGTGTGTGTGTGTGTGTGTGTGTGTGTGTGTGTGTGTGTGTGTGTGTGTGTGTGTGTGTGTGTGTGTGTGTGTGTGTGTGTGTGTGTGTGTGTGTGTGTGTGTGTGTGTGTGTGTGTGTGTGTGTGTGTGTGTGTGTGTGTGTGTGTGTGTGTGTGTGTGTGTGTGTGTGTGTGTGTGTGTGTGTGTGTGTGTGTGTGTGTGTGTGTGTGTGTGTGTGTGTGTGTGTGTGTGTGTGTGTGTGTGTGTGTGTGTGTGTGTGTGTGTGTGTGTGTGTGTGTGTGTGTGTGTGTGTGTGTGTGTGTGTGTGTGTGTGTGTGTGTGTGTGTGTGTGTGTGTGTGTGTGTGTGTGTGTGTGTGTGTGTGTGTGTGTGTGTGTGTGTGTGTGTGTGTGTGTGTGTGTGTGTGTGTGTGTGTGTGTGTGTGTGTGTGTGTGTGTGTGTGTGTGTGTGTGTGTGTGTGTGTGTGTGTGTGTGTGTGTGTGTGTGTGTGTGTGTGTGTGTGTGTGTGTGTGTGTGTGTGTGTGTGTGTGTGTGTGTGTGTGTGTGTGTGTGTGTGTGTGTGTGTGTGTGTGTGTGTGTGTGTGTGTGTGTGTGTGTGTGTGTGTGTGTGTGTGTGTGTGTGTGTGTGTGTGTGTGTGTGTGTGTGTGTGTGTGTGTGTGTGTGTGTGTGTGTGTGTGTGTGTGTGTGTGTGTGTGTGTGTGTGTGTGTGTGTGTGTGTGTGTGTGTGTGTGTGTGTGTGTGTGTGTGTGTGTGTGTGTGTGTGTGTGTGTGTGTGTGTGTGTGTGTGTGTGTGTGTGTGTGTGTGTGTGTGTGTGTGTGTGTGTGTGTGTGTGTGTGTGTGTGTGTGTGTGTGTGTGTGTGTGTGTGTGTGTGTGTGTGTGTGTGTGTGTGTGTGTGTGTGTGTGTGTGTGTGTGTGTGTGTGTGTGTGTGTGTGTGTGTGTGTGTGTGTGTGTGTGTGTGTGTGTGTGTGTGTGTGTGTGTGTGTGTGTGTGTGTGTGTGTGTGTGTGTGTGTGTGTGTGTGTGTGTGTGTGTGTGTGTGTGTGTGTGTGTGTGTGTGTGTGTGTGTGTGTGTGTGTGTGTGTGTGTGTGTGTGTGTGTGTGTGTGTGTGTGTGTGTGTGTGTGTGTGTGTGTGTGTGTGTGTGTGTGTGTGTGTGTGTGTGTGTGTGTGTGTGTGTGTGTGTGTGTGTGTGTGTGTGTGTGTGTGTGTGTGTGTGTGTGTGTGTGTGTGTGTGTGTGTGTGTGTGTGTGTGTGTGTGTGTGTGTGTGTGTGTGTGTGTGTGTGTGTGTGTGTGTGTGTGTGTGTGTGTGTGTGTGTGTGTGTGTGTGTGTGTGTGTGTGTGTGTGTGTGTGTGTGTGTGTGTGTGTGTGTGTGTGTGTGTGTGTGTGTGTGTGTGTGTGTGTGTGTGTGTGTGTGTGTGTGTGTGTGTGTGTGTGTGTGTGTGTGTGTGTGTGTGTGTGTGTGTGTGTGTGTGTGTGTGTGTGTGTGTGTGTGTGTGTGTGTGTGTGTGTGTGTGTGTGTGTGTGTGTGTGTGTGTGTGTGTGTGTGTGTGTGTGTGTGTGTGTGTGTGTGTGTGTGTGTGTGTGTGTGTGTGTGTGTGTGTGTGTGTGTGTGTGTGTGTGTGTGTGTGTGTGTGTGTGTGTGTGTGTGTGTGTGTGTGTGTGTGTGTGTGTGTGTGTGTGTGTGTGTGTGTGTGTGTGTGTGTGTGTGTGTGTGTGTGTGTGTGTGTGTGTGTGTGTGTGTGTGTGTGTGTGTGTGTGTGTGTGTGTGTGTGTGTGTGTGTGTGTGTGTGTGTGTGTGTGTGTGTGTGTGTGTGTGTGTGTGTGTGTGTGTGTGTGTGTGTGTGTGTGTGTGTGTGTGTGTGTGTGTGTGTGTGTGTGTGTGTGTGTGTGTGTGTGTGTGTGTGTGTGTGTGTGTGTGTGTGTGTGTGTGTGTGTGTGTGTGTGTGTGTGTGTGTGTGTGTGTGTGTGTGTGTGTGTGTGTGTGTGTGTGTGTGTGTGTGTGTGTGTGTGTGTGTGTGTGTGTGTGTGTGTGTGTGTGTGTGTGTGTGTGTGTGTGTGTGTGTGTGTGTGTGTGTGTGTGTGTGTGTGTGTGTGTGTGTGTGTGTGTGTGTGTGTGTGTGTGTGTGTGTGTGTGTGTGTGTGTGTGTGTGTGTGTGTGTGTGTGTGTGTGTGTGTGTGTGTGTGTGTGTGTGTGTGTGTGTGTGTGTGTGTGTGTGTGTGTGTGTGTGTGTGTGTGTGTGTGTGTGTGTGTGTGTGTGTGTGTGTGTGTGTGTGTGTGTGTGTGTGTGTGTGTGTGTGTGTGTGTGTGTGTGTGTGTGTGTGTGTGTGTGTGTGTGTGTGTGTGTGTGTGTGTGTGTGTGTGTGTGTGTGTGTGTGTGTGTGTGTGTGTGTGTGTGTGTGTGTGTGTGTGTGTGTGTGTGTGTGTGTGTGTGTGTGTGTGTGTGTGTGTGTGTGTGTGTGTGTGTGTGTGTGTGTGTGTGTGTGTGTGTGTGTGTGTGTGTGTGTGTGTGTGTGTGTGTGTGTGTGTGTGTGTGTGTGTGTGTGTGTGTGTGTGTGTGTGTGTGTGTGTGTGTGTGTGTGTGTGTGTGTGTGTGTGTGTGTGTGTGTGTGTGTGTGTGTGTGTGTGTGTGTGTGTGTGTGTGTGTGTGTGTGTGTGTGTGTGTGTGTGTGTGTGTGTGTGTGTGTGTGTGTGTGTGTGTGTGTGTGTGTGTGTGTGTGTGTGTGTGTGTGTGTGTGTGTGTGTGTGTGTGTGTGTGTGTGTGTGTGTGTGTGTGTGTNTCTGTTAATAAAGCTTTTACCTGCGCTAATTTGTGAAATAGCAAATAAGTTGCAAAATTACGTGTTTTTTCACTTTTTTTACTGCCCATGAAAATCTAGACGACCTAGCGGAAAATGTTATTTTTATTTTATTTATTTTACATACATTTTATGTTATAGACAATTAAATTACCTACAATTTAAGGTGCCTAGAGTAATTTTTCACTAATTTCTTAACTGTAAAATAAAAGTCGAACGTGGAAAAATCAGTTCTCGAAAATTACGCATTATTATGGCAAAAAACCATGGATGTTGATGAAATTTATGGAAAATACGGTCAATCCAATCACCAACATATGTGCCAAAGGCCGATTGGATTGACCGTGAAATTGTTGCTCCAGGTATTTGTTAATCAAACAAGTCGCTCGGGAATTCCCTCTTTTTGTATTAAAAATAGAGCTTATTTTTATAGTAATTTAAAAAAAAATCACCTACGCCTTTTTGTTTCCAAGATAGCCTTTTTTATAACGTAAATTGTTAATTAACTATTGGACGAAGTCGACCGATATTTTTGAGACAATTAAAGAAAGGGTTAAACTTTTATTTTCAGAAAGTTTCGCATTGATAGTTCATGTTATAAACGCGCTAGCAGCAGTAAATAAACGTTAATGAACGGCCTGCACGCAGGAGAAGGAGCGCCAGGCCCGAGCATGCGCGTGAACGCTGCCCTCGGTCGGCAACAAACTGTCTACTAATAATTTATTCAAGTTTTCAGGTTTTTTATCTAATTCGACCGAGTATCTCGTCCATCCGCGAGACAGCGCCGCTTTCATCTGGAAACCAACTAACTGAGTTGTTATTCCGCCAAGTCCGCATAAAGTGAATAAAAATTAACTTGAACGGGTTACGCAAATGTGCTCTGTCGACGACTGTTAGCGGAGCGTTTTTTGCCGGTCGCCCCCGTTGACAGGCCGGGCTGAAATATGTTTTCGGCGGAATTTTCCGTGCTCGGATCCGCGAGGTGTGAGATAATTGGAAGGAAATGTGGACTATGCGCAGTTTTCGGTGAAAATTGGGTTTGTTAGCCGATTACACGCTTGCGGGGATCAAGGCTGAAGAGACACGTTAATGTTGATTCATTATTTAGAGAGCGGGAGGGTTGTCATTCTTTAGAGGCGAACGACCGGCTTTTGAGTTGATTCATTAGCAATTTTTTTACGAGTGCCTCCCGAGGGGATAAATAATTGAAATGAATCAGCAGTGTGTGTAGAAGCGGGAGGCCCTTCGGAACTGCGAGGGTGATGATGAAATCCATTAGTTAATAGACAGTAAAGTATCTTGTCCAGACCGGAGGAAGACAAATCTATAGCAGGAAGCAAATGTAATGTTCCGAACGATGAAGGATGTACCATTTATTCCAAAAAAACCGTTTTTGATCCATCAACAAAACTGTAAAAATTAATGTATCTGGGAACCAAACAAAATTTTTACCAACAAACAACAACAAAGTTTAAAGTTAATTAAAAAAAAAATCTATTAATTAACTTTATCTATGCAATCCGTAGTAGATTTCCCTATATTAATTGTTGCCTATCATTCAGGGGCATCCTTACATCTAAATAAAAATGAAAATTAGTCAGAATTAAATATAATGGCTGTTCCTTCTTCGAGCTCTTCGAAATAATGTATCATTTAAGTTATTAGTGATTAGATTCTGCTTATTTTTGTACAGGTAAGTCCTGTGGTTTGTTATTTATACTTTGCAAAGATTTGATGCGAGAGAAAGCATGATTTATTTGGAATAGCTAGCGATATTTTAGTGCACTGGTTTTAGGTACCTGTTACGTTGAGAAATTTGTAGTTTTCTTCGTTGGAAACTACGTAGAAGCCTTGCAGACTATTTATGGGGCCACTGGAAACTGCATTGGAACTGCTTTCTACTGCTGGTATGGGAAAATTATTATGGGCTGCCAAAATAACTTTATCTGGACTCTGGCAAACTATAGATTTACTGGTAAATATTTAATTTTCTTCCTTGGACTCATTCTTCTTGTTTTATTTTTAATTTTTCGGGATTTGCGTCTCCACGCTGTACATCTTGCAAAACCCAAGCCGTAACCAATCAATAATTTCTTTTTTCTCTCCACCTTCCTAATTATTCTGTCCCTAGCTTTGCTTAAGGTCCATGCACAGAAATTTTCAGTCTTTGGATGTTCTTTTCAACCACTTTTTCACACCACTACTTATGACTAACACTTGTTTAACTAAATGTCCTTTTACTTTTATTTACAATTCTATAAATTAGTTACTAAAATATACTTTATTTTATATTTTTTTTAGGTCATCTCTGGGTATTCTTAAAAAGCCACCTTTAGCTTTGACATTTGATGAACAATTTATATGTTATGGTTTATGTTGGATTGAGATATCTTCTTCAAGTTTACTCGTCTTCCTGCGATATGTATGCCCGATTAATCTATAGACTTTAATTTGATATAAGTCACTCTAGGTTTAAATTCGTTTTTCTTTATGTACTGATTACTAACAAGTGTCGATGTCATGCATTTTTTTTGAAAATTTATTCTGTACTTGAGAATAAAATTAAAAGATTATTATTTTTATACTATGTAATATCATTGTTCATTACTAGTTTTATATCCAGAATTTTTATATTAACAATTTTATACCCATTTGATGTTGCTTTAATAATAATTAAAATTTTTATATGAATTTAATTTCGGTCGGGCAATATTTTCATCTGAGTTTCTACATTAACATTTCAAATTCGTTACAATATATTTTCATTTATAACTCTAAAAGGGCAACATTTGGTTATGGCATATTTCGCTTAGTTTCATATTCTGACCTCTTTAATATGTGACCCCGCTTTAATGGAACACCCTGTATATACAATCATCTTTAACCCAATGCCTAAAACAATAGAACAGTTATTTAGCGAATAAGCTCTCAAATAGTTGTAACAGCCGCTTAAACATTTAGAAAAAACGATCTGAAACGTTTCGTAATTTGCTGGGCTTAGCAGACACTGTTCTTTTATTGTTCCGAGGAGTGCCATTAACACGATCAGGATCAGAAAAAGCTTAATTCGCTGGTCTTACACAACAGGATCGAGGGTAATCTGAGTAATCGTCCGATTAGATTCCACAATATCGATTTAGTGAGTAACTTTAGAGTTTACCAAAAGTAGGTCTAGAGTCTGTCCCAGGACGAGCAAGTAATTATCTTTTTGCGGATGGCCTGTCTGAGTAACTGTGGCATATCGGCTTTCTTAACGCGTAACAGTATGTCCTTACAAAAAATACGACGTTCGATAGCTTTAAAACTTTCCGCGAGTCTGCTTCCTCCGCGATTTGGTGATTTTAAAGTTACTGCTCACGTACCTGTTGTTGCTCCGAAAAGTTTTAAAATATCTGATGAAACAGCCCCATACTTCAGGATGAAGATAGCGACAGAACTTATAAATTACTTTTCAGTTTAATAAAATGATAAAAATAAAGTATGTGGGCTTCTATCTTTCGACGAATAACTTGATTATTGACATCGAAATTCAGATAATGAAATATCAAATGAAAAGTAAAAATTTGCAACAAAATTGGATATTAAAATACAATATTAAGAATGTATGGACAGTTCTTTTGTGCAGGCATGCATAACTACCCATAATTGCCTAATGCCCGTTTGTGTTCAGACGAAACACCTTTTGACTTCTTTTATGCAAGTTTTAAAATGACCAAAAGCTATCGTGGCATATGATGCAAGGACTGGTCAATGTCAATGAAAAGGAAAAAGATTTCAAGGAATAATTAATTGTTCAAAATAATCAGAACTTAAAGTATCTAACGTTCTTTATAATTGAGACAGTGCCGTACTATTTTTATTGTGAATAAGAAGACTGCCACAAGGTTTATAAGCTACTGGTGATAATGACAATATTTAAATGTACTGAATAGTTAGACCAAAGGTATCCCATTACAACTTAGAATTATTGTGGTTTTATTACTAACAATAAGGGTTTTCAAGTAAATAAAAAATATAATAAAAATTTCGAAATCTTTGGCACCCTGTTTCTCGGGAACGCTGAACTTTTAGATATAGATATATTTGAGTAAGTCTCATTATATTGACTGTACAATCACCACTTGCAAGGAGCAACATCTGAGCAACCCTGTATAGGTTTTAGAATTAAAGTGTTTTCTGAAAAACTTTAGTTATATGTATATTAGCATGTCTAAGTTTAAATGGAAATAAGAGGTTATAATCCGATAACTGCAATAATCTTTTAACACTATACTTACTTGTTCTTACGTAATGGATTTTATTAACAAGCATAAATTTTAAAAGCTTATAACAATAAATAATATACACTTACTATTGCTAAAATGCAGTATAACAGAACAACTTGATAATGATTCATAAATTTTATACGTTGTTCCAGTATTGTCAACTCGGTAGTGCAAATGTTCTTTAATTTTATATTCGCTTAGTCAGATATTCTTTTCAGAATTTTCTGGAGAACTGTATTATAAGAATTATTTAAAATAATAATAATGACATAATTAGTTACTTACATTCATTGTATCTAGAAAATTAAAACATTTATAAAATGTTGTTTTCTATTCATTAATAATGAAATGCACCTAATTAAACGTAGTTATCTGTTAATGTGTACCAAAACGGAAAACTATGTAGAAATGTCAACAGATTTTTGTTCTAAATAAAGTTTGCATTTCAAAAACGACCAAAATGATTAAAATAATATTATTTTCAGTGTTGTGTCATAACTTTTAATAAAGTAAGCATAATATTATCACAAGCAAGCCTTTGGTTTGAATTGACATTTCATTTTTTCACGGTTACCTTCATTTCTTTTATACAGGGTGTCCCAAAATAACGTGTACATCGGAAAACCACAGATTCATGGACTCAATAAAGGCAGATTTAGGCTAATTCACCTATATTATCCTAAATCGCTACGTTTGGCCGCTAGATCACATCAAAGTTCGTGAAATTTTTTTGAATTTTGTAATAATAACAGGGCCAATAATAATGCTATTAATGATCCCTAACCAAATATTGATACAAAATTCATGCTGATTATGTTTCACTTTGACAGCATGTATAGATTTACTTAAGCATACACATGTTCATTGTGAGTATTTATTATTCCGCTTCCAGTAAAACAAAATTGGCAGGTACAATGATTTAAAGGTCAAACTGAAATTACAGTCAACCTACAAAATTAGAACCTACTACCACCTTGTTATAGTATGGCGCAAAAAACACAACAGACCACAGCGAGGGAAAAACTGAAAAGAATCCAGAGACTGGCCTGTTTGGGTATAACGGGGGCGATGGCATCGACCCTGACAGCAGCGCTAGTGGCTCAAAAACTTCCAAATGCCAAATGGTATTTCCTATCAAATAAAAAATAGTTGTGATTATTTCCCGAAAGAGGAAAAAGTTATGAACGGATATTATCACCATATATCAATTTTGTAGTTGTAAGTTTTAAAAAACACTCTGTATAATACCAAAATTTATAGATTGAAAGCAAAAGTGCACACCCCAAAAATAATCATCATCAAATAAGTTATTTACAAAATTCAAAAAAATTTTACGAACTTTGAGGTCATCTAGCGGCCAAACGAATCGAACTCGAATATAGGTGAATTAGCCTAAATCGACCTATTTTGAGTCCATGAATCTGTAGTCCTCCATTGGCACGTTATTCTAGGGCACCCTGTATATTATCCACTTAACATCATTTATTCCCAAAAATAATTATTAGACATTTTTTTCTAACTTCATAACCTGTATTTTGAAAACGAACGATTAGAGAACAAATGTTTATATAAGAAAATATTCCTAGATTTATATCAGAAAAACTTAATTTTTGATACGTTATAGTGTTAAACGTCGTATAAAATTTGAAATTGAAATCTTTCAGTTAGCTTTTGTTTTTTCCATGTAGGTGTCAATTTTAAGAAATAACTGCCAGAAATATTATTTGTTTTCGACTTCGTATCGAATTCTTAAGTAGTAGGTACTCTAAAAAGCACTAAAACATCAAAACCCATTACTTGTTTGAAGAGCTTTTTCGTGTTATGTAGAGAGCTGTATCTACTGACACCTCAAGAACTAAATGTGTTAAAATTGGTAACTACCAAATTTGTTTTTTATTTTATCCCTAGAGATTTACCCTGAACACACATCATTAGTTATAGGTAACAAATTAATTTATTAACGAGTTTTTATATGGAAATTTCGCATTTAAAAATAGTATTTACTTACACCTATATACCTATATACTTTTGTACTAGACGTTCTCAGCAAATTAGAAGGTGTCTGTTTTTTGTTTATACTATTAAATGACTTACAGTGAAATCAAATGAGATCTAAAAAATGTGTGAATCAATGTTATACTTTTGACATTAGGCAATTCTTGGGAGATTTTGCCACACTGTAAAAAAATTTAAATTTCACAAGTAATTGCATACTTTTGGACAAAAGGACAAATAAGATTTTCAACAATAAAGGCCAATAATAAATTAAACACACATTTTTTTCCGTTGCCAACGTTTCAGTGTTCATTTACAACATCTTCGATATATTTTATTGAAACTACAATTTTAAACATTCACTAGCTATAATATATTCCCGATGTTTGTACTCGAAATTCGTGTGACAAATTAATTAATAAAATTTCCTCGCCCAATTAGTTTATATTACTGGATATTTCAACTACAATATTGAAGCTGGTTATTGTTTTCTGAATGTTTAAAATTACAGGTTTGAAAAACGGCTCTAAAGATGATGTAAAACGACAAAAATTAAATTCTAATAAAAAATGTTTCTCTTCTAAATGAAAAAGCAAAAAAAATATGTCCACGGGATACCTACATAAAAATTTTAAAAAAAGGGAGAAGAATTCGTCGTAATAGTGTTCCGCTATAATTTTTCGTCACGCATGCGCATTGCAAACATGCCCATTAAACAGTATATTAATATGCCAGTGTGACAATGAGTATAATAAGCGTTACACGATCTAAAAGAAACTTCTGACTCCTTTTTGAAATATGTTTAGAAAATAAATACCTACTTTTGTGTCTTCGGTTCGGACAAATTACATGTTTGATGTTTTTATGGTGAATATTTTATTGTTTATATTGAGTGGACCTCAGTTAATGTTTATTCCAACGATTGCACAGGAATTTCACTGTTTCAGATTTTCTCTACATGCAATTGTATACACATATTCATAAATACATTAGAACGGATACATTGAGAGGTCCAGGAAAAGAAAAAACAGTATTTCAGGATAATTACTCAATGAATTAATCAGTCAGTTATTGATAAAAAATTATACTGCTAAGAAATACAATATCTTGTTCAGTTTCCTTATAAATCTGTCATAAATCAGAAAATAATAAATTGTATGAGGAAGTGTAACTTTCATTTTCAGTTAAACAAAAAACAAATTATTTACTTTTCCTTAACCGCCTTCCTTTTCTGTAAATTACAAGAAATATATTAAATAAATATACGAAAATTTATTTTCCCAACGTCTGTTTATCTCATATATTCGACATGTGCCCCTTATTCATCAAATATTCATGTGGAATATAATCCGTGACCGAGAATAAATTTAGGAAAAATTTCCAAAGGTTCAACAACGATGTAAGGACGTCTTTGTTAGTAGATTTGGCTATACAAATTTTCATATATGTGGTACAGAACTTGGCATTAGCATAAACTTCGCATTTTACTCTCAACAGTAAGAAAGTAAAAGTAATAATTGTATAAAGTTTAGGCATAACCCATAATCACTACATATAAAACAAAATCCTCCGCCGCGTCTGTCTGTTCGCGATAAACTCAAAAACTACTGCACCGATTTTCATGCTGTTTTCACCAATGGATAGAGTGGTTCTCGAGGAAGGTTTTAGTATACAATTTGTTAAGTTTTTGTATACATTAACGACATTTGTTGGAGGTGTCGGAAAAAAATAAGCCGTCTGGGAGCTTTCGACGAAAACGCTGCCTAAAACTTTTATCTCTTAAGGATAATATACTATATCCATTTTAATACTTTAAAAAATGGGCAATTATAAAGCGGTAAGTGGAAAGCTATTTACACAAATACGGTATTAATCCTTATCATTTTAAATACGTTAGTTGGCTTGAGCATTTCATGAAGATTATTTTTTCCCTTTACACCATGCAAATTAAATGAATACCTTAGGAGAAATAGCAAAATCAAAATAATGCGTAACGAAATTAATTTGTGTCGCCGTGATTCGACCGGGACGCGCGGGCGCCCCGTGACCCCGAGCCCTGGGTCCAAAAAATTATGTGGTGTATCAATGTATGGTGGAATTGTGTATCTTATATATGACTACAAAAAAGTCCGCGATGGCATATGTCTATATGTTAAAGATAACATACTACCTATATCCATTTTAATGCTTTTAAAAATTGAAACAATGGCAATTATAAAGCGGTAATGTAAAAGCTATTTACACAAATACGGTATTAATCCTTATCATTTTAAATAAGTTAAAGGCTTAAAGCATTTAATTCACATTATTTTACTCTTTTACACCATATAATTTAAATGAATATCTTAGGAGTAATCGCAAAAAAATTACGGACGCGAGAGTAAAATTCAAGCGCCTCGCTTCGCCGAAAGTTATAATTGCGTTCGATATTTTAAGGTCACATTTTTGTTTTGTATTTGTTGTCTTTAGGTAGTCGGAACATACATAGATACTTGCAAACATACTTTTATTTCATTCATAATCGCATTTTTGTTTCGTGTTTGTTTTCTTTAGGTAGTTAGATACCTAACTACTTACTTATTAATTATTGATAGTCCTGAACATAGATATTTTAATTTAATTCGTTTTGTTTTCACATTGTTGGTAGTTACCTATATTGTTTTAAATTTAAAGGTTTTGCATTTTTAGTTTTGAGTTCGTGAATTATTTTAAAATTAATATTAGGGTGGCATTAGATGAAAGATGATTGATTTTTTGTTTGTTACGATTTAACTCAAAAACTACTCAACCAATTTTACCGAAAGCTACATCTCCTCGGAGTAACATAGGCTATTTTATATTTGCCCGTGCGAAGCCGGGGCGGATTGCTAGTATGCTATAAAACAAATTTGCATACAATGAAAAGGTGTCCTACATAAACGGAATGTATTTAAATGAAGAAGCATATGTTACCAATAATTAATCTTGATGTCAAAATATGACCATTTGGACAATTAGACTTTAGTCCATTTGCAAGTTACAGAGTGTTTAAGTTTTTGAAAAATCACAAATACTTCAATATTTCGATAGGTTTGACACATATTAATGAAATTTGAGCTGATAACTATATAAAGTTAAAAATTAACTAAACTTGTGCGTATGTGTCATCTACACAATATTTTACCCCATTTATCTTTTTAACTTCCTATCTGACCAAAAATAGTAAAAACTAATGTTTATGGAACATATCGTTTGCAAAGAAATGTATGAAAAATTAATTCAAGTATTTCAAAGATAAAAACCAAATGCTTATGCTTCTTAAATGGAGCACCCTGCATATTTGTCGTTTTTTTGGTTTCTCTTTCTTTTGTAATAACAAAGATATATAAATTTCATTTATATGCTTTGACGGTTTGCACAATATTTTAATTTATTTACTGACCTCCGCTTTGGATAAAGTCAAAACTACCATGGCACCAGTGCGTATTTATGTCTTTCTGCTATTGAATTTACTAAACAGATATTTTATATTTTTTATTCTATTTTATTTTAATATTTATTTTATTTTACTAAAAGGATATTTTAGGCTTTTAGTAAGACAATGACAAAAAAAGTAGATCCATCCAAGAAGTGACGAAGTGTAACGCTAAATTAGAGCATCTTCCTTTAATTTTCGCATTTGAAGATCACGGAGAACACGTAAACATCAGAAAATGTACCTTTCCTGTTTTGTCCAGCAAATTTGTAAAGATACTCAATAATTGTGACTAATGCATGTGTTAATAGTTCCTTAAAAATATTCAGCAGGGTGTGATTATGTTTCAGGAAACATAAAGACAAACATACGAGGTAAAAATATATTTTTTTCCTTATTTTGAATGTATTGTTAGTTGTTTTATACCCTGAAAAGAATTTAAATGTGTTACAGTGAAAAGATATTGTTTCTAACTTGTTTTGATTTTCTAAAATGCTGGATAAAAAATTGTGCATTAAGTAAAAAATTCTACTTTAAAAAGGTGTTTTACAAAAACTCATGTTGTTTTAAATTATATTTTTTTGAATAAACTTTCCTAATGAAGGGCATTAACAAGTTATTATAAAAAAAAACATGCTTTATAGATTTATTTAATAAATTTAACAGCAAAAAACTCACGCTATATAAACCAAAATACTGTGCAAACCATCAAAGCAAATATATGACAATGTAATATGCACCGTTATAATCATAAAAAGATGTGAATCCAAAAACATGAAAGAATTAGAGTATTCCATTCAAGCAACAAAAGTTTAGTTTATATTTTATATACTTCTATGAAATCTCAACAAAATTTCCAAAAACTTATAGATAAAAAATATAAGGTGGGGTAGAATGTTATTTAAATAACCATGTACAATTATAACAAACAGTGATATACCCTCACAAAAATCCAAGAATTTCAGCACCACCGAAGGTTTTTAGAAGTTAATACATGATTTTTGTGGAACGAATATCTTTAGAGTTACTTCATATTTATTCATTTGTATAATAAGTTTATATTAGACTGAAAATAATAAATACTAGAAAATTACGGAATCCTTTTATGGATGAAACTGAAGATACTTTTTCATTTGAAATGTAACTGAACCAAATGAACGTAAGTATAATTCTAAAATAGTCCAATGATGACATGAATTTTTATCGGTTGATATTATTCTATACAAATTTAGTGTTTTTTTTAAATTTCAGTAATCTGCATCAACCATCTTTCAAGGCATTTGCGTATTTGTCATATTTTAAGCATACAAATTTAAACACCCTGTAACTTGTAAATGAAGCAGCGTTGGATTAATGAATATTTAGCGCAATTATCATATTATCAGGTGACTTATGTGCTCCTATATTTATTTTCGCCCTGTTTAAGATATTACATATTAATTATAAATATTTTAATAAGTTTTTACGTATTTTTAAGTTCAGATTTTAATGGTATATATTAAATTCATTTCCGTCTTGTTCGCAGGCAATGAAAATAAGACAAATGAAAAAGGGACAAGGAAAAAGTTTATGGGGCGCACTGAGTAAGGGTAAATTGGTTGTGAAATCTCAGTTGATTGAAATGTTTTAGAATCCGGTTGATTTTGGATATACTGAAGGCTGTTTAACCGCTGTTGAAGTAATATTGTGAATATTTATGTAAGGCATTAGTATACGCACCATTATAGGGAATAGAAAAGAGAAATATGTTTTTTTATATATACCTATACAATTCTTCGTTTACGATTAGAAATATATACTCTACGGGTATTTTAATTACAAGATCGTAAGAAATATTAATACTACCATTAAAGAAAAATGGAACAGGTGATAACTCTTCTGGAACGAAACAATATTAAATATGAGCAGGAGACATAAAAATGAAACTATTTAAAGTGCGAATATAATTTGGTTTTGACAAAAGAAACAAGCGCATCAGAACTTTCAAAAAAATATATGAAAACTGAAATACATTTAGTGCAAAATATAAATTTAAACGATACTACAACTAAGACTTAATTCCTTGTGAATGTAAATTTCAACGCGTCCACTACACCATTTTAAGAAATGCATTTGAATTTTGTAGACAATAGCCCCTGCAATAAAATACAAGGTAGTTTTAGTACTTTCCGCGACACTGAACTTGAAATTTCATATAAACTTTCCGCTAACAGATATCAGGATATTGCGCAGTTCCACGAAAGTGCTCCTCATGCTTATATTCCCTAAATTTCATTGCTTTACGGTAGTATAAACACAAGCACTGTGCCAATGGTTGTAAAAGTAAATAAAAAAAGTCCGCCTGGAAGATATATTAAAGCAAATATTAGTCGCTCCTATAACATTCCGTTTTTAAAATATTATAAGGTATGTACCAAGAAATTAAAGAGTTGTTATTAAACGCGATCGAAATGGTGTAAATTTTTTAAATTTAAAGTCAATCAATTACGGGGAAAAGAGGAGAAAACAGGGAATTCAAGGCTATGAAATATATACCAGCAAATGATTAAAGAAAAATCGATTAGTATGAGGCGTTTAAAAATTAGCTTACAATTTTAGGTATATCGAATAGCTAAATAAATCCGAAGGATAATATGTAACTTATTAATTTATCAGAAATTTTATAAAAATTGCTTGTGACAGCAAACATGATTTTGTATCTCGCAAAAAAAAATAATAATATGATTTCTTAAGACCTTGCTTAAAAAAACTCATGAAATTCATTCTTATTAATAGTAAATACATTTTGACAAGTAACAATAAATCTTTAATCGTTGAATGTTCATCGTTCATGTTAATCGTAGTTCATCTAGATTAATATTTAAAATTATTTCAAATTCTTTTTAAGCTATATACTTAGAGGTAGTTGTTTAATAACTTTAGCTGGAATTTTTTCAAAATTGGACATTTTTAAATCAAAGGAAGAAAGAAAAATCTGAATACAGTCACCTACGTAAGAGAAAATGCACGTCAATAAACTGGTGCCTTCATATGTCTTTAATTGATTTTTTCAAATCAAATTCAAATCACACTAGGCACTAAGTATAAATAGGTATTATGTGCGGATTTCACAATTTCAGGTGATGTTTCTTCTAGTTATGTTTTAATTATTATATTGGCTTACAATTATTTATTTACAGTTTATAAAAAATTATAGATTTAGTATAATTATTATTAAAATAATATGTTTACGGATGGAGTTCTGTTTTGTTTTTTATTTTACAAAAAAATCTTGAAAAATATTCTGCATATGTTATACATACAAAACTGTATTTTCAGCATATTCAGTGTGAGTTCTACGAAATAAATAGAAATATAGAAATAGTAATGAAAAAAATTTGTGTAATTTTTTATCTTATATGAAAAGATTTATATACAAAGAGCTTTTTTCTGCTTCTGGCAACACTTAATTTTTCTAAAAAAAACATACGATGCAGATTATTTCTTAATCAAGCAAAATAGTTTCTCACAATATCTTTTCTATTTATCAGGAATTCCAATGGTTAAGACTATCTGCAGAAACCCTCTGTATATTAAGTACCAAGTTAATTGGGTTCTAAAGTCAAAATCAACAAAAATATTTCTAATTATTTCGTTACTGGGAACATTCCGTATTGCTGTCTTACAATTTAAATATATCTATGCAAATTTAAAACTAAGCAAAATTAAAAAAAAAACTTTCTTTTTGTCATAAATTGAAAAATAAAAGCCTTCTTTTCAACTCCATCTTTGCACACACGTATATTGGTCATTATCAAAGCTATTCCACTACAAATTATCCTTATGTGAATAAGAATAATAAATTAATAACGTTTTAATCAAACAGAAGGAGGTTAGTTACTCATTATACTAATTTGCAACTTGGAATTTCCCATTAAGCATTTTTGTTACCACTCTATATGTAACAGAATACCAATGAAGATCAATGACATATTAGTTATCGATTTTAATCAAACGTTGACAAAAAATACATCTGTGAAATGGGAATATGAGAATATCATGTAATAAGAAAGTGTCAGAGATAAGAATAATTGCGGAAGGCATATTGTAGATATAGGAAAGTCATTCTCAAGACCATCCGAGGTTCCCTACAGATTCGTTCCTCATAAGTATTAGACAGGACAGTGTCACTATGTTCACATTTCACTTCTCAAACATTTATTTTCAAATCTCCCATGGGAATATGCTATAACTTGAACAGAACCAAATCACAATGCAATTCTTGACTAAATTTCAGTTTTTACGATGTAAAGGGCATCCCAAAAGTAACGCAGAATTTGAATTTTGCGCCATCATTTCGAAGAGTATGCGCAAATTATGTGGAATTTTTTTGCAGAAGGAACGCCCCGAATGAAACAACTGTATCTATTAGTTACCAAATTTGAACAAACAGGTTCGGTGCGCCGCACAGTGGGTGAATATGGGAAAAAATTCTCCACACTCGCCATCAGCCCTAACACCAAAGATTCGGTATTTAAAAATAAAAAAAATTTAAAAAATTAAAAAATTCGTATCCGAAGTTGATTAAACGAAGAAAATAATCATGTAGCTTCACAATACATTTCAACCTTAAACTGAACCCAAAAACATAACCTCAAATTCATCAAACCTAATACACTTACTCTCCTAAATCTATGGGTATAATTACATGAAAACTATATTTTTGATCTTACATTTCCTAACTCTGAAGCTATAAACCTACACATATAAAAACCTAACCTCAAACCCCTCAAAACCCAACTTCGAATTCTAAAAGCTCGAGCTATAAATTTATAGAATGTATTATGTTCCACACCAAAGAATAAAAGTCCTGGAAAACCATTTTTAGGAACTCACATTATTTATTTTGAAGCCCCTAAAATTCTTAAGTACCTCAAATCCAAGAAATCTGAACTAAAATGTCCAACGAAGGATATTTTTCCAAACCAAATAATGACTCCTTGAAAACTCTATTCTGGAGCTAATATTTTGTAATTCTGAACCAAAGATTAAATTATTGTCAATATTGATTCTATCGTTATTGCTTCATAATTTTATCAAAATATTTTAAAGAAATTAGTTTACGAATTCCATATTTATATGACCATATTATTTAATATCAAATTATCTTGTCAAAAATCAAACACAGTGTTTTTTTTTTAAACTACTACAAATATTTATAAAAAAAAATTTCTTATCCATGCATTTATGTTACAAAGGACATGAACAGATTTATATTTCGGGACCACAAAGCAGTTAAAGGATATTCAATTGTTTAATTCCACGTGAAAACACATATCATCCCTTTATTCCCCTCTCATTTAATTGACTGCTCACGCCCTTGTAATTAAAGTCGCCGCTTTCTACTGCGGGGGCTTTTAATGAACCGTTTGTTTAAACCCATTCACTAGTCGCATTATCCAGCCAAGCTAATAAACAGTAAAAGGGAATTTTAAAAGAACAATTTCGTTTTTGGGTCATACGTGAAAGCGGCCGCATATCAGCAAACAGTTGCATAGAAAACTGAACTCGTTTCGAAGTTAATAAGCGCTTTTCCGGTCGTTCCAATTCACAATTGCAACGGGGGCCGTAGAAAAATCCAGGGTTACCGGCCGAAAATGGGTCACGTAGGCTAGAAAATTGAATTCCTAGCCCACATTACTCGGAAAGGTATTTAAATTAGGTCTTCCGACGCCTTTAGGCATTTATCGATCTTTTATATCCAGGTGAGCCGGGCTGTGTAGGCATTTCGAAAACGGAAGGGGAATTTCAAACGCAAACTATGCGTACCACTAAAATTAGCACGTCATTCCTAACCTTTGAACATATTTTTGTATGCTATCCGCCTTGCTTAAAATACTAACTTTTGAAATACCATTTTCAGACAATCTCTAAATAATGTAAAATCGAAATTCTTAGAAGGTAGTGAGAAAAATAAAGTATTTTACACAACAAATTGAGATATTAAACTTTGTTGGTAAAATAATTAATTACCGTAAATATGTAATTGTAAATGTTTACATTGTTTATGGTGTGTTTTAATTTAAGTGTAAAATTTACTTTATAGGAAAGTTTTTACATTTTCAGTTACTATCATGCAGCTAATTGTTAACTGCAAACAACAATATTAATCTTAGATTATTGTGACAAACTAAACGGTTTGTTGCACACAGTGGTACTTATAGCTGCCGCAATTAAACAAGTTGCTATTGCACTGTACAGGGTTAGTCACTCGAATCTGACAACTTATTGTGAGTTTATTATTAAAATTACAAAAGTTTTAGCCTCTTCATGAATTTTTATAATACAGTAGAATTAAAAAAAAAACAATTGAATAATGGAAGTCACTGAATTAAAGATTTTTTAATGGAAAACCCTATATATTAATGCATACTTCGTTAAATTTTTCTCTTTTCAAAGATTTAATATGTTATTGTTTGATTCAGGACTTTTCGATATATTTCAGTTTAAAACTACTTTTGAAAAAACAGGAGGGAAATTTATGTCTGATGGATTGCAGTGGCTATGGAAGAAAGCACGCGGAACAAACAAATGACTTTGACAGAAGATTATTTATCATCATTAATTTATTTCCTATCACAAACTATTTTAAAAAAGAAATGTTTAGTGAGAACGAAAAATTTGAAGTTATCCGTTTATTTTATGATGATAATAAAGATCATTCGTAACTTTAAGAACGAAATTTTAATACCTAATTAATGAAAACCAATGAAAACAAATGATCACAGATGCTCAATGTGAAAGCCATTATTATTGATGTACTTCGTATAATCTTCATTAATTTTCAGAACTGCATTTAGTATGAAATGGGAATTAAATTCACTTAAATTTTGTATACATTGATGAACTTTATGTCTTAGTTCATCTAAGTTTACACTAGTTTCCTTATAAACCCCGTTTTTCAAGTAACCCCACAGAAAACTGTCCAAGGGTGTAAGGTCTGGGCTATTTGAAGGCCATTGAATATTTCCTCCATTACCAATCCACAAATCAAACCTATTATTTAATTAATTTCGCACTTCTCTGGTTCTATGCGGAGGCAATCTGTCTTGGCGCCAAATTAAATTGGTATAGTCGATCAGTGGCAGGTCTTCCAATTTGTTTTCTATTTGATTATCAAGAAAATGCAGGTATCTTTCCCCAGTCAATTTTATTTCTCAATATACCGCACCAAACATTAAAAGATGTGCATCCTTGACTTGGAATTTTCCTATTACAGTGAGGATTTTCATGTGCCCAGGTATGAGTATTTTTTCTATTATAAATGTCAGCTGTTGTAAAAGTCGCCTCATTAGTCCATAAAATCTTTTCAAAAGAGTTTAAGTCGGCATTTTTCAAGCGCAGCATTTTTCTGCAGTACTCTAATCGCTGAATGTTTTGATTTTGGAAAAAAAGCTAAAACTTTTGTATTAAACAGCTTTTTTGTAATTTCAATAATAAAGTCACCAATAAGTTGTCAGATTATAGTGACTAAACCTGTAAATTTCGACGAAACTGGTGTATGGTGTATGTGTAGTTTTGATTATTCCGGAATATCATGCTAATGAAGTGTGACTATTACGAAGATATAATTAGTATGTCACACTCTGTCACACCATCTATATTTGGTAAAAAAATATATTACAAAGTATTAGCAAGCTCACTGGTATTCATTCATTTGGTTTTAAATTACTTTTCATTTTAATAACTTTGTGGTTATAAAACATATATTTCAAATTTGACACATACCCTCAATATTAGATTTAAGGTGTTATTTATGTTTTACATTTTTTATTTATTTATTTAAAAATAAACCATTATGCACATCGTTATCATAATTTCTTTTTGAAAATATGTAGATTCTTTGATTTCGTGATATGTATGGAGCAAAGGGTAGGTAAATATAAGAAGAGTTGTGTCTATAGACATTTTATTTCAGCACTATGAACTATAATGTAAAGTTGCAGCAAACATTTTCTTTGTAAGGGCTTCATTCACTTTATACGAGTATATAAATCCATATGGTGCCAAGAAAGTGCATGTTTCTTTTAATTTCAAAGAAATAACTTAAGTATTATTTTGGCATGCAAGTATTTAATTTAAAAAATAATTTTTAACTAATCAAAAAAGTTACATCGCGATTTATGACAAAAGAACATTTCACTAATAGTTTACTAATATTGATTTCAAAAGAAAACTTTGCTTTTAAGTCGTATGTTTCCGCATGTTTGGGCACAAAAGTCATTTTTGGAACAACTCTTGGCTGATCTTTTTTGGCAGTACAAGTACTCACTTAATATTTTACTTTAATTTTAACTGGAAAAATTAATCAATAATTAGTGTATAATGTAAACAATTACTTTTTGCATTTGAACATACTAACCTTTCTTCCTGTTTTTAAGCCAATGAAATTATTATAAGAAAGTAAAAACTTAAGAAAAATAGTTCTATAGTAACACAAGTTCTTGTCACTAATATTCTAATCTAATTCTATCAAAAATAAAACTTATCTACAAAACAGTTCACTTAATTTATTCGTATATTTGAAGTAAAATATTTGTTACAGTTGAAATATTAAATTATTACATCATACAGTATATTTACCTTTAAGGCGATGTTGAATTACCTTTAATGCAACAAAATGACATTTAACTGGAAATTTTAGTAACCATAGCAAAATAGTTTCATTACTACAGCAAGAAATTTTAATTAGTTTTAGTAGCTACAGCTACATGACCCGTTCATTTGTAACCAGCGACTTGCTACCATATATATTGTTTTAGCTGCAGCTATTTGAATTGATTTTGAATTGTCTATCTGTCATCTATTGTATACAACATGTTTGCTAAGGCAAGTAAATCTTTACTTGTTACTATTGACACTTTTCTCACTTTAGATATGTTCAATATCTTTTACCAATGTCCGAGTCAACTGTGATAATGCTATTATATTCCCTGTGGCTTCCAATACAATTAATTTTCTTAAGTTGACCCTTAAGTGATTACCAAAAAAAGTCGGTAACTAGGACTCTAGATAAAGTGTCAACTCATAGACATTCGTAATTTGTGGTTTGTTACCGTTTGCTTAATTAATATTTATCTGTTATTAATACAAAAAATATTTCATTTGAGAGTCGAAAACTCGTGGGCCTTTTACGTAACTTAAATGGGAATTTTTAGGTTATGTTTAATTTTTTTGTTGTATTACTTTGTTGAACAAGACGTATATTCACAATGGTACAAGAAATCCAGAAAGAAGTTAGTTTTACTCCTTACTGTCGTAAATGACACTCGACAATGAATAAGAGTGAAATCTTCGCTGTTATACTAATTCTTTAGACCTAGAGCTAAGTATATTCTGTTAGACCAAGTTAAAGTTTTTCATAACATTCAAATGTATTTAAAATTGTGCAATTTCTGTATTTTTGATACTGCACCAGAAACTATAAGACATCAGCTATTATGATCACATAGTGATTGTAGATGTGAAAGTGTACTAGAGGTTTATTGTCCATACAAAGAATTAATGTCACCTGGTGCAATTTTCATTTTACATAAATAAATATACGTAACGTACATAAATAAACTGGGAAAAATCCTAGTAAATTTATGTTTAAAAAATTTTGAACATCTGTCATGAATGTAGCAAGTTTTAACTGAGAATGAAACTTACTTTTTGTTTGTTGTCAAGATTTTATTTGATTATTATTTTTGTTATTTCTTTTGAAAATGGATCACAATCGAAGTTATTTTTATTAAAACTAAATATTCTTGTTCAAAATTTAGATTGGAGCAAAAATTCAAATTATTTTATGGTAATCTGATTATTTAGTTAAAAGAAAGTATTTTACAGTTTAAAAATGGCAGTTTGAAAAGAAATGTAATATGTACCCCACAGAATGACTGTGGCTGTTTAGGGAATTTTGAATTAATCATTGCCTTCATTGTATGTAAGTTGTTGCCCAATGTTCCCGATCACCTGGGACATCGTTAAAAACTTTTTTAATTTGTCAATAAATGCCTTATTGTCTCATTTCATTTCTTACCTAGTAGTTCATAAAATAGATTCTAAAAATTAACTAACTTATAAGTAACTAGTATGGAAAATACTTTTTTTGTTCAGAACACGAAGATTACACTTTACACACTATTTGGGAAATACCTATATATTTTATCAGATACACAAGTGCAAGGATAGTGGAAACTATTTACTTACACTGTAAGAAAAATAATTTTCACTCAATAATGTATCATCAATATCTGTCCACACCCAATTGAATGAAAATTTCCTCTATTATAGTATGAGTACAACTAAAATATTATGAGTGAAACTATTAAGATTACCCAGTGCTTTCACTGATTGAAATGATTTTGAATTCATTCGACGCAAAACTTAATTGTATATAAATTTAGGGTTTTTTGGCAGAAACGTTATTCTTATTGGAACAAAATACGGTTAGCAAAGATTTATCCAATTTTTCTTTTATTTAAGGAAGCTTTTATGATGTTATGTTCTTTATAAATTATTTATTCAGGGTAAAATTTCAGATTAGATTCCAAAGTTTGTACATTTGCACAGGGACAATGTAAGTTATTTAGTTTTCAAGAATCGTACAATCAATCGTACAATTTTTGGCGTTGGTCTAACAATGAAATAATAAACCGCTAACTATGTGAAAATATGAAAAACCAAGCTAAAAATGCTTAATAGCAGCAATTTGTACAAAATGTTTAAGAGTTTTATAATAAAAATTTTTCTTATTCAGGTAAATAGAATTATTTGTTTTACAGTTAGCCACTGTTACTTTATTTGAGGTTTATCCATTCTTTCACAGAGTGGAAGTATTTAATCATTCCAGACCATACCGAAATTTGTTATTAGGACTATTGACTTTTCTTCAAAACATTACAAATAAAAACACATAAAAATAATATCACCTATCTACTACATATTGCTATCTAGAGTAATATCTACATTGTACAACTCGATAAATATCAAATGGATGAATTATACATATCTTCGAAATTGTACTTATATAGTTACCTCAACTATCTATTTTTACAAATAACATTTCTATTGGATGAACTGATTACGATCTTGATCCGCTACTGGCTGCGCCCGTATAAATATTAAATAATCGACGCTGGTAAACTGGGGCGCAACGTGCAGCTAGGACGGTGACCCGGTCAATATATATGCCCGTACAGCCAGGCTAGGTGAAAAGGATAACGACCAGAGCAAGGCCACGATGCATCTTGCAGTTCATTGAAGCCGTTCTAAGTACGCCTTAGCCATTTAAAATATATTAGGTAACTGCTTATGTCACAAAAATTAAATTAATGTTCTTAACAAAACGAATTCTGTGAAAATTGATTTAAGGGAGGTTTTCTATAAAATGGCGAAGGTGCTGGGACATTACTTAAATTTTTTCATAACAATTTTCCTACATTTGAATTAATGTGAAATGAAAGTTTCTGTTAAAAATCAACCAAATAAAAATCATATTTGATGGTAAATATGTAAATTGTTCATTAAATTATTTATCATTTATTGTTTCTTCACTCTTTTTATGAACAGGAACAGCAAAGTAAGAACACCAACGCTAAAATAAGGTTATTGATGTCTTAACCATCAGCTGAATAACCATTGAAATGTGCCAGTAATGTAGATTGACGCTATTTTACAGTTTTTCTGTTACTAAAATAACTCTCTTTTGAATATTCTATTATACAGGGTGATTCAGGTTTAATCTGGAAAACTTCAGGAATCAATTAGAAATTTTTTTCCAAAATCGTTTCATATCTCCGAAACGATACAATTTAGGAAAAAAGTTTCTAATCGATTCCTGAAGTTTTCCAAATTAAACCTGAATCACCCTGTATAATAGAAGATTCAAAAGATAGAGGGCGTTGAAATATAATTTTTTCCCGCTTCTCCCTCATAATTTTTGAACTACTCATCCGATTGAGGTGAAATTCGGAACACAAACACTCCTTATGATCTTACATAAGCTTCTTAAATTTGACCACCTACAACTCCCTCCCCTCCCCTTATAAGTGTATTTTGTGTGCTACCCCCCTCCTAAATTATTCCAAATCTTTTAACAATTAACCAATTAATTCCAATAAAATAACTGCACACCACTTTTGTCTCATTAATTTTGAGACTGTTTCCTCTCTTGTTTTTTTTTTCGAAAATTGGCCTTGTTTCTGAGATATTCAATGAAATCCGTGACAGCCGCGTAAATTTCATTTAACGTTATGGAAACCATGAAAAACAAAACTCGCAATGATTTATATAAACTGGCGTTTGTGAAAATTATCGTTAAAAGTATTTTCAGTGCTAAGAAACGGGGAAAAATTCCTACTTTAGGAAAAAAGTTTACATCATGAGAGAACATTATTTTAACCTGTTCTATCGATTCTTGAAGTTATCCAGATTAAACCTGAATCACCCTGTAAGTTCATAGCTTGAAGTTACTTAAATCACTTCACGTCACTATTAAATAGTCTAGTGTAATTAATTAATTGTAATTAATTGGGTGTAATTTATTAAATAATCTAGTCTAACGTGTTACTTTTTTATAAGTTTAATTGTATTGTTTATGTTACTCATGCACTCAAGTTATATTATATTTTATTAACGTTCTGTGTAATTTGAAACGTTAAATTTTCAACGATATATTACCCAAACTTACGTTGTTTTGAAGGTTTTCAACCATTATGTCATCAGTGGGAGGAACTAGGTATAATTATAAAAGAATTTTACTTAATAGGTTAAACACATAGAAAAACTAAATCTGTTTGAAAATAATAGAAAATAAACATAAAAAAATATATGTAAACATAGTTTACCATTTAGCACGAATAAATTTTAAAAAGTACAACTGAAAATAATTAACAATAGTTTTCGAAGCGTCTATCCATCATCAGATTGCAATCTGCTTCAATAAATATACCTTTCAAAGTTATGTCATTACTTTATTTATTTGTTCAGATTTGGCTTTTCTAAATTCAAATTTATGAATTTAAATTGTTAAACTATAGTTGTTGTACAACAATAGAAGGATCATTATGTAATTTATCCTAAAATCTGCGGAAACATGACAATTTTGCAAAGGTATATTACATTTTCATAAATTTTCGCTTTAGTAACCAAATATTCATAAATATTCGCAGTCATGGACAAAAACTGTGCTTCGCAAAACGGGTTACCTCTCATTTCTACGGCATTGTAAACTTAAATGCAGAATTTCTAGTACGGTTTTATACTGAAAGTTGCTACAATCCGTAAGATGTTTGTTGAGATAAAATTCCATGAATACCCCTGCGTCACTTTCTTGAAATTAACCGCATTCGACCCCCGAGGTAGAAAGGCATTGGTGGAAAATTTCACGGCACGCCCCTAAATTGTTACAGTAGTTCCGATAACAGAATTTTATTGGCTTATTCTTTTCTTGGAATTCTATCTGAAGAAATATCGCACAGACTATATCTACGTGTACAAAATCTTTTAAGTACCTGTTTGAAATAAAAGCGAATTTTACAGTAAAATACTAAAATATAAAATTATTACTAAGGTGCTGTACAGATGTATGGACACTTTTCTACATACGAGGTGGTTCCTATAAATGTTCCTATAATAATAATTTAAAGGAAAATATTGAAACGTGTTTTAAAGCGCTGAATACAACCTGTGTCGAAGATACTGGAAAACATCGTCTTTAAGATTCCCAATATTTTCCATCACTAAGTATTTTGGACCATTTTCGGAACATAAAGTGTTCATATAGAGTTGCCATTTACTTTTTTAATTTTTTTATGGACAAATTGATTAAGCACATTTTTTAGAAAGTTTAGTTTATTTAGTAGTATTTTTTAAAATATTGACGCGTTTGTTAAGAGTGATTTTCATTTGAATAAATATTAAAAGCCATAATAAATAGCCAAATTTAAACAATATTAGTATTAAAATCAGTTATATATTTTGTCTCTAATTTCTTGGGACATTTTTTAAAGCTAGAAAATTTACCACAATTTTTGTACTACAATATGGTTAATTCTTTATCAATTAAACACATATAAGATATAATTTCATATCCATATGAAACACACTTTATCTTAAACAAGCTTTATCTTAAATAAACTCTACTTGTGTAAGTAAAGTATTCACCATAAACACGATTTTGTTCAACGTAGTATAACTTTAGTTTTTACTGGAACAATACATTTATTTCTTTAAATTGAGCTTGAGTCTACCATATTTAAAATCCTTGATAGCCGTCTTAACTAGTTACAGTAATGCAAATATTCATAACTAAAGCTTAAGAATAATTGCTGAAAATAATCCATTTTTCAGCTAAATATTTGTTGCCACAGCAACTGCAAGTCGGCAAAAAATTTTTATTTAACTATAGAAACTTTAGTGCTTAGGTATAATAACAGTTTGGCACATTCTAATTTTAAGTTTGCGTAGGTGTAATATTAGCATTTTAGTTTTAGTCATATATGTACCTACCAACTAATGGTAAAAATATGCCTGAGCCATATAACCGTTAAGGTCTGTAATTATTAATTTATGAAATTTTATGTTACTGTTTTTATGTCATTCGGTGTTCCTACTACACCGAAAAGTATATTTTTTTAATAACTGACCCATAATAATAATTTGCCAGCAAAGCAGTCATTTATTCCATGGAAAAGTTTTGTTAAAGGAAAGTAATACGGTAAAATGGAAACTAAAAGAGTGAGTGTTTATTTTGATATGTTTCAAAACGATCATTAAAATTTGATATTTGTTGGTTGAATATTTTTAATGACGAGGTAAGTATTAACGTCCATAATAACAAAATAAATATTAAGTAGTATCTGATATTTCTATGGAAACAAAAGAACACCTACATTTATCTTAACTCAATTTAACTATTTTCTCTGGGTGGGGTGTTTCTGGTTAGGTCGAATTAAATTTGTAAAATCGACCTCCTGAACAACCCTTTTGACTCAACTTAGGTACGTAATTGATACGTTTTCGAGACAAAGGATGAATAAAATTAATGGAATGATTTGGTTTATTTCAATATATGGAATGATTTAGGGAAGCCGTATAAATAATACTCTATTTGATACACAGATAGTCCATTTTCTATTCTTTTAAAAACTCAATAAGTTATTAGATTTTTAGCGATAATTGTATTTGCTTAAAAGTTTTGTGTATTTAGGAGGTGAATTAATTTTAAAATAACACGTGTGCAGCAAATATATTTATATTTAATTTCTACATTGAAGCACTGCAATACAGAATTAAATGATTAAATGAATACATTTTTGTTATTTCTAAAATACCTATTAAATACCAAATGTCCCCCTCTTTATGATACAGTTACTAAAGGAAAAGTTTCTATATCCACGATAAAGCTTCGTTTTCTGTGGCAATAACAATTACACTGTTGACATTTCCTGCTAAATAGGAAATCCACAACAACCGTAACCCCGAAACTACTATACGAAATAAGAAAGCTTTTATTTTTACGATGTTTTGACAAGTGAAAGGGAGAGTTTTACTTTCTACTTCGAAACATTGGTAATTTTTGTGTTAAATAAGCGTTAAAAGAAAAAAGAATGTTGGAAAATGCGGTAAAGGAAATAAATGCTACCTATTGTCCCACCCTACAATAAAATATACTTGAGGTAAATCGATAAACGTTCGTTTACTCTTTTTTTATTGTGGAAAAATAGTAGGTTATAATCGAAAAGCAAATATGGTCGTTAATAGTCTAGCGGAAGTCTTTCCAGGATTTGGCTTCGTATTATCTTTGAATTTCTAAGCAATTTCCAGTGCGGTTTCTCTGGGGTCAATACTCTCGGTAAGGCAGGAAATGCTGCAAAGGTACCTATTCTATTTTTTCTTTACTAGTTATTCAAATCTCTGGAGGGTAATTTTACAATTTCTATTATTCAGAGGTGAAAACAAAGTTATAAACATGAAACTGAGTAAAAAGTTATGTAACATTTATTTTGTCAGCACCATTAGATCTTTTCTAAATAGATAAACAATATCATTTATGATGAAATGCTACATTAATTAATGTAAATATTTAAGTAGTTATTAAGTAATTATTTTTCATAAAAATATATCGTACTTTATAACAAAAAATGTTTTCTAAGTCTGTTTCATAACTTCCAAGAGATTGGTTCTTGTACCCTCTTAAACCAAAAAGTCTTAATGATCCAGTCAAGGTCCAAAGCCACTTGTTCTTAAAATACAGGGTGCTGATTTAAAAAAATATATATTGATTTGCAGGTTTTCGTGGCAGTTGTCAATGGTTTAATATTTTTTTATTGCCATGTGGTTATAGACTTTACTATATATTTCCAGAGATATACCGCTCTCGCCTTCAGAAGAAATCCTGGAACTAGCAATTAAGTTCATATATTTGCTGTATGCCTTGGTTTATCGCATTTTTGAGCAAGGCTTGTAGTTATTGGCTCATGTAGTTCCTGTCCTTGACTTTTGTAGAGTCTTTGTCAAAATACTCTTTCCCTCACCGGAGCTCTGATATTACTTAGTTAACTAATTTTTTATTTCATACTGAGATGTCCCTCCGTCTATCTAATGTAGATTTTTTTAAATGTGCATTAGATGCTGTATGCATCGGGGTCTTGGAGTAGATCCTGGGAAAAACTGTTCTTGAGGCATTGTAGTGGTATTAGGACAGATGGTCCTTGGTAAATATTCTTTCTTTTCCGCAGATGCCTTAATTCCCAAACTTGTTTCTGGGTTAGGTAGTGATGAAACTGAGTGTTAAAATATATTACTGGCTTTCTGTAAATACTATGCCACAAAATGCCATCCGATTTCCTCCTGTTAAGGATATTTAGCAACGAGAGGGTACCAACTTTTCCATGGTAAAGCTGATATGGTGTCTAGACGTATTCCACTGATGTAGTCCAGGAATCTTTTTATGTTTTTATATTTCTAACGCATAGTAATGAATGTGTAGTTAGCATATTTGAACCAATGCTTCACCATTAGCGTTACTGACTCCAGTGCATTTTGCTGAAGGTTTCCATGTAAATGTAAAATCTTTATTTATGTAAAATTTTGGAAACTTTAAATATTTTTAGAAGCATTGTCTTAAAAGATGGATTATACTTTGGAATTAGTTTCAGAAAACTTACATTTCGTCGCAATACGTCGTTACAACAACCTGACAAATGTAACTTAGGAAGATAAATTGCAATGTTATTATTAGAGCGCGGATTATTAGTTTAGAGATAGGCGACACCACAAGCGGGTAAAAAAAAGTGACTTTTGTAAATTGATGAATCGTCAGTATTTACGTGGGAATGGTTTATTTAACAAATTAATAATAATCAATGTGAAATATAATTTAAAGAATATGAAACGTATTCTTATTTTTCTACGTATTAAACTGGCTTCAGATTATTCGGGCACTAGTCAAATGTAAACTAACACAGTATTTTTTCCAGTTACATATTCTTTAAAACAAGTCCCGTATCGTGTGGATGACGCATATCGATCTATTCGAAACTATGCTCTTCACTTGTCAAATATTTGCTAAAGATATACAATCGGCACGCCGTTTCGACTGTTGAATAAACGAATCTTAATTGGTATGTGTGCCAGAATACCATTATCAAGACTTCAAGCAAGTTGCACCGAGTATTACTCTCTTCCAACTATTATGCAAGCAGTTAACATGCAAACAATAAGTAACTAAGTTTAATTTTTCATAATTTATTTTCATTTAGATCTGCATAAATTTATAGTTTTTAAACAACAACTAACACTCATAAAAAATTGCTTAATGCAACAAATTAATTGAATTCACCTTGAAGCAAAGTAAATTTGACTGTCTCTAGATATTGTTACTTACTGTGCTCATGGTATCGAGCCATCCTGTCCCCACCATTCGTCATTTCGATTCCCGATCGCACTAAATGACGTCACGAAAGAGCGCGGCAGCAAACACCGTTTAAAATATGTATTTTGTACGCCAGACTTTAATAATAAATTAATTATTAATTATAAATCTTTAAGATATTCTTAATACTTTCACTACATGATTATATAAGATTAAATATTATTTCTAGATATTAAAAGTAATATATGCAATATACCTTTCTTGAAGTATACACGCTCCTATTTCACATCTGTGCATGATATATGCATGATACAACTTAGGGCTAGAAATTTTGGGTAATCTACAAATATTTAACACATTTATGTTTAACGAATGTTTGTATGTATGTATGTATGTATGTATGTATGTATGTATGTATGTATGTATGTATGTATGTATGTATGTATGTATGTATGTATGTATGTATGTATGTATGTATGTATGTATGTATGTATGTATGTATGTATGTATGTATGTATGTATGTATGTATGTATGTACCAGCGACTAGCATCGTTTGTATGCAATATTGCAATTAGGTACTAGTGAAATTAAATTGCACTAAAAAGAAACCTTAATAATGCAGAAAATATGTATAACTGAAGCGATTGACCCCGTCTCGTTTGTAGCTAATCATACTCTTCCTTAATTTTCCAAGTAAATTTAATCAAGCCTTTATTGGAAGGTGAAACAACCCTTAGGCCGTTTTATGAGATGTACTGATTAAAAGGCTTCAGGCTTCGGGAAAAATCTTTGTTCAATCAGCATTAGATAAAATAATGTACCTTTGATCCTTTATATTAAAGACAACAAAGATAAATAGAAAATAAATGATAACAAACGAATAATAAAAGCATGTCATTTAATTCTTTTATGAATACCATGTTGTAGTTTTGACGATATGAACTCCATAAATACCTCTACAAATTACATGTGGTACGAGCATAAGTGAAAACCGAGGAGCAAATATTTCCTTAAGTTGTTCCTAAGTAAATACGAGGATAGAATTTTTAAGACATCACTTTGCTTATTATAGAGTCTGTCGGTGTAGGAGTACGAAAATAACGAGGATACTAATGCCAAAAGGGTAGCTCCTTCAGGAGGGTAAATATTTTCACAGTATTCGTAAAATAAGGGTTTCATGACTAGTCGTTCACCCTTCGGAAAATTCTATTTAAAAATAACCAATTTACTAACTGGAGAACTAGAGTATTTTTTGAGATAACAACATGCTGATGAAGTGTAAATTCTGCTCGAAAGATGCGGGGAGCCATTGAACTCCATTTTCTTATAAATATTTTAAACCCCATTCCGGCTAAGGGTTTGCTTTTCACTGTGTTTCACACATACTTTCTAACATATCGAATGGAATGGCTAAAAATCAAAGAATGTCGAGTTGAATCATGCAGTTGGGACGCACTGTCACTTCAAAGGCAGTAAACATCGAGCGTTTTTCATTTCCACTTAAACGTGCAGTGATAGTTTTCTTTCTGTACTGTTGTATGCATTACATGTGATGAGAGCAATAACCAACAACCGTAGAATCTCAGGGGAAAAGGATTCAGTTTTTAGAAAGATAATTAGGACATAAATACGCGGTATGTACAGTTTTATGAAATAGTAACCTAGTTTGTTTCTTATTAGATAGTCACACAGCGTGGGCAATTTTTGATGACTGTTTTGTAACCTCTTAAACATAAGAGTTAATGTCATTTAAATAATAAGCTAAGTAAATAGTTAAACCAGAAAAGTTTAGGTCAAATATAATTTCAAAGTAGATCATATCTTAGTTGTCATTGCTACACAATGCATTGCTTTGGTAGATCTGAGCACTTATAAGAATTTTGTGTAAAATTACACACAAGGAAAATTACAATAAGCATGTAATTTTTCCCATTTTGTGTAATTCATTCAAAATGCAATTTTACAAATCGATTTATATATTGCGGCAGCATGTAAAATCTTATAAACAGTAGGAAAACTACACAGCATTTTAAATAAGAAAAACAAAAATCTATGCATTATTACGTTATATCATTTCTACAAAGGATATGTTTTTTTACGTATTTGTATTATTCCAAGATAGTAAAGAGCGACGCATCAAAGTGACATTAAAATTTTTTTAAATATTTATTGATTAATTAAACAGCTTTCTTAAAATACCAGCACAATGAAAAAATATTTAACACAACTAACAGGTTTAAATTAACGAAATTAGTAAAACTGAAGATCATGTTATGCAATTTTCGAGAACCAAAGAACCTATTTATTTAAGAACCAAAAAACCTATTTCTTTAAGCAACGAATTATTATACAGAGTACTTAATTTTATACATGTTCTTTGATGAAGTCTATATTCTTCAATTTTTAAAATAAAAATGGTTTCTAGATTCTTAATTATGTCTTAATTAATTTACATAACCCACATAACTACGACTACAGTGACTTTATACAAGACAGTGGCGACAATAGAGTGTATCATTTTTGATTGGTCCATGTGATTTTAGCTGCCAGTGTCAAATTCATGTGTGGTGTGTCATATGTCAGGAGCGTTCTTGGTGTTATTCAATATTTGTATTGTTTTATTTTAATTTTGGTGATTATTAGTGATACTATATTGGGTATTCTGTGCTAAGGGATAGTAATAATGTTTGCAGAAGCTTCTATAAGGACGATGACCGTGAATTTCTTTCAGGTTTTTCGGACACCATAACACAAAATATAACACCTACTTATGAGGAATTTAAGGTTCCTGCTAACATAGAAGAACCAAAATTTAATCTTAGTTTTAGTGAATTAAATTCTCTTTATAATGTGTGCGGATATTGTTATGTGTGCTCAAAGTATCGTTAAAACATCAAAAACTTGTAGAAACGTACACGCTGTTAGTTCTAAAACGTCGATTTATAAAACATTTTCAAAATTTAGCGTACTTAGGAGATTTAGCGAACATTCACTCTTTTTTGCAATGAAGCGGTATTTTGCGATTGTATTTTAATTAATTTTAATTAATTTTAATTTATTTAATTTAAAAGAGTTTTCTTAAAAGAAATGTCTGGTTTAAATTTAGTTCTACCAAATTGTCATCAGATCAAAAATTATATTGTTAAAAGATTTATTATGTTCCGATTAAACATAGCTTCCAAAAAATACCAAAAAGCATAAAAAAGCTTGCAAGTAAAAGTGTTGCTGGACATTTATTTTAACAAATACACTTGTATTAAGTATTTATTTTTGTAATGTACTGTAATAAATTTCATTGTGTAATGTAGGTAAGCTTAATTTTACTTACCTAGAAAATAAAAACTACTAGTTGCTACTATTATATATTTATCCTCCCCTATTGCACAAGAAGTCAAGTCATTATTTAAAATCACTTTCCAAGGGCGTTATTTGCTTAAAATCTGTGCGTAAAATTTATAAAAAATACTCTTGCCCTTAATTTATTTTTTATAAAAGTTACTTTTAATTTGACATTGGATGCAACATGGTGGATGGGCGGGGTTTAGTCGCTATTGTCGCCACTCTCTTGTATAGAGCCACTGTAACTACGATGAATTATTAAGGATACAATATACACTTATCTCAGACAACTGGACATATTTCGTTTCGGACAATTCGTTTCTAATAATTTAAATAACTAATCCTTATTGACGTTATTCGTTAATGTGAAGACATTTACTGTTGATGAGGATTTTTCCTGGTTGTTGCGCAAACTTCATTTTGGGGTGGAATCTTTGACCACTTTCGAGGATAATGATTTTCAAAACAAGAAACTGGAAATAAAATATAGTGCAAGTAAAATGATAAGTAAAATAAATTTGAAGTCTGAAATATTGAAGTACAAACCAGATGCCTGTGTATAAAAAATTAGGCAAAGCTCAGTAGGATTAATATTTGTATTTTTCATACACTTCAATAATGTTAGATGAAAATTTGCATAATTTACACAAAGTTGTAGTATTTACTTACAGTATGCATTTATAATAACATTATATTTAGATAATTACAACAATTTTCTGCATTGGTACGCCACATATTAATAACGCATGATCTGCTAGATTGCTAGCAAAGTTATTTACACACACTAAGAACGTCTTATACGGTGTTTATTAAGTGCTTGCACAAACTTTAAAGGGTGAATCTCTGACTAATTTTAAAATAAAAAGCTCATAGCAACATGGGTTCACAACGGTTTGATTCTTGAAATACAGAACGTTAAAAAAAATTTGTTTCAGCTATTATTGTATATGTTATTACATTAAATTAACTTATTTGTAGAAGTAGTTTAGTCTTAATCTTGTAAATGATCTAAGTTTGTCACATTGCAAATACAATCAATAAAGGACAAATTTTTTTTACTTGTTTTTTTTTCCAAAAACTATTAATGATTCAACTTAACAAAATTCCAACGCAGGTTTAACTTTAAACTCGTTTCTTTTTACAAAACGGCTACTTTCAGCGACAAATACTAAGATACCTTTTGTACAGAAAATTGAATGGAGAATAGCTATGTTTAGTTAAAAATGAAAGTTATGGTTATTTAAATCCAGGTACAACACTGTATATGTCACCCTCTAACATTAAACAAAAAACAAAGTAAATGTTTGAGTTTCTCATCATCAATACTCCCAGTTTCCTGAATTTCGTCAAATTGCCATGTTATTGAACAAAAAAGTTAAGATAATTCTGTAACTTAATGACACTCACAGACCAGTTTTAGCTGTTTGGGTTTTAAGATATCTTTGAACACTGTTTCACTGTTCATCATATTTTCCTTTCCAACTCTCTTTTCAATTATGTGCTTCATAATATTGCAAACATGGATTTATATACAGATATAAAGAAATTTTGAATGACCATGTTAAGAACCAAACGTGCCCTTTTTAAAATCGTGTTCATCACTTCCAATACTTTCTTTAATCAATTATTTTATAAATTATTTTTTAACTATTGAAACCATCTCTGTGTGACCATATGTATACAATTTAACTTATAACTTTTTTCTAATTTTGTTGAGTAAAATATTTTAGGAAAGTAAGTAACCTATGGTAGATACATTTTCCTATACAATATGACCTATTTCAGACGCTAACACCCTTATAAAAAGGGTACTTAGTGTCGGATTTAATCCGATTTTTATTAAATACAGAGTTTGAAAAATTTAAATATGTTCTTTTAAATTTATTTAAGAACTGTTATAAAAATATTCCAAACCTATGTAACATATTTATAGAACAAATCAGAAGCTTGCGCTTGTGAGGAATTTAAAAAATTTGAGATTGAGGATGAAGTTTTGTGTATGTCTTCATGACTGTCATTACTTGCCATATCATTATGTCATTATTTATAGTTTTTGTTTATTAGAAAGAATTTCAATTTGTTTATGATTCTATAAATTGCATATTCCGTTTAAATATAATGGAAACGATAAAACAATATAAATATTGCAGTTAGCTATTAATACTCTCACGATTTTTTTTATAAACCCGAGGGACGCAAAATCCTGTGACGTCAAATTGTGAATAAAAAAGTCACTAACCGATTTTGTTGAAATTTTACAATGAAAAAAGTAATTAGGCTTCGACAAAGGAAAATAATTCAAATGTTACGTGACGTAAACTCCCACTGAAGAAAAAATAATTAAATCCAACAATAAATAGGTACCTCTTTTACAAGGCTGTTTCCATTTAAAATGCGTCATACTGTATGTTTATAGTAATATCAAAATAAATACTAGAACATTGTTCAGAGAGGGTAGAGAGCAATTTTCCTGAGCAAATAAGGGCAAGAGTTCACTGGTGTTTGGTGGTAATATCTAACAGAAAACGGCTACATTATGTACCGTAACGCTTCCAATACTGTAACATCTGCTGCACCGCATATTGGAATATAAAATATTAATTAGGGACTGCACAACCAGACAATTTATCTACATAGGTATTTATAAATATTTTGGAGATAGAAATATAGGTATCTATTTTAGCAACGATGTTTATTAATTTACATATATTTATTTAGTTGAACATTGATGTGTTGATTTAAACGCAAAGAGAAAAAACGAGTCTCGAAAGAAGTTTAGATAGATTCTAATTATTTATTTAAACTTTAACATAAAGATGAATTGTAACAATAGTCAATTACTAATATATATTATTAACAGTAACATGTAATCAAATGTAAATATAATTTTTAAAGAGAAAATAGAAAACTAAGGTTATTTCTGACTTGAAATATAACCCTCTGATACATTTACCCCTTTTGCAATATTTTATGGTACTGACTTTTAAACAAAGGTGGTTATGCCTGGGTATGCTTTTAGTACACATCATTGCGCTGACGGAAATATCCTTATATCTTCATTACCGCACACACTTTGACATTATGATACATACGACGAAGCCTAATTTTATTTTCTTTGGATCAATAACTGATGACCTGAAGTCTGAAATATATACATATATAAGTACTTTGAAAATGTTAAAATATAACAAGCCACATGTCTAGTAAAAAGTGGCCAGAATATCTGTTCTCGAGCGTATTGTTATCTTTCTCAATTAATTAAATATATGTCACAATGAAAAGTAAATTCATTAAATAACATATTACACTAAAATGAATAGTCAGGGGATTTAATGTACTTTCCAGAAATATCTTATACTTTAAAGGTAAGTAATAATAATAAGTTGCTTTTGTATTTAGAAAATCACTGTGTTGGTTTCAGAATCGTAATTATAAAAATAATTATTGATTGTCACATTTCAAAGATAACAGCCAAACATATGTATTTTTTACCGAAACATCTGTATATTTTTACATTTCTGAATAGAATGTTTTCTCAGGATTACAGTGATAAGGTTTAATAGACATATCTGTAAAATTAAGGAAGATATTGACAGAAGCTGATACCAACAAACTCTTTAGACTTTTTTGGTCATATTACTCTTATTATTAGAGTTAGAACTATCAAACCTGATATCACTACAATGTTAAGGAACCGCTGTATTCAAATATATAAAAATATACAGGGCGTGCTGTAAAAAAATATATGTTTTACTTGTATCTTCGAAATACATTCAATGGTTTTTCTAGGTACAGAAAATTTCCTCTAACTTTGGCATATACCTACCAAGTACGAGAATAAGAAAGATAGAGAAGATGAGATTAAATGTTATGTAAATAACACTGTATATTCAATAGATTCATTTATTCATGCCATCAAATTATTTTCCTTTACAAAGCTTATAGCTTCAGTTTTAATTATATCTGAACTTGAATTATTTACCAAATATCAAGACTCAAAAAATGAGCAAAATATAAAGGGCGATAGTACCTGGGAATTCAGATTTTTCATAGTCATCTACAAATAGTAGGAATATGATAGGGTTCAAATTAGAACCCTGCGTCACATGTAGTTCTGGTTTGCATCTTTTATATGGTGTATAATTGGTCCTATTTAATAACAGACATAAATAACTGACTTTTAATAATTTATTTATTCCAAAATGCCATAACTCGTTTATTAGCATATCGGTCAAATGCTTCAATGAAATATGTAAAGATTACACTTACTGAGCTTCAGAAATGAACTGGGTAACATTTGTTTCGTTAAACGGCCCTTAATGAATCAGTGCTGGTTCTATAATTTCTCCTACCGGACTAGACCAATCAATAAAGGCTTTGTTTATGACATAAATACTAGTAGCAAACAGACTGTGCCATTATATAAAAGACAGTCTGTAGATATATGCTTATATGTTTCCAACTCCAATTTACCATTAATTAATTATTTATAAACATTTTTATGCAAAAAATCGCAATTTTTTCAGTTATAAAAGCTAAACTAACGCACCAATCTGAATGCTATAAAGAGACAATTTGTCTCTTCTTCTCTAATAAAAATACTAATAAAACGAGAGGTCGATCGATCCGATTGGATAACTAAAAACGAAGAAAACCCGGAAAATTGAAAATTCAGCGTTTTTTAAAAATTCATTACTCCGCGCCATTTTTTAAGTTTTAGAGCTGACCCTGTGCACAAAAGTAGTGAATTTATGTACTTACTACTATAAGTGTACACAAAGCACGTGCTGTCAGACCATTAGTTTTGGCACAATTTTTTGGTGCACTATTTTGCAGTTTCTGGATGCGTGGAGGCGGTCCGATTTTAATTTTTGCGCCGGATTTTAAAAGTAGAAATATAATATTACAAAATGTATATTCTAATTTTAAGATAAAATGATGCGAAATAGGTGAAAAAAACGGCCGAGCGCACGTACGCGGCCCTGGAAGGTCGGGAGATGAGGGGCAATGGATATATAGGTATACAATTTTGAATACTATTAGTTTGTCTCTTTGTGGCATTCAAATTGCTTCGTTAGTTTAGGTTTTATAAGCAAAGAACTAAGAAAAATGCGTTTTTTTGTATAAAAATGTTTATAACAAATAAATTAATGGTGAATTGGAGTAGGAAACATATAAGCATATATCTACAGATTGTCTTTTACACGATGGCACAGTCCGTTTGGTATTACTATTTTTGTCACAAAATCACTGATTTAATGCTCTATTGATTGGCCTAGACACAACATATGACATAATTGATTTAAAGCTCTTGGTTATATTAGAGATAATTGTTGGTGGCAAGATTTTTAACCTGGGAATATTTTGGACATCTTCCAACTGTCAGGAGATGTACATTTTTTATTATCTTAATAAAAATTTTACCATTAAGTTTTTCAGAAAGTTCATATAATGTTGTAAAAGAAGGAAAGGTCCATCACCATTAATTGCCAAATTGGCTTTTATTTTCTTAAGAGCTCTTTCAGTATCACTCATGTTGAATCCGAATCTAAAGACAGAATTCAGGCACCTATTCGTGTTTTAACCTTAACATCAAGAAACTCCTCTAGAAAGCGGTTTTCGAGGTTTCAAACCGACTTAAGTAGTCAGTGACAAGAAAAACATGATGATTTATTCATGATCCCATTGCACCATAACGCCATAACCCTATAAACCACACCTTAACCTCGTAACCCCATGAATCCGTATCCTGTTATTTGTACGATTTTAATCGCAAAAACCCATGATTACTGATATGTCAATGAAGTACTGTCATGGGTTTTTAGTGTAAATACAAAGAGAAAAAAATCTACCTATGCACCAGATCATGGGTCTACAGGAGCTTGCATACTCAGGGTTATAAAATCAATTCCTCAGAGTTTCTTGGTTATAAATACTCGCACACCTAGAATTATGGTTACGATGTTATCGGGTTATGGGATTATGGAAGTCTGCTAATTCCAGTGAATTGAGTCATGTAATTTCGGTCCATGTTCCCAGAATTTCATGGTTCTACACTTTTACTCATTCCGGGTTATGGGATTACGGGTTTAAAGGGTCACGGGGTTATGAAACTGTGGGGTTATGGTGTTATGGCAATGATATATATAAATTCTATACTCTGCCTACTCAAGAAAGTCTGATATCTTGAATATCACTTTCTAGAAGAATGTCTTTATGTTAAGATTAAAACACGAACTGATCCGGAAATTCTGACTTTATATTCGAATTCAGTGGGTGAAAGCCCATATAATTTTTTTTCGTGGCGCCTTAAAATTGTTCTCATAAGTCTTTACTGTAGATTCTTGAGAACACTCTTTTAGAATTTATACGAGTATAATGACGCATGATTGTAGTTAGTGCCGACTCTTCATTTTATATTTATTTTTAAATCGTTATCACTGAAATCATCTTTTACTTTGTGGGAAATATTTTATATTTTTTTGTTAGATAAAATATATGCACGGAGCCATTTCCTTACTGACCAATTAATAAAATCATTGAAAGAGACAGAACCTATTCCTCCTTGCTGAAATTAATAACCAACTCAAGAATGTCACAAAACTTTGCACTTAGACCAGGAGACTTATGTACGCGACCCAGTGAACTTTAACCCAAATTACGTTCCGATTATGCGGTTCATGAAAATGTAAGCGTACGTACACTCTCGCCATGTAATGTCTATGTCTATGCAAAGAGTGGTAATAAATCAATGCACCTGTGTCAGCCGGTTGCAGCCGTATCCAGGTCACTACCCTGTCGGGTCACGGCTCATGCGTCTTGCCTCGGGCCCGGTCATGTGCCACTACGGAACTGTACATATTTACGCCTCGGCGTACGATACTGCTTACAATCCCAAAATATTTCCAGGGGTGGGATTATTCCGCTCGATCCTTAAAGGCATAGACGGAGCTCGATATTGTTGTAATCGGGGTCTAATATGATTATGGTTAGTTAACGAAATTGATTCGTTGTCGCAGAACGCAGAATGTCCCTTTCATTAACGCAATTCCTGTGGGTATCAATTTAGAGTTTCTCATATCATCTATGTACGATGTGATAGACATACCTTGGGAAAATAATTACGTTTTAGAAATAAATAATGAACAAATAAAATAAATAATAAATAACTAATACACTACTGAACTTTTGTCTTTTGTTTTTTTGTTTTTTGTTTGACTGTTGTCTCATAATTAGCTGCCAACACTGAACAGGCCGATTCTATGATATTTCTATTCTTGAATTAATCCCACTTTGGTCAATTTCATAGTAATTTAAACAAAAAAAAAAATTTGTTTAAAATTAATCTAATTTAAAAAAAAATAATAATAATAAAAAATTAAATTAAATAAAAATTAATCCTTTAAATGGAAAAGAGAGGAAAGGAAAATTATTATTATTTTTTGTTTAAATTACTATGAAATTGACCAGTGGGATTAATTCAAGAGCGATTTTCTCAGAAACCGTTAAAGATAACGATTTGAAACAAGAGTACCTTTTTAACGTAAAACAGTTCGGGAAAACGGAATTTGCTGTCCAATTTGTTAAAAAGTCAAAGATGAAAAAGTTACACACGCAAAGTACCAAGGGCCCCCCCGTACCCACCCCAATGGACCTTGTGAAAATAAATGGATTAGTCCATCAAATTGCTCATCAAAATTTAGCTGTGTGTACCAAATTTCATTCATTTATCACAACGCAATTAAGAGATATTGCAAAAAAATGATTTCCATTCCTCCCTCTTCAATGGGTCCCTGTGCCCTTAGGAAGCATTTCCGGACCCATGTTCATATGAACTTTTTTACTTAGTTTTGATCATAGAATCGGCCTGTTCAGCTAATTATGGGATACCCTGTATACAGATTTTTTCAAGGCTTTTGGTAGCTTACAAAATGATATTCTCTTACGTGAACTTAACAAATGCGGCTTTCATTTAATTTTCTGACACTTTTGCATTCCTATCTTCATGACCGTAGTCAATACGTATGCTACAGGGGGTTCTTTTCACACAGTTTTCCGGTCTTTTTAGGTGTTCCCCAAGGATCGATCTTGGGTCCACTGCTATTTCTTATTTTTATATGCCTGTACCTCATCTTTTATATGCTGATGCCATAAAGATTGACTTAAAACTAGGAAATTTACAAGACTGTGTTGTACTGCAGGAGAACCTTAATAGATTGAATCTCTGGTGTGAGTTGAACAAATTGCTCTTAAATATAAAAAAGTGCAATGTATTGACATTTTCTGGAAAGAAAGACAGTGTATATTTTCCGTACAATATTGATACTGTACTTCTTAATAGACTAGATGTTGTTAATTTTATCCGAATCTGCCTTCAGATTTGGCCCAACGGATCTGAGTTTTCGGGAAAATTCAAAAAACAGGTCAAAATTCACAAAAAACGACATTTACGATCGACGAAAGTTATAAAAAGTCAAATTATTCTACTAGCTCACTAGACGTATGATTTTTCACTCATTTAATTCCAATTTATCATCATAGTCAGACAATCTGGTCCAGTTTCATTCAAAAACAGAAAATAGATCAAATACTCCATTTTCATGGCATAATTCGTGTTGCAGAGTTCTAGATCCATGTTTTTATCCACCCACCCATTTATGAATTCATACATCTTTCTATCCAGTCGTTCATGCATGAATACGCATATTTATCCATCCACCGGTACCACCTATAAAATCCACCCATCTATCCATCTACTTTTTGTGCTGAGAGATGAGATAACAGCCTAGAAAACAAAAATCGGCCAACATGTTGTGATCCCATCTTCCTTGATATCGCTATTCTATAACCTTCATATCCTGATGAGATCGTTCGCCTTGTTCTTCGCTATAATCTCTAAGATTTTCAGGAAACCAATCCAGATGTGAATGAAGGAAGTGCAACTTGTAGTCCATCAAACATCCCAGGTCTTGGAAGTCTTTCATCAATTTTAATATAATTTCTTCCTAAAAAATTTGTCGCTACAACTTTGAAACTAGTCCAAGCACTCTCAATCTTCTAGGCTGTTATCTCATTTCTCAGCACAAAAAGTAGATGGATAAATATGCGTATTCATACATGAACGACTGGATAGAAAGATGTATGAATTCATAAATTTGTGGGTGGATAAAAAGATGGATCCAGAACTCTGCAACATGAATTATGCCATGAAAATGGAGTTTGGCGTTTTTAAAGCATTTTGATCTATTTTCTGTTTTTCAATGAAATTGGACCAGCTTGTCTGACTCTATGATGATAAATTGAAATTAAACGAGTGAAAAATCATACGTCTAGTGAGTTGGTAGAATAATTTGCTTTGATCGTAAATGACGTTTATTGTGAATTTTGACTTGTTGTTTGAATTTTCCCGTAAACTCATAGCCGTTGGGCCAAATCTGAAGGCAGATTCGGATTCAGCGGAAAAAATACATGGAAATACATGGGTCTGAATACCAGATCCGATACTTTTTTTTGTGGGGCTGTGATTATTATTCATAATTTATATTAATGACATAGTTCAAGATCTCGACTATCACCATCTTATACATATGTCTATGCTGACGACGTTAAAATATTATTGATAATACCATTGACTGTGTAAAATCGCAACATTCCCTAACCTACATTCAGGGTTAGTGTACTGTTAATAATGCCCTTCTGGATGATAGCAAGTGTACTGTGATATCATTTACCAAAAAACAGAAACTTAGAGTGAATAAAACAACTAAGTACTATATGTTATTTCTTAGTTGAATTAATGACATTGTAGCATGAGGTTAGAAGTACATCATTTTTTAAGCTGCTATTAATTACACAAAAGAAAAATATTTAAAAAAATATGAAACATATTTGTCTGGCATTTTATTTAAATAAATCGGTATCTACCACTCTAATTTTACATAGTGACATTTATCAATATAAAATAACGTTATAGGTACTTAAAGAACATAAACATAAATTAGAAAAAAAAAGTTGTTTTTACTCCTTTGATGATTTTAGCAATAGGACAAAATAATTCTTCATATAGAACACCTTCTTTGTCTGTATTACGCGCAGGTTGAGTATCGACTGAGGTATGGTGTCTGTTTTTGGGGTAATTCGGTATTAGCCTCAAATGTTTTAATTGCACAAAAGCGAATTTTAAGGTGTATGGTAGGAGTTCCCAGTCATTACTCGTGTAAGGATATTTTTAAAAATTTTAAAATTCTACCTTTACCATGTCTGTTCATATTTGAGATATGCTTATATGTATTCAAAAATAAAAGTAAATTTGTTTTAAGTGATGCACTCCTCAAGTATAATACAAGACACAATACGAATTTACATGTTCCATACGCTAGAATTAGAATAACGTCCAACTCTCCCGACTGTTTAGGTCCTAGACTATTTAATAACTTACCTAACCAATTAAAATTGCTGAAAAGTGAATATTTGTTTAGGAAAGCTTTAAAGCAGTTTTTATTGGAAAAATGTTTTTATTCTATATTGGAATTTTTACGTACATTGTCTTAGTTTGTAAGTTTTATTTGACTATTCCTATACATATTACGTCTCTGAGAAAAATAAATTATTATTATTATTATTAATTTTTCACAAACGGTGACCAAAAATGAAACCTCGTATTCTTTGGTGAATTTTAAGGGGAGTCTTTCGTATAAAGTTTTCATCTAGGACGCTTCGTTAAAAAGATACAGGGTGTTAAATATTTTAAAAACTAGTAAGTGAAATAACTTGAAATTGGGCCCATGTATTTAAGTAAACATTGTCCAAAATCTGAGGCATTTTTTAAAAATTTATATGCCCCAGTCACACACTTAAAATTCCGTTTAAAATCATAGTAGGCTGCACACAGTTAGAAGAAAGAATAAATAATGCTTTTCATCAGATTCAAGCAACAATAAATTTCGAACAAATTACATTTTTTTTACTAAAAAGCGCCTGTGTTCGTCGAAATGGAGGTATTTTTTTTAGTATTTACTCAAATAAAATCATTAAAATGATGATTTAACATATTGGTTTCTTTATTCGATTAAATAACCGAATAACCGTTTTCAGTTCGTTCGTTTCGAAAATCAGGCTCTTTTCGAGAAACAATTTTCGGCAAAATACATTCGCGTTAAGCAGAAAATAATTTTTTTAAAAAATACATTGCAATACATTTATTTTTTTCTCATAACTTTGTAACTTTTCGAAAAAAAATTATAAGAAAAAATGTCATAGGGGTTGATCATTTCAACCCCTTACAAAAATACAGGGATGGGCGTTTACGCGTCGACTTTAATTGTCGACGTCTACGTGTAGACTTCGCGTAGACTATGTAAACAACGTAAACTATGTAGACAACGTAGACAAAGCGGAGTTTGCGCTCTAATTTCAGTTTAAGCTAACCTATATTATATCAAAAAAATTGATTCATGTATACTATTCATTGAAGATAAAAGAACTTCAGTATTCTAAATTTATTTATAAAAAGGAGGATAGTGATGCAGCGGATATCTAATAGAAAATTAAAGGAAATTAAAAAAAAATTATACATAGAAATTGACCAAAAAAATATCAAATTAAGTTAGTCAGAAAGTTGGTTGAGAGTTTGCTTAAAGAATACACTGTGTCTGAATTAAAATTTTCTTGGTAGCTAACGCTTAATATTATTCAGTCCTGCTAACTAAATCAATTCTTTTATATAAACATTTGACAATTTATGGTGACTTGACATTCTTGACAATTATCTGTTAATTTTAGAATAATTTTTAAACTGGTTAAAATTTCAGTTTTATAATTTATGGTTGGTTTATAAAAAAAGTATTAGTCCTAACTTAGCCTTAACTTAACCTTAATCATAGTCCTAAATATTTAAATGTACAAAATGTAATGTATAAAACTAGGTCAAGGTTAAGATTTTTATAAACTGGTACATTACATTCTGTACATTTAACTTTTTAGGACTAAGATTAAGGTTAAGTTACGGCTAAGTTAGGACTAATACTTTTTTATAAACCAACCATCAATCTCAAGTTAAAAGCCTTGAAAGCTTGACAATTAAATAATACAAAATGTTCTATAAATTAAACCTTCAACCAATCTTCTGACTGCAACCTATTTTTTTAAGTTTTGTGTACATTATCTATTTTTCGTTACTTTTTTTAACTACCAATAATGTTGATGATTATGTTATTATACACTTATTAAACAATTTTAAAGAATAAAGTTTTATTTTATTTAATTATGTATTTTTATAATGGGGTATTTTCTTTCAATCGAAATAAAAGTGAAAACTTTCATTTTTGTATACTTAATATATATTTTTTTATATTTTTTAAAACAAAAATTATTATAAAAAAAATTATATAAATATATAAATTAAGACAGTCAGTAAAAAACAGTTTATTTAATTTTAAAATTTTAGTCTCCATTCGTGACCTCATTAAGTGAAAACTAGGGAATATATATAATACTCATATATGTATAGAGGTACATATACCAATAAATACACATAATATTTAGTTTGAGAAAATGCAATAAAAAACATTATCTTGTGCCTCTGCAAATATTTACAGAAATATGTTACCATTTATCGTTTATTGAAAAGCTCAGCTCTATATGATCTGTATTAAAATCTTAGATCTTATATATTTACATAATATGATCTAGGATTGAAACAAAAATTATTTTGAAAGGGTACCTATATTATAAATTAGTAGAAATATTTAATAAAAATTTTTTCTATTAATTTCTGTAACTCTAACACCTTTAGAAAAAATAAAATTAACGTGTTCTAACTAAACTAAAATATCTACACAAAGTGTTCTTAAAACTTAATCAGATATTCCAAATTGTTGCTGACTTTAAAAATGATAAAATTTTCATTAAAGAATATATGCGACATATCTTTATTTAGAGATTTTATAGAAAAAAAAAATTTGGTCAATCTGACCTGACCTAAAACTATCGAGGAGCATCAAGCGAGACACACTTTTTTTTCTCGTGAATTCTCGGCAGATATTGTTTGATCTTTTGTACTCGGTTCATACATTTTTTTTATAGATGGTTGTGATAGGTAGGTACTTTTCCAAATTCCAAATTTTCAATTTTTCTTTTTTTGCAAGAATCACGAGTTACAGCCTTACGAAATTCTTTTTTTGAGGTACATACCTACCACACCTTTTTCTAGTTTTGAGAGTTTCTTAATTGTTGACATTGTCGACATTGTCTACATTGTCGACTCTTCCAAATTAAGTCTTCATCTAGATCATTGTCTACGCGTAGACAATTGCATTGTCTACGTCGACATTGTCTACCCGCCCATCCTTGCAAAAATACTTCAGAGTTGAAAAAATTAAGAAAAATGTAGTTTTTTGACAGATAATGTTCACCAAGTTTGGTTTCTTTAGCTTGACATACATGGAAGATAAAAAAGAAAAACATTTTTATTTTTGGAGGGGCGTAACTTTTCAGGAGTTTTTTCAAAAATTTTTATACCAAATTATTAATTTTCATCAGAGAATCGTCCCTTACATTTTTTCGGTGTTATTTAGATACATCCTGCATAAGTCATTTCTTTATACTTATATGTGTCTTTTTTAGTATTTTCTACCATTCTATTGGAATAACTGCTTAGATTTATATTTTGCATTTTATTCAATTATTGACATTTTGAAATTTTTATAAGAATTTGTATATCTTACTTTTTTGCGTTTTGTAGGGAGATAAGCAGATAAATATATCATAATTATTTATAATATCGTATCATTAACGAAAGAAAAAATATATTTTTTTACAAAATCTCCTTTTCTAAGTAAAAATAATTTTGAAAAAATTTGACACAGTTAATATTCACTTACACTAAGAGTATTTATCATGTTGTCTTTAAAGACTGGATCATATTGGGGCTAGCAAAAGAAATGAGGCTTCTCGTTGTATATAAATTAAAAATGTTAAATGAACCGCATATACAAACACATTAAATGAATTGGTATAATAACGAAATGCTCTCAGATTAGTTTGATATCCGAATAAATAGCTTCTATAGATACTCTCCTTGCTACCAAATAGGTTGAAACATTTGAAACAAACTTAATGTTGCTATTTATTGCCCGTCGAAATATAGGTCACTCGATGAGAAGGGATATATAATAGGTATAACAACTTCCTTAGAAACCCATTAAAATTAGATAAAGCCGGTGGAATTTCCAAGCTTAGCAATCGAATATTACGTTCAAATTACTACATCTCTTAGTCACTTTGACACATACATGAATAACGCTCTATAGAATTCGACATTCTCTAAAGTTTCAGTAAATTTGGTAGTCCATATCGTTTTTCAAGAGAACTCGTGCAAGGAAAACTGTAACAGATGTGAAGCAAAAACTCTCATATCTACTATACCTACTTATTATTTTTCCTCACATAATATCCTGCAGCGTATTGTTTACATCATATTATATTGCCTTTCTGTGTTGATGGATGGTGTTTCATAAAATATATTAAAAAACTTGGGCAGATTTAATCTAGTTCTTTGTTATTAGAAAATTAATTAGTCACACTTAATCAATCTATCAATTTTTAATGAGAATCTGCGTGTTTGATTTACCTAAAGATATGGTATTTTTTTTACTGTTTGTTACAATTTGTATATTATTAATTATTATTATTTAAATTCCTTTCTACCCAATTAAACTTAATTATATTTATTTATTAGTAATTATTGTCAATTTTGCGCTTTGCATCTGTTATCTTAATTGTTCATTTGTAATAAGTATGTATCTAGTAACTTTGTATACGGAAAAACATTCAAAACGTTACTTATCTACTTCTTTCACTATAACTTGAATATAAATATGATGAACTAAATGATGATGCCTCTCCTCAATATTGGCATATTGCCGTTTATCCCCTTTTCCCTTTCGTTTATTCCAAAACTTTGATTTATTAAAGTAGTTGAAAACAGGTTGTAAATTTACACCGAGAAGACAATTTTAAGTTAGTGCATTTTGATAACTGCTGAATGATAAAGCAGTACACAGGGTTGATTATTATTCATATAATATTATAACCTCTTATCTTCGATAGTAACAATACTATCATATTTATCAAATAATTATAATGTATAAAAAAATGTTAAAAACAAGCTTTTAGTGACGTCATTTTATTTTCGTATTTATCTCAGCAAACCTTTTCATTTGATACCCATATCATGGAGGTGCATAAAAAATAACTGGTCTGCCATCTTTAGGGTTCCACCATATTGGATTTAGAATGACGTCACTTAGCTTACCATACATTGTCATCCAAACCGTTGAGGACAACTGTTTTAAAATTCAGTTGCAGGATTTGACCCATACTAACAAGGCAAGTTAAATAAAAGCTTGTAAAACTGATATTGATTAAAATTGTAGCAAATTTTATTGTTATTTCAAAACTGTACTTATCAAAAGAACTGAATATTGCATTTCGGTAATACAAGCTAAATTAAATTGTTTTTTGACACAACACCGTTGACATTTTTGGATAAAGCATTTCTTTAAGATTAAAGTGATATTAGTTGGGTAGGTCTTCTCTAATAATAAGAAAGATATATTAACTAAAATAGAAACTATTTTTTTAACTATAATATTAAATGTCTTTTTAGTCGAATTAACTTAAATATCTCCAGTGGTAGCTTTGTATATTATTTTTATTAAAAGTTTTCTAAAGATGCAACACAACTATAAAACTTGCTTTAAGTTCCATTTTTCTAAAATGGAAGAAAAATATTAATGCAGTGCTACAAATAGCTTAGTTTTTCATTGACAACTCCTTTTAACCACAATATTACTTTCAAATGTGTATTTCTAACTCGAATGGCTCATTAAATGTAATAAGACTTTTTTATTAAAAACAAAAAAATTCTATTTGTCTGAAAAGATGGTGCATATTTTTAGACCAGACTGAAACAAATTTTTTGAAATGTATTAATTTTTCTGCTTGTTTTGATTTTTTAAAATAGCTCACATCATCCGTTAACTTCTAGCGTACTTAACTCAGTTAATATTAATAGTAGAAGACAAAGTCAATTGATAATTTTTATGTGAGATATTTCTCCACTACTTTTTATAAGAAACATTTTTCTAGCTCTTACCCCCTTTGGGTTATCTTGAATAAATACTTTATTTTGTATATTTTTTTCACCCCTGGTCACTTATTGTTATTATACAGGGTGTCCCACCGGGAACTGCGTTGATCGATATCTAGAAAAGTACTGCTACGAAAAATTAGAAAATTTGGCAACATGGCAATGTCAATAGGCAATAGATTTTGAGAAGAAAAAATTTGACAGATGCAAGGGTCCGCGGAGATGATAGTAACTCTTTTTAGGAGCATGATATCAAGCTTATTTTTGGTACCTGTAAAGGGCGTAGATAACGCTATGGTATGCCAACAAATTAAAAAAATTAATACTAGGTGTAGGTACTAGGTGTTTCATTTTTGCTGTTACATTTTTATAATTTCAAACAACTACAATTTTGTTAACTTAAATGGAACTCTCTATATTTTTTTACTCTGTCGTAAAATAATTATTTACATAATCAACTATTTTCGTTAAAATATAAATGTGATACTTTTGTCAGTGGTAACTAAGGAAATTGTCTATTTTTCTAAATAAACTGCGACTCCGATTTAAAAAGTACATGCTTGTTTCGCATCTTCATACCAAAAAAAAAGTATTCCTCCTTCTTTTTAACAGAAACTCTCAAGATTACCACTCATGTAAATAATCTGTATTATAATTGCTAATTTAATCTATAAGTCTGAGTATCCGTTAAGTACATTAAGCTCTACGAGCTGATATTAACTGGAATAGAAACTCCATTTATACAAATTAGTTTTACGGAGTATGACCTGTCTAAACTTCTAATTCACTTACTCAAGACACACTTCAAGAACTAATTGTTGTAATGCCTGACCCAGTGAATTAGCTTTGTCTCCTAAGGTTGAATAACGTATTTTAAGAATGGAATAGTTGAGTAATTTTGTTGGAATTAATGACAATTCAGCCTCTGTTATTAATAGCTCGAAAGTGCTCAAATTACCTTATATTAATTAAAATTTTAAATTGTTAATAAAAATACAGTGATTTTAAATCAAATGTTAATACCTAATATAATTAATAAAGTGTAATATTAATAATCTAGCATTAACTACATTAAAATATAAAACCTTTGGTATGAAAAAGTCTAGTGTTATTTCCATGTCCAAGAAATAAGTTTAGTTAACCAGATTTGAAACAGTTAAAAGTTATATTTGACATCGTGTTGTCTTAATCAGAATATATGTCAGTTGGTAGTAGTAGTAGTAAAAGGGGCGACCTCAGCCTGGCAATTAGGCCACAATGGGCCCTTTCTGCCTACCCCGCCATCCCATCACCTAACCACTCTCTGCCTCTGACCCTCCTCGAACCTACCCAACGCCAGGATTTTGGTCCATGGAAGGTCTCTCACCTCAACCCCTTGCAGCTCTTCAGCACCAAAGACTTTATGTCTTATTCTCCCAAAGGCTGCACACTGTCCCAGAAGGTGGAAATGGGTGTCCTCCCCTTCGCCACATTTCGGGCATGTCAGTTGGTAAATAGCAGTGCTGAAATGATTTATTATCCTTAACCTAACCTAAAGGTTTTAAAATGGTCATTTGTATGTTTCTCTTATTGTCTAACCCATTCAAACCAAACTATTGCTGTTACTACTACTACTTACTTACTATTACTATAACTATTACTATTATTATTGCTATATTAGAAATTGTATTAGCGATAAATCAACAAAAATGAAAAAACTTATTTTAAATATAATACTTAGTTATCCATACAATAAGACATAGCAGTTTAGAAGATGCGTGATTTTATTTTATTGTGAATTCCTCACCCCAAAATAATCAACAAACATCAAATGTTTGCGTGGAGGCTGAGCAAACTGCAGCCGTATCTCGCTAAATCGTTGCCGCAGTCAATGTCAAGAATTTGTTGCTTGCCAGTGACGCCAGCGATGCAAGTGAGTCTAATCCTAAACCGTAGCGAGGTTTTAAAGCTCGCATTACTGGCGGGATCGATGCAGATTTGGGTTATAGAAGCTGCAATGAAAATATTGTAGCTGTAAGGGTAAGGTCAAAGTTAATGTCAGAATCTCTAATAAAAATTCACTATCGCACAATACATAAAATACCAACGTTGAGAGTAAAATGTTATCGTTTTGTATTAAGTAGTGTAATAAAAAATAATCTTAAGTACTCAATGCTGCCCCTTCGTCACTTAAGAAGAAAGTTCTAATTTGTGTTATCTTATATTTATATCTTATAGTTTTGAAACATCGTAACAAGGAATGCCGAAAACAAAGATTTTATGGTGGTTTATAATATTATATAGGGAGTTCCAAAAATTACTAAATAAAGACATACATCCTAGCATGTGAAGCTTTGCAACTGTAGTACCTACTACAGATCTTCCTTAGTAAATAATTTTTAATTCGTGACCAATGTAATTCGTGACAGGGTGTGTAGTTAAATAATGTGTGTACGATGTACTAAACTGATTGCGATACTAATATTTCGGAACATACTATTTTTACGAATTCTATAATTTTTGGTGTCAATAAGTCAACTTTCCAATTAATTTTGTGTGCACTGTAATAAAAGATATAGTAAGATTCCTCAAACTTTCCATTGCAACCAGTTGCCTTGAAATGTTCACGTTGTATCCAAATCTAATGATATTTAATACTAACTATTAAGTACATTAATAAAAATTGTGGAAATTTACAGAAACTTTGAACATATTCGCATAAATATACAGGCTGTCTTATGAAAAACGCCCCAAGCTGTAACTCTGGTAATAATTGTTCTATTTAAAAAAAAACAAATGACTGTTGTTAATGGCTTGACAAATACTACAATCGAGCACTGATTTTAATTTTTTTTGCAATCATCAGAACGTTAGGCGATTTTCAATTGTTTTTTCTTAAATGTCAAGTTATTATTTTGTTGGCCTGTCTGATAGAGTATTTTTTCTACAGTCAACGATATATTACAACTTGATATTTCTTAAATATTTTATGGAAACAATATTTTTTTACAATATTTATTAGAGAAATGCTATGTCTAAAGTAACAACAACAAAGCAAAACAAATAGATACCAAATCAACAACAAAACAAAAATGAAACAATAAAAAACCTTATAAAAATTGTTCGAATTGTCTTCCATCTTGTTGAATACATAATTGCATTTGATATTAAGTTTTTAATCATCTCTATTAAAATATCTACATTTTCCGGATGCGTCAAAAATACTTGATCTTTAAGATATCTCCAAAACTAAAAATCTACGGGGGTGAGGTCAGGAGAACGGGCGGGCCATCGAACAGAACCAGTCATGCCAATCCACCTTTCATCAAAATTAGCATTTAACCAATTAGTGTTTCTTCTAGCATTATGCGGGGGAGCACCATCTTGTTGAAAATAAATCATTTAGACTTCTGCAAGCGGTAAGGTATCCAAAAAGTTTGCAAGATTTTCTGACAAGAGTCTATGATATTTGTCTTGAGTTAGAGTTCAATCGATGAACAATGGTCCAATTAATCGATTACCTAGTATACCGCACCAATCATTGATACTGAATATCCGTTGGTAATTGGTTTCAACAGTTATTCTGGTTATTCTCCAATATCGATGGATATTTCGGTTAAAAATGACATTATTACTAAAGGTACACTCATTTCACCATACAATTTTTCTCCAAAATCCTACGTCTTGTATCATATTTAAATAAAAATGGCAAAATTGCTCCCTTCGGACACGATCGTTATCTTTTAACACTTACACTTTCTGTGGTATGTATGATTTAAATTTGTGTTTTTTTTAAGATTTTGTGTCTTTTGAAGAATTAATATAACTTGCAATTTCTCGAGTAGAAGCTTGTGGATTTTCCTTAGTACTAAGCAAAACGTCTAATTCTATTCTAATTCTATGACCATTAAAAATGCGTTGCGAATTTTTAGGCTTTTTAAAAGCACCATACATTCTGAGAATGTCTTCAAGTCTTTTAAATTTTCGTCGCTGTGAAACATCCCTGTTTGGAAACCGATACAGACGTTCTGCTTGGGCACTATTTTCATTACATTGAAAGTATACTTGCAATATATCGGTCAGTTCATTAGTGTTCATATTTTTTAAGTTACAATAATTTCTTCGTAACTATTAACCACTATAACCACTTGACAATATACTGATACGTATTTTGCCTAGAAAATGACGCGTACGTGACATTTAATGATTCTAAATTTAATTGTTTTCATGGCAAATTTGACATTTTTATCAGAAGTTGCCGTGAATTAGACATAGCATTTCTCTAATAAATTTTGTAAAAAAATTTTTTTTCCATAAAATAATTAACAAATATCAAGTTGTAATATAGCGTTCACTACAGAAAAAAATACTCTATCGAACAGGCCAAAAAAAAATAATAACTTGACATTTAAGAAAAACAATTGAAAATCGCCTAACGTTCTGATGATGGCAAAAAAAATAAAATCAGTGCTCGATTGGAGTATTTGTCAAGTCATTACCAACAGTCTTTTGATTTTTTAAATAGAATTATTATTAAGAAAGTTACAGCTTGGGGCGTTTTTTATAAGACGGTCTGTATATGAACAAAAACAATTTTCACTGTCCGGTTTTGGCTCTACCGTTGAGTAAGAAATAGTATTTCTCAATCAACAGCTCAACCAATCTGATTATCCATGTGATCACTTGGTGTCCTACATGTTTAGGTTAATTTGTGGTGTAGTAATGCAGCATGGTGTTTTAACTATCTAAATATAATGTTATTATAAATAAATACTGATGTAAGTAAATAATATGGCTACGTAAATTTTGTAAATCTTAATTTAACGTTATTGAAGAATATGAGAAGAATCAATATTAACCTTATTGAACTTTGTATAACTTTTACACACGAACATTAGAGGATTGTAGCTTACTATTTCAAACATATTTAACTTTATTGTTTTTTCTATACTATTTTAAGTTTAATGTTCTCTAAAGAAGTGACCATTAACCTCGAAATGGTATAAAGATTTCACCTCTAAATACACCTTGCGGCAAGAACTAATGCTAAATCCTCGTAAAGTTTTCACATGAAAGAATAACCTCAGTAAGGCTCTCCCCATGGATATAAATAAACTGTGTTTCTGTTAATAGCGTAATTATTTTAAATTAGAAATACATTTTATAAAAGAATATGTGTCTCATTTAACTCACGCAAGTATACAGGGTGTCCGGGAAAATGTGGTAAATCTCTCGGGTGCAGATAGAACATGAAAAAAATAAGATGACAAGTTCCTATAAAAAATTTTCGTACAGGCCCTCCCTACGGAGATATGTGACCCTGGAGGACGCCACTGTAAATCCTTTTGTCTTGAATAACTTTTAAAGTACTTAATATAATTTAATAAAAATTTGATGTGATGGACACTAGTAAGGACCTCTTAAAACAGTGACCTTGAAACATTTTACCTTTTTTTTTTTAATTTACCACGGGCGGGCTAAGCTTTATAACTTAATGCTATATTTTTAACACCCTGTATGATAAAGACTTTAAAAAATTAAATCTGTGTAGCTTCAACCTTAGACTAAAAATACGGTATTCTTGTTTACTAAAAATATAATTAACCGTTTACGAGACAAAGAATAATAAACAAATTCATGTTTTATTTTTAGTAAAGAGGGCCGCGATATCTATTTTTTTTACTTCGTTATTAATTTACCGATTTTTGGATTTCATGGTGAATTTAATTGTGAATTAATTCGAAATATGGAATACACGTTTATTGAGTATGCAAATATGCATCTCATGTATGGCCTTGCGTCTTGCAATGCTTTACAAGCCAGAAGGTTATATCACAACAGGTTTCCTAATCGTGCTCTGCCAAACCAAAAGACATTTCAACTAGTTGTCCAACGTCTAAGGGAGAAAGGTGGGCGGCTTCAGTTAATAAGGTAATAGATATTATTGACTCTCTTCATATCTGCAAGAAAATATAGTACTGATGCTGGTCTGAGAAGAACCGTACGTACGCCGAAATTAGAAGAAAATATTTTAATAATTGCTGTAGAAGACACTCATCAACGAGCACTCGAAAATTATCAGCACAGTTTAATACATCGAAAACAATAGCAAGTTCTTCAAGAACAATTATATTCATAGCATTTGCAAAAAATACATGAACTGATTCCTGAAGATTTTCCTCATAGAATGCAGTTTGCAAACTGGCTATTGGATCAGCAACGAAATAATGTAAACTTCATTAGCACTATTCTTTTACCAAAAATGGTATCTCCAATTTACACAACACACATGTATGGGCTGATGAAAATCCTCATGCCACTACTGTTTCGCATCATCAACATAGTTCCAAGCAATTAACATCTGGGCAGGAATCACTGGCAATTTTTTTATTGGACCATTCGTATTGCCGGAACGATTGAACGGACAACTTTATGTGGAGTTCCTTCAGAACGCTTTTCAAGATTTAATAGAACACTTACCAATTGAAACCCGCCGAAACATGTATTTCATGCACGATGGGGCACCACCTCATTTCAGCGTTGGTGTGCGGGAGCACCAAAATAACGTCTATCGAAACCGTTGAATAGGTGGAGGACCTATTGCCTGGCCTCCTCGATCTCCCGATCTAACGCCTCTGGATTTTTACCTGTGGGGACACCTCAAACAATTGATGTATTCCACTCCGGTCGACACTAGGGAGGAACTTCTACAGAGAATCACGTTTCATTGTGATGTGACAAGGAACAATGCTGGGTTATTTTGGCGGGTACACGGAGCTCATGTTGAACCCTCTTATGAAGTTTTTCAATAATTTCGTAAAGGTGCCTCCTGGGACACCACTGCGTTTTTTTTTGATTTTATATTTTTTCGGATTAAACATCTTAAAATGAAACTTTCCTGTTGTTTGAATGACTTTCGTACTTTGTTGTCGAGAAAAAAAAATAGAAATCATGGCCCTTTTTATTAAAAATAAAACATGAATTCGTTTATTATTCTTTTTCTCTTAAACGATTCATTTTATCCACAATAAATAAAAGTACCTTTTTTTAGTCTAAGGTTGAAGCCACCCAGATTTATTATTTTAAAGTTTTATCATACAGGGTGTTAAAAATTTAGGCATTAAGTTGTAAAGCTTAGGCCGCCCCCGGTAAACTAAAAAAACTGAATATGTCTCAAAGGACACTATTTTAAGATGTCCTTACTTAGTGTCCATCACATAAAATTTATATTAAATTATATTAAGTACTTATTATTCAAGAAAAACCTACTTCCAGCGGCGTCCTTTAGGGACATATGTCTCCGTAGGGAGGGCCAGTATGAAAAAATTGTATAGGAACTTGTCATCTTATTCTATCAATGATATTTCCCACATTTTCAAGGACACCCTGTATATTGTTTGCTTAACTATTCTTCATAGTTAAAGGGGCATAAGATGAATTTGGTAAATCAATTTCAAATTTAAAGATAAGGATAAAGACTTCACTAAAAGCGTGTGTAAAACTGGATAACATCTATACAGGTATGTTAACTGTTATTGAGGTTGTTATTTTAATCCTGTTGGATCACGTTGAAGTAATATTTCAAGAAAGCTATTTAATTAATTACGTACCTTCTAAAAATATAGATATGTATATTCTTTATAGGGACGTTGCAAGTAATAATACAAACCATGCAATTTCCGCGTTTTTTTTAGTAAAATTGCACTTTAGGTGTCAAAATTATAAGTACAAATAACGATTTTTAAATTTACGTTTTATGTGAATTACAGAAGTATTAAATTACATGCTTAATGTAATTTTTCATACAATTTTTATCAGTGCATCGTATTCCCATTGTTTATTATTAATCCTATATATTTTAACTATTATAAAAATAGTATATTAGTGAGTAAATCAAAACCTATGTAAAATAGTGTATATTTTAAAACATAATCAAATTTTTTTATACTCATTTGGAGTTTAGAGTTATATTCAACAGCTACAATGCATTATAAATTATTTTCAGTGAGACGAAAGTTGGTATTCCTAACTGCATAATAAATCTTATAAAAATTAGTGGGCTGATTTTTTAAAACTGCCATTAAATCAGTTTCTTGACAGAATATCCAATGAAGCTATATGGAAATAACTAAAACAGGCATAAACAAAAACTATAAAAATTTGAAATAAGTGTAAAACATTAAATGAAACGTGCTTGAATGCTTTTGACATAAATTATATTATGAACCAAACTTTCACTAATGTTTTATTATCTTTCTCAAGGTTAAAAAGAGCTAAAATGAACAAGACATTAATCCATTTTAATTACATCAAACAAACACTTTAGTTAACCGAGTTACATGATAAAACTTAAACTGTGAAAAATAACATACATTTTTAAGTTGGTCTCTAAACTGTATCTGGAACAGGGTATATTTTTTGGAAAATGTACCTATGACAAAACTTTATTTTGTTTAAAAAGTAGTTTCGACATTAAATATGACAGCTTGTATAAGTTTTATTAAGACCAAGAGAGCGTACATATTAAAGCTTCGAACGTGCTGTAATTAAGCTCGTAAGGCAACATATGCGCCACAGACTCCAGTCTGCGAAGAACATTATATACAGGTCTCATCAGATCGAAAACAGCAGTGCCTCCATGTACTGCCACACGATGCGCATACAATACATTCCTCGAAGAGTGACTATCTTCAGATTCTGGAACATATTTAGCTGCTGATTAGGTAATGTTCATCGCAATTGTATGACAAATGCAACTGCATGAATATTAACTTTATACGGTTGAATCTAACAGATCTGCTATAATCAAATTTAATTGCGAGTCTGTCTGGGATCGCATAAATTGGTAGTGACATATCAAAACGATATTAATTTTCTATAAACGATGCCGACATGTGTTAGCTTTAGCATTCAAAGTTCTATGGCGTTACTCATAATTAATTTTCAGTAGTAAAAATATCAATGAAGTAAATTTCCGTAGATTTTAATATAATTCCAGGACACTGATAATATTTCACAAAGAACAGGTAAAAATCAGATAGTCTCTAGTTCTAAGTTATGTTAGTAGTGTGAGTTCATGGTAAGTTTGAATCCTCAAAGCATTTCCTGTCTAGTCTGTGTAGAACAGCTTCTAGAAGTTAATATCTTTAATAGAATAGACTAGGATTGGGATTTAGTGCTATAAATAATATATTAACAATAGTAAGTATTTTGGAGAAAGTAAAAGTAATTTTCAAAATTTTAGCAATCTTGTCTAATTGTAATAAACACCTTTGAAAGTATATGTTTGTACGTAGGGCATTACTTTATTTGGACACATACTTTGTTAATAGATGCTTACAAGAATACCTTTAGCACAAATATTATATCCATTCTATAGAATGAAATTTATAAACATAACTAGAATCAGTCGTATGTCAGTGTTACGTAGTTGATTTTAAAAACGATGAAAAATGTCCAAATTACATATTAAATTCATCTTCGCATTATCTGCGTCTCACTTACTCTCGCCATGAAATGAAGGACAGGTTTAGTCACTGTTTTCCATTTTTCAATCATAATGCTACTAATGCTTTCAGCATTTTATGAAATGTATTTAAACGATTGATCCCGGATGAATGTTAATCAGTCGATAACCAAGAAGTCGTAGTCCTCGGTATCAGTGAGTCAATGGCCTGTCGTTCTGCTTCCCACCAAAAGAACAACCCCTAATGGCTCCCCTTATGTCAGTATAAATTTATATATTTTATTTAGTAAATGTTAAAATGAATTAATCTGCCTCTATATTTTTATCCTCGTAGCAACCAAGAGAAGAGCCCCAAACAGACGATATTTTATCACTATTATTTTCAGCATTTTTAAAGGTAAAAAAACATATCTTAAGATTTCCGTTTTTCTTTTTTGTGATTTTAAATGTGGTTGAAATTGGAGAAATTATTGTCACACTCAGGAACAGTCAATTACTGTAAGTTTATATCTATTAAATGCTGTTGCACTTTTCATCTGCTTTTGTGTCGTTTGGATAAAAAATTATGAGGAACAATTATAAGCTAATTAATATATGATGAAAAAAACCCTTCCGATACGATTTTAAAAAATCTGCATCTGGGGACTTCTAAGTCAAAATCTACGTTAAGTATGACGAACCAACAGAGGATTTGGTCGTTTTATGTAACAAATGCAAGCAGTCTGACTGTAATTGATCGTCATACATTATTGGTCACCTGAAAATTTTGGGCATCTCTTTAAGTTTAACAAATCGTTTTTATCAATTTTATCTATTGTTTATTTTAATTTTCTTGCACAAAAATATTAAGTACTAAGCTAGTATTATTTAACATAATAGTGAGATTATTTTGTACTAGTGATATGTATTTTTGCAAAATTTCTTAACTTAAAATTCTTTTTTTACAATCACAGAAATTGGTAATTCCAAAAATTGAAAGTAAAAATTATTTTTCTTTTAGATAGTCATATTACTAAAACGACTGCAATGAAAAAAAATTCTCGGCGTCCCGACGCCGGCGACATCCATCTTATTGACACTATTTCTACACAAAAATAAAGTCACTCTGTGTATATAACAAATGAAACTTCGGAACGTATACATCTTCATTTGTTTTCAAGAAATCAACCTAGGGCGTTTTAGCTGAGTTTGCATAACTCGATTTATTTACTCTTCAAATATTTTCTCCAAGTTTTGTAAATGCCCTGTACAGACATTGAAATAGATACCCATTTCACACTATGTACAATTTCTACTTTGAAACTATTTAAGTTTAACGTCCATGCAAGTCCGTCCGCTTCTTCTGGTTGTCATGTACTTGAATCCTAAAGGACGCATTAGAAGGAAGACAGGCTTCTTGATGTTAAAAATAATAAACTGTTACAAGAATCCTGTAAGATTATTTTTACTAAAAGGCAACTTGAAAGTCTTCAACCTTAATTTTAAAACATGATCAATCACGCTTTACAGATCCAGGGTTACAATCATTTCTATGAAAAGCATTTTCATAAGTGCCGCTGCATATGACGAACATTCGACAGATTCGCTATAGTGCGGTTTCAATTCACCCCATTTAACTTTAATCTCTTCTATATAGAAAATGTCGATTTTACCTTGGCCTAAAAGGTGTCTTTGAAAATATATATGTAATATCGCAAACAGAATCTAACCTAGAGTTTCCAGTTTTATTGGAGTTGCTGTCCTTCACGTTACTCCATTCAAAGGGAAATCTTATTAGAGTCGACTATTTTCGTTGCTTTTTAGAAGTATTGAAAAGATTGAGAAACACTAATTGGTTTTATGTATCAGTATGGGGCTTTAAGAACTGTTCACAAAGGTCAAACACAGCAAGTAAACTTTTTACGAATATTGCTGTATAGAGATTTCAGAACATAAACCTTACATTTTCTTCATGTTAGCCTCAATTCTACCTGGGAACATTTATAAATAAAATTTAGTGCCAATAACTTTATATTGTAAAAAGCGACCGCTCCAAAAAAATTTACACACCACTTCTTCGTGAAAGTTAGTATAGATGCTGTTCTGGTCAGGACGAATTCAGATGTCAATCACATTAAACATGGGATATCATAGGAAATAAATGAATAAATCACCTGAATCGATCTAATAACATAAAGGATATTGGACGTCTTCTTGAAATATGGAATCAACTGCATCGAAAAGACACTCAAACTTTAAATTTAATCAAAATTAATCAATTAAATGAAATAATGTAAACGAGTTCGTAAACCCAACTTTCATCTCCAGTTGATGATTCTTTGAATGAAAATCGTCATTATAGATGACAAGGAACAAATTTTGCTGCAACTCGATGCATGTTCAATTTTTCAGTCAAAATTTTATTAGCATTACCTAATTGAGATGTTAACCTCTTCTGCAATTTCTCTAACAGTCAACCGGCAATTTGCACATACCATATCTTAGATTTTCTGGACATAGGAGACATTAGTTGAAGTCGAATGTCTTTTTGGTCGGGAATTATCTTTAATTGACTGACGACCATTTTTAAATCGTGAAATTGGTAACATTGTGTACGATCCAAAGCATCATCTCAGTAAGCTTGTTTCAAAAGTTGAAAAGTTTTCCCTAGTTTCCCACAAAATTTTACGTTGCATCGTTAAAAAAAAATCGCACATTTCATAAATCGTCACTAACATTTGAACGCGTTGATGATACCTAATATAACGTAATAATAAGTTACTATCATTATTTTAGTGGCGCGTTAAATTTCTAGCTGTATGTAGTGTATTTTAAGAAACAAAAAACCAGGAAACCTAGATTAGACTTTCGTCTAAAATCGGTTCGGTTTCGTATTTACTTTATTTTTTAAACTGATACAATATATTTCGAAAAAATATTTAAGTCTGCATTTTATATGTGATATAGGTGACATTTCATTGAATGCATTTTCAAAAAAAAACATTTACGGAGAACATTGCGCTAAGAAAAGAAAGAAATGCGTCTTATTTATTTTACATGCCACTTTGTTCTTGAAAATGTAATCTTTATTATTACTATTTTGGGGATGATCCTGACATAGAAACACAAAAATTATCATTTATTTTACATCACTATAAACCTACTTACCAAATAACCCCCAACGTTCTAATTCTACTCAAAGAATTGTAGAACTTGAAGAACTGTATTAAAAATCGGCCTACTTTTATAACATTGCGTCTGCACAATCTATATAAACACAATATAAAAAAGAGGCAATAAAATCTTACAACTGCTGCTATAGGAAAGGATGAACTGACAAACTAATACTTAATCTAGAGAAAAAGTTAGATATAACTATATTTTCTGCTGCTTTTAACTGTTGAAATTAGAAAACATATATTGAGGAACAAATAGTTACATTTAAAAGAAGTGTTATAATATAAATGCGTTTCTCCATTTTTTAATTTTTTTCACACTTGCTTAAAATACAAGTATTGCGTTATTTTCTATTTTCTACCGTTTTGTGTAAGAAAGAGATTCAACATATTATTTCATGTTAACTCACCGCATCGTAGTTTGTATTAGTTTATGCAGTAGAACGATTTTTCTTCAACCACAAAGATAAATATGCACATAGACAGAAAGACATAATCAATTCCATCTTAGGATTTGTCAACAATGTAAGATGTGTTGTGTTGGCTTTCATTGCTGTTAAATCCAATGTATTGTGGATCTATACGACTAGCTTCTATTATTGACCGTTGTTGGTACTGCTATAGGTTATAGAAATAATAAAACATATTAGAATTGCCAATATTAATGTAATGTGAAAGCATGTTATTTTTATTACAATATTTTATAGAATTTCACTGTATTCCAACATCCTTGATCTATTTTAAAAATTAGCAATCAGTTAATTAGTCTCCAAAAGATGATTAGAAATTTTTTTAAATGAATACAGTGACCGTCATAATTATTAGGATTCATATCAATAACATTGTCTTACTTATATGAGACTCATATATTGACCTATTTGGATTTGCCAAGTCTGCTCACTAGCAAATTCACCTATAAATCTAGACCGGAAACCATAAGCCAAAAGATGATGCTGTAATTTTAACTGCTTTATGGTAGATACGCAGGAACTAAAACTTTGCTTAAATATTGATTAATCTCCTGATTAGTTAATTAAATATGATTGTTTAGGTATATTTCTCTTATGTCGTCTACCGCTTCTGTTAGATTACCATATATCATTCGTTACAAAATCTGTCAGTTAAACTCAATAAACAAAATAGACTCTTGAAAACATGAATTTTTGCAATATTACGCTGCAATAAGATATTGGGTTTTGAGATGTTAAAATTATCGTTTACCTGTTTAAATTAGAAATTTGTGGGAATATTTATATACAAAAACTTTTGAAGAACAGAAAATATATTAAATTGACGATAAATCTTGTCCTGAATTTGATATAGAAAGAATATTCAAAGCATTGAACCTGCGCCAACTTATTGTTAGATATATCTCGCTTTTTATGAGTGATGTATGGCTTAAAAATTGAATTTGTCTGTTCACATGTTTAACGTTCTTGAACAAAAATTCAATCAAGTATTCAGAATACTTATTTATGTTGGAAGAATGTATTGAGGGTCGTTCGGAAAGTTCGCGGTCTGACTCAGAGATGATACACTAATGACTATGATATTTTGTAAAAGTATGATGAATCTTCAATTGTTTATGGCCATCTTAGACTCTAAGCATTTTCTAGAAATATAGACCGTGCCCATAAAAAGTTTTTTCTTATTTTGAGAAGCTATATGTATATACTTATCCTTAATGTGTAGTGACAAAAAGAATTTTTTTTATACATATTTACAATTTAAGTTATACAATACTAAAAGATAACTTACAACAAAAACATCCTTTCATTGTGTGTTGTATAGCTACATAGTGTCTACGAGTACTATAAGGAACACGAGAATAATATATCATTACGAAACAACTACTAAATTTGCAGACAGCTGAAATAAAAATTGCATTTAAACTTTCCTTCACAAAGTTGTAGCAAGTAATAATAGTTAACGAATTTAAATGGAATTGTTGGATATCTTCCATTATATCTCGTACTTCTCCATGAAAGCTGAGACTAATGAATTGTATGAATTGTCAGACCACGGATATAAGATAAAGAGAATTATGTCACGTATTCCTAAACAATTAAAGCTTACATTGCGCCACTAATTGTGGCCTTTTGTTGATTTAAATTGTGTATTCTAAATGAATCTAATAATAAAGTCTGGTTCTAATTGAAGGTATACTGTAAATAATTGGTGTGAATGACACATTAAAAGTGTTGAGTTAAATTATTGAATACTTTCTCCTTTAGTATAAAGCATTTTGATAATTATACTTTCACTACTACTTGATAATTATTATACTCGTTTATAACAATACTTGACCTGGAACCATGTTAATACAATACAAAAAAGATTATTATATAGTACATAGGTACTCTAAAAATTCAAATCCAAATCTCTCATTCAAGATTTTTTTTCTTGCAGTTTGCGACATTATTTATCATCCCCATCCTTTTCACATTTCATTGGTAGGTGTGGAAAAAAGGTTAAGTTGCAAGGTGTCTATGTCAAGGTTATCTCTGGGAAGGTCTAGTTTTTTTGGGTCCTGGATTAAGATATGTTAGCTGAATGAATTATTTGTTTCAAAAAATTTATTAACAGAGTATTTGTGATAACATTTTCAATATGTGTAAAATTGTACTTAGATAATAATTTGTCACAAGCAAATAATTTTTGCTAAATGCTGAAAATTCTATTTTTTAACCACAATATCAGATGAATTGATAAAAAATGAAATATATAAATTTACGGTGTCAAATTAATTTCACTATAATCAAGCGTGAGTAAAAATTAACTCAATAAGTGAAATAAACATATTAGAGAAAACTTAACTCTTAATTATGCTTATGAGTTCTAGAGAGTAACAGAAATTCAGATTTGAGTAAAATGCGACAATTCTTAATAGTTTCCCTCATAAAATTGCTATTGTACTCATATTAATAGATTGCTTTTTTAGCCCTGTTTATTCGAGCAACCCCATACAAAGTTGAACATTATACGTTTTTATCTATATTTTACCATATAAGAACCTAGTAAGGATTATTACAACAATCATTTACAACCAACCGGTGCAGGTTCTATTTCCACAGATCCTGAGATTCCGCAAGGTATTTGACCCAAAAAAATCTTTTCAAACTTCAACTTCCAAGTCAAATATTTTCTTTGTGTATACCGATAATTGAATCCAACTTCCAACTAGTTCTGATATATCTTAACTTTACTACCTTTAGTTCTACGAAATCTGAAACTTTTTTTATAGTTCAAATATAATCACATCCTAAAAGGTAAATTATATCGGTTCAAATTATGTATCTTCATTACTATTAATATAAATTAAAGTATAATAGAGAAAAATTTAATGCAAGGTCGATATAATTTCGCACAAGAAAATACTCAGTTAAAACTTTATTTTATATTCACTATTAAAGACTTCCTAGTATATGCTTTGGATTAAGATATCTATGTTGAATTAATTTCTGACATTTCAAACTATTGTATTCTAATTCTATTCTATTAATATTATCAATGCCGATTGGAGTGTTCTTCAACAGTAATGATATTGATGAAGCTTGTGCTGAGTTTTACAATCAATTATATAAAATTCTTGATCGGCCTGTACCTAGGATAACTTCTACGCGTAAAAGGCGATATCCAATGTGGTTCAATACTAATGTAAGTGCTAATATTAGATTAAAAGACAGGGCTGGACGCAAGTATAAGAAATCTGATGATCCTAATGATTTATATTTGTTCAAACAACTTAGAGCTGTATAAAAGCTGATATTAATTCAGTTCAATCAAATGTGCCCGAGACTTGGAAAATGCTCTGATATCTGACCCTAACAAATTTTGGTCTTTTGTAAATAATAGAAGATGTACTTCTGACATCTCGGGGGACATGGAATATAATGGAGCCTTTATACAGGGCCCGTCCAATATTGTTAATGCGTTTGCAGATTTGCTTTATAAAGTCATTTTCTAATAATCAATTGACAGCCTGTGAAGGTGAAAGAGTCATTAGAACCAACAGTACTTTGCTAATAGATCAGTGACCAACAAGTAATACAAGCACTAAAACAACCGAAACCTAAATTTACCACAGGACCGGATGGCATTACAGCCTTCTTTGTAAAAGACTGTGCCTATGTACTTATCCTCTCTGTGTTTTGTTCAATCTTGCAATTAAATCTAATACTTATCTATCCCGTTGGAAAAGAGCCAAAGTTTATCCTGTTTTAAAAAAGGCAAAAAAAAGAAATCACTAATTTTCGGCCTATTACGATTATATGCAACTATTAAGATCATTTATCATTATATAACCATGTAAAATGTGCCTCATCTCCTCAACAACATGGTTTCATGAAAGGTCGTTCAACTGTAACAAATCTAATGTGTATAAATAGTAAATTGCCACAACCATTGGTTTACACCTTCAAACAGACGTCATATATACTGACTTCTCCAAGGCATTCGACAGACTTGATCATAAAAAGCTACTGTTCAAATTGAATCACTACGGTATCTCCAACACCTTAATTGATTTTTTTAAATCCTACCTACCTCTCTGGTAGGTGTCAATATGTTTTTTATCGTGGTCACAAGTCTGTCGAATACATTAGTCCTTCTGGTGTCCCTCAGGGGTCCATATTGGGTCATCTCTTCTTTAATATTTTTGTCAATGACATTATGGATGATTTAGATGTCCCCTTTCTGATGTATGCGGATGACTTGAAGATTTTTTCTAGTATTGCGTGTACTCAAGATTTTTTCTCGTTATTTTATCATTTTCTAGGTTGAAAAAAATCTTGATTCTTAAAATTTCAAATCGATATTTTAATTTCTAAAGGTCACTCATATTTATTTTAATTTTAAAAGTAGTGTACCTAAAATGTTTTCGAGCGACCTCTAAAAATAAATATCAACGAACTAATTATTTTTTTTATTGAATTTGATGAACAAAAGAATAGAAATAAATCACGAGACACTTAAAAAATTTCTCAAGGCAAAATTTTCTACCGCAGTGTGAGTATCAAATATAATATAAAGATGTTTTAATCTGAACAATACATAGTTTGGCAAATAATCATTTATCTATTCAATTTTGAACTATTTTTGATTTATACGTCTAGACTAGTCGATTGCATGCGATCGCAATCATTTGGAAAATATAACCCCGACTAAATTCCCGGAAAATATATTATTGATTGATGCCTGTATCACCACTGCGGCAATATTGGGATTGTGTTGATATATGGAATGTTTGAATATACTCTTTACAGATCTGACAGCAGAGTTTAAGGATATGTTTCAAATCAATCGGACAGATACCATAAAAACTCATTTTAACTTAAAATTTAATTAGTATCACTTCGTCCTTTTAGATGGTAGTCTATGTAGCATTATTTAATAAAAAATACAATTTGCAAAGGGAATATAAAGCTAAGACACCTAAGAGTATAGCAGCAATATATTACAAGTTATCCAAAACTATAACAAACCTTCGATTAAATATGAATTTAGTGCAGTTAAAGGGCATAAGAAACAAAGATTAACTTGGTCAGAGTTTAAAGACGTGTTTATGCGAAAAGATTCGTTGCGTCCAGTTATAAATTTTCATGACAAAAGAAATGTACATGACTAGGTCCAATGTTCAGTACGTAAACAATGGGTGCATGTTGGTCCACATGTAACTATAGTAGGAAATTTTAAATATGTATATAACAAATCTACTTAAAGTCCGACAGCAACATTGTCTAGACATGAATTTTAAATAAACAGTGTGGAAACACTAACAATTGCATTAAACCTTGCAATCTCTTCTGCGTTGCACTGGAACGTAAACACAAGTGCATATTGTAGATAATGCTGTCGTAAAACATTGATGACATTCAGTCAGTTACAAATATATATGTATATCATCAACATGTACGCCGTGCTTCTAATAACCCTAAACCGGAAAATATAATTATGTGCAATATAGTCTGAGATAGTAAATGCAGCCGTGACGCATGCATATAAAATATGGAGAGCATAATTACTTTAAATAAAATATATAAATTTTTCGATATTTCTGCTATTAATAATAGTTAGACAGGGAGAGTCGGGATAATCGCACCAAATTCCAGGAATGGACTCTACATGTCAAAATAATAAGAAAATATTCAAATGTTGTTATGCGATTTTCATTTGTTTTCAAGCTATGACCTTCATTGAAAAAAATATACAGCGTGCCCCACTAGTGCGGGAAAGTCCAATATCTATGTTAAAATGAGGAACATATGGATTTTTCTTTTTATTGTGTTGCCACATTTCTCGGAATGTACAAATTAAAAATATATACAACTATACAGGGTGTTCCACTTTTCCTGGCCAGACACCAACTTTGGTTTTTTAAATAGAAACACACATTTTTTATATTTTTTTCGGATTCTACATCAAAAATAAAGGGTACTTTGTGTAGAATAGTTCTATTCAATTATTTAGTTTTTGAGATATCTCGCTTGAAAGGTTTTTCTAGTCGATATTGGTTTCTATACATTTTCTGATACTGACAGGTTATACTAATAGCTACTAAGCCCATTTTTTTATCAGATGTTTAGTAAGGATGACTCTTCCGAATCATGCTCCAAAAACTGGCCTGCGTTATAAAATATCGTGTCAAAACTGCCAATTTGAAAAATTGAAAAATCTCGAATTTTTTAAATGCAACACCCTGTATATTTTCATACCATGAGATGCAGAATTAAATTCTCTACAACTTTGCTATACCTGCTCCTATACCAAAATTCATTAGTTTTTCATGAAATCTCATTTCTATGAAAAAATGCGAAGTTTACAAATAGCTTATATGTAAAATAACATAGTAGGCTCCTGTCAAAGGATAATCTGGAAAATTTTCGATTCACATAAGGTTTAATAGAAAAGCGACATTAATAACTGTGAAATGAATTAGTCTAAAGAAGAATTAGTAAATATGGTGTATGCCGTAGGAGAAGCTCATGGTAACTGTTTATTGGCAAGTCGTATTTACCAAGCTAATAATCCAGATTTACAAAGATATCCTCGTACAAAGTGTTTTGTAACAGAAGGAGAGGTTTGAAAGAACAGCAAATGCAAATTATGAGAAGACAACAAGAACACACGCATGCAGTAATCAGGATAGTCAAATTGACATCTTGGGATGTGCAGTCCAAAATCCACCTATAAGTGTCAGAGAAATTAGTGATGAAATTAGTATTTCCAAAAGTGTGGTTAATAGAACGTTAAAGAAAAACAACTTCCACCCCTATCATTCTGAGCATCACCAATTCTTAACACAGCAAGAGTTTCAGAAGCGAATACAGTTTTGTGAGTGGGCAACTATAAAGCTACAACAAGATGAATTTTCTTTATATAGTACGGAGTACGCGTGCATATTAGTATTTTCGATGTTTGAAATTGTGATATCAGGAATAGTGATTCGTAGTACAATATTTGTAGAAAATTGCTTGATCTACCACTTTGATGATCTAATTTTTGATAACACTTACCGTTTACGAGAAATATGCAAAAAAAACGATATTTGCGACTTTTGACCTTGAATACATTTTTCAGCACGCATGGGATCGGTGGGGATTTTTGACATTTTACCTATAATAGTGTACCAAAGACCTATACCAATATTTAGCTCTATGCGAATTATTGTAAATTGAAATGTCTATTTTGACTGGATTAAATTAGATTCAATCCAAACAACACAAGCCTTACTTTTCAAAAGATGCTTCCAATATTAGTAGTATATGTAATGTTTTACTCAAAGCTAAAATAGAATCGAAATTTTAAGACGTAACATCTTTCTTTGGATGTTTTTCGTATCGTCTACTTTCTGTTTACAACACACTTTATTTACTTAGTATAATTTGATTTATATGCTAGTATTACACACTACAGCTTAGTAATGTATTGAGTAGATATATCAATATCAGAGTGGCAAAAATAGTAAATATTTCACTATTTAGTTTTCTTTAACTAAAAATTGTGATTTTTTATTATCTTAAATTCATTGAAATTCCAACTTTTGCTGTGTATAATGGCTTTCGAATACAAATATGCGCGTACCAAAATTCATCTTTGTAATTGCAGCCGTCTTTAGGAAACATCGAAAAAACATAATTTTTTCCAGCACCTAAAAGGTGTCGCAACTTTTTAGAAAAATTTAGAATTTACAAATTTCATTGATTGTATTCCTGAAAAAAAGGATATATTTATATCTGAAACAGTTTTCACAAAACGCACGGGCTGTATAAAACCCACTTTATAAAATTTTCCCCAGTAGGTACAAAAGAAGTTGGATATATGTGAAAGGATGTGACGAAAGGGATCAGGATTTTTCCAGTTCAATATAGGAAGCCTTTAAATATTTTTCTTACGAGATATGCCTGTCATCCTTATCATACGCACAGGACTGGAAAAATCCTTAAAATTTTACATTTTATGAGAACCCTGGGACAGAATTTCAATTCATAAATCTTCTTCATGAAAATAATTCTGAGGTCTTTGCCTTCTGCACATTTATTTTTTACGTAATGGAATGTACAAGAGTGCGATGACACGTTTTTTTACAAAATAGAAGTAATTATAATATATAGATTAATGTCATACCACGACGGCGACGCCCAGATCTAGATTATACCTGAGCTGTAGATATTAACCGAAATGAGTATTTTGTCACACAATACATAGTTTTTTATTTAACATAATATTTCAACTCAATATTATATGTTAATAGTACAGCAAAATCAGTAGTTAACTTTCTAGTAAAACATGTAAACTAAATATTGGGCGCATATTTTCGTTGAACATAGGATTATAATACAAACGTTCACTCTATAGGCTGATGCAAAATAATCAAAATTCCCTTTAATAAATGATTTTCATTTCCTTAATTATGAAGGTGTGTCATATGTTTCTTTCAAATTAATCTCTTGAAACATTCGACTATTACTCCAATCGAAATTTTAGCAATTCAGTTAAATTTTAATTGAAAAGTTTAAACTTCAGAGAATTACAAACCCCTTAGCAATATTGTAGGAATAAAGTGATCGTATGCAGTCTGCAACAGTACACCAATAAATTGCAATTTTTTAAATTAAGATATTCAAACGAGTTTTAAAAATTCATCATTTTCATCAAAATGGACAAACAAAACTCACAACAATGGCTGTTTTGAGCGGAATTGTTTATTTGTCTGTATTATATGATCGAACAAACCAAGAAATTTACCTACAAATGAAACATCGAAACAACATCCATTAACTAAACCAAATTAAATGTAGCCAGCAAATAAATGTCGATGAGCCCCAATGAACCGAATTAATAGAATCACCACTTTGGCCTAGATTTCATTTTGCGGTCTGCATTGGTTTTAGGAAAGAAGGTCTGCATATTTGAATAATTATATTTGGCACACAAAGACAAATTTTGAACCATTCAATGTGGACAATAAGAAACATCATTTTTTACTATTACTGTTTAAAGTAGTATTATGCTCGCCACAGAGCATATTAAAACTAACTTCTTCCTAGTTACATGTTTTTCACATTAAATCGGTAAAAAATATAATTTAATATACAATAGTGTCTGCACTTAGAGCAAAACATGACTTTGTTGTCCAAACTACAGCCTTTTAAAGTTAAAAAAAAACATTTCTTTTATTAATAACACAGTCCCACAAAAAAAAGGATCGCATCTGATATTCAGATCCATGTATTTTTTCTGCTGAATCCGAATCTGCCTTCAGATTTGTTCCAACGGGGCTGTTTTCGGGAAAATTCAAAAAAGCAGGTCAAAATTCACAAAAAATGTCATTTACTATCAAATCGAAAATCAAATTATTCGGCCAGCTCACTAGACGTATGATTTTTCACTCGTTTAATTCCAATCGATCATCATAGAGTCAAACAAGGTTTTCCAATTTCATTTAAAAACAGAAAATAGATCAAAATGCTTAAAAACGCCAATTTCATAGCATAATTCGTGAGGTCTGCATCCATCTTTTTATCCACGCACCCATTTATGAATTTGTAATGAAGCATTATTATTTTCCGATTTTTGTAAGGCCGCTGGCCAGTTATTTATTTAATTAGTTTAATTGGGTGAGAGCAATTAACCGCGAGTCGAGCCGAAACCGTCCGCTGCCCCACTCTGTCGAGGGCCGCGCGCATAGTCCCANAGTTTTCGGGAAAATTCAAAAAAGCAGGTCAAAATTCACAAAAAATGTCATTTACTATCAAATCAAAAATCAAATTATTCGGCCAGCTCACTAGACGTATGATTTTTCACTCGTTTAATTCCAGTTGATCATCATAGAGTTAAACAAGCTTTTCCAATTTCATTTAAAAACAGAAAATGCTTAAAAACGCTAATTTCATTCGTGAATCTTTTTATCCGCCCACCCATTTATGAATTCATACATCTTTCTATCCAGTCGTTCATGCATGAATACGCATATTTATTCATCCACCTGTACCACCTATAAAACCCACTCATCCACCCATCTAACCATTTACTTTTTGTACTGAGAGATAACAGCCTAGAAGATTGAGAATGCAATAAAACTTGTAGAATACTCTACTTTCTAAACAAAAGGAAAACGATATCTACAAATCATTCTTATTTTTGTTGCTATAACGTGTTCTCTTTTCTTCAAAGAATCTATGCAAAGGGTTACGCTTTCGTTTAGTCCCTCTATTTTTTGTTTCTCTTTCTAACAACCAACAAAAATCGGCCATCATGTTTTCATCCCATCTTCTTTGATATCCTTGTTCTATAACCTTCATATCCTGACGAAATCGTTCGCCTTATTCTTCGCTATATTCTTCAAGATTTTCAGGAAACCAATTCAGATGTGAATGAAGGAAGTGCAACTTGTAGTTCATCAAACATCCCAGATCTTGGAAGTCTTTTATCAGTTTTGATACAATTTCTTTGTATTTAGGACTCTTGCTATTTCCTAAAAAGTTTATCGCTACAGCTTTGAAACTAGTCCAAGCACTCTTCTCAACGCTAGTCATTGTAGTGATGAATGTTGCATCCTTGAAAAATGTCCGAATCTGAGGTCCATCGAATACAGTTTCTTTCAATTTCGCCTCATTCGGCCTCGTCTTCGGCCATTCGCCTCGTTCGGAAATCTTCATCCTATATATACAGGGAGGTCCTTAAGTAATTGTACATAGAAGTATGGTAGATTTGTGTCTTGAAAATATTACGATTTGAGCCAACTTGCCTTAATAAAATATTGATAATAAGAAAGATACAGGGTGTTAAAAGTGAAATTTCAAAATTTATTTTTGGACATTTATACAAAAAAAATGTTATCTGGGTTTTTTTTTGGTATGAGAAATCATAATTTGGTATCTAATTTAATGTATCTTTTAGAGGACGCCACATAAGCCACATGTTTGGTATAAATGTACGCTAACCTTTTTTGCTCATCAAGGTAGCGCTTTTTTGGGAAAAAAATATTAAAGACACGGCACTGTAAGAACAAAAATGTATACTTGTTAACAACTTCTAAACTTAACGGTTTTCGAGATAATCGAATTTTAAAAATAAAATCGGCTGCATAATTCTTATTTAATTCATTACGAGAAATATTAACGTAGAAATCGTATACGTTTATCATGTTTTTACATCAACAGGATGAATATTAACGTAATAGTAGGAGTTGACATCAAAAATTTAAAAATTTTTTAAAATTTTTTAAATTAAATAAAAGCAGTTAAAATATAAGCTAAATAATCATAATTAGAAATGAATTTTACACATATTAAGAAAAGAAAACACTAAGCTAACTAACATTACAAGTTTAATTATGTCAAAGTAAGTATTCGATATGTCCACCATTCTCTTCGATGCATTTATCCATACGTTCCATAAAAGATGGCCTCATATTAAATAACATGATTGGTCCAAAAGAAACTGCAGTTNTTCTTTGTATTTAGGACTCTTGTTATTTCCTAAAAAGTTTATCGCTACAGCTTTGAAACTAGTCCAAGCACTCTTCTCAACGTTAGTCATTGTAGTGATGAATGTTGCATACTTGAAAAATGTCCGAATCTGAGGTCCATCGAATACAGTTTCTTTCAATTTCGCCTCAGAAATGTTCTGAAATTTTCATCCTATATATACAGGGTGGTCCTTAGGTAATTGAACATAGAAGTATGGTAGATTTGTGTCTTGAGAATATTACGATTTGAGTCAACTTGCCTTAATAAATTATTGATAATAAGAAAGATACAGGGTGTTAAAAGTGAAATTTCAAAATTTATTTTTCGCAATAACTTGAACGTTTTTGGACATTTATACAAAAAAAAATTTAACTGGGGGTTTCTTGGTATGAGAAATCATAATTTGGTATCTAATTTAATGTATCTTTTAGAGGACGCCACATAAGCCACATGTGTGGTATAAATGTACGCTAAACTTTTTTGCTCACCAAGGTAGCGCTTTTTTGGGAAAAAAATATTAATGACACGGCATTGTAAGAACAAAAATGTATACTTGTTAACAACCTCTAAACTTAACGGTTTTCGAAATCGAATTTTAAAAATCGGCTGCATAATTCTTCTTTAATTCTTTACGAGAAATATTAACGTAGAAATCGTATACGCTTATCGTGTTTTTACATCAACAGGATAAATATTAACGTAATAGTAGGAGTTGACATTAAAAATTTAAAAATTTTAAAAAAATTTTTAAATTCAATAAAATCAGTTAAAATATAAGCTAAATAATCATAATTAGAAATGAATTTTACACATATTAAGAAAAGAAAACACTAAGCTAACTAACATCATAAGCTTAATTCACCACCATTCTCTTCGATGCATTTATCCATACGTTCCATAAAAGATGGCCTCATATTAAATAACATGATTGGTCCAAAAGAAACTGCAGTTGTATTTATTTCTTCCCAAAGTTGGTTGCGAGTATTTATGGGACTTTTATAAACAAGTTGTTTCATTGCGCCCCAAACGCCAAAATCGAGACGATTAAAGTCTGGGCTACGTGCTGACCAAGGGAAATGACTACCACGACCAATTCAGCGTTCAGGAAAGTTGGTATTTAAATATGTTCTGACTTCTCTCATATAATGAGGAGGTGCACCATCTTGTATAATCCACATATTTTACCTGAAATTTAGTGGCAACTCTTCCAAAATATCAATGAAGTCATTTTGTAAAAAATGTAAGTAGTTCTCACCATTCAAAGTATGCCGGAAATCATATGGCCCTAAAAAATGGTCACCAATGATCCCACACTATAAATTTCTTTTGAATTCGTGTTGAAAATATCTTTCTCTTTTAAAATGAGGATTTTCAATTTCCCAGATATGATTATTTCTTAAATTAAAAATACCACGGCGGCTAAATGTTGCCTCGTCCGTAAATAATATTCTATTAATATAGGTAGGTGGGTGGTTGCCTATTTCGGATATCATTTGCAAATTGGTATCTTAATGGTAGATCTGCTGCCAATAAATTTTGCACAGGCGTAAAATAGTAGGGGTGATATTTATCGAGGTGTCTTTTTAAAACTGAAGTTTTACTGATTCCTGAAGCTGAAGATAATCTTCTTGTACTAACTTGAAGATCATCTGCAACGTGAACCAATTTCATCATCTTGATCAGGCGTAATGATTCTCGGTTGGCCTAAATTATCACGTTTAGGACGAAATGAACCACTTTCGCCTAAATTCTTAAATAGATTTTCAAATGCTTGGTGATTAGGTTGCAGCCTGTTTGAATATCTTCTGAAATATTCCCATTTCGCAGTACGTCCGTTGAAATATTGCTGGCAGTAAATAGTAACCATATCTCTCATTCCTGTATTAGAGAAATTATTGTCTCGGCATTTTCTGTTATTCCTTAATTATCAGAAATACTCAATTTTTCAAACGTCATACATTATCAAAACAAGAATGTTTAGCTGTTAAAATCATTCGTGACTTCCGTCTACTACGTTACTATTTCTCGTAATGAATTAAAGATTTATGCAGCCGATTTTTAAAATTCCATTATCTCGAAAACCGTTAAGTTTAGAGGTTGTTAACAAGTATACATGTTTGTTCTTACCATGCCGTGCTTTTAATATTTTTTTCCCAAAAGAGGGCTACCTTGATGGGCAAAAAAGTTTAGTGTACATTTATGCCACACATGTGGCTTATGTGGCGCCCTCTAAAAGATACATTAAATTAGATATCAAATTATGATTTCTCATACCAAAAAACCCCCAGATAAAAATTTTTTTGTATAAATGTCCAAAAATGTTCAAGTTATTGCGAAAAATAAATTTTGAAATTTCACTTTTAACACCCTGTATCTTTCTTATTATCAATATTTTATTAAGGCAAGTTGGCTCAAATCGTAATATTTTAAAGTCACAAATCTATCATACTTCTATGTACAATTACTTAAGGACCACCCTGTATATAGGGCGAATTTTTTTTTTCTGACCCTGATAAATTGAAATTAAACGAGTGAAAAATCATACGTCTAGTGAGCTGGTAGAATAATTTGATTTTTTATAACTTTCGTCGATAGTAAATGACGTTTTTTGTGAATTTTGACCTGCTTTTTGAATTTTCCCGAAAACTTAGTCCCGTTAGGCCAAGGCCAAGGCAGATTCGGATTCAGCGGAAAAAACACATAGAAATACATGGGTCTGAATATCAGATCCGATCCTTTTTTTTGTGGGGCTGTGTAATTAACGATAAATCAAAATTGAACCAAAATTTTTGAGGTTATGTTTTTGAGTATGTAGGTATCCCGAACTTGAAAAAAATTATTGGGTTATTGGAGGTTACTGGCTTCAACAGTTGAGTCTGAATATGTGTGTTGGCACTGTAAGACATTAAACGAAAAAAAACATTCCGAATTTTCTAAAAAATTAATTGGACGTTCTAATAGAAGATATGCCTTTAAGAGTATGCCATAAAATTAATTTATAACTGATGTACCTCCAGCGTATGAGTTAGCTTGTCAATGAATGTTATTGTCCGACACTACGAACAGTTTTTAATAAAACGTATTTTCAAATTTATTAGTTGCCAAAGCGCAGCAGTCTACCACGTTAATGCCTATTAAACGCCAGTGAAAATATAAAATTTTATGCATCCATCCTTACGTAGAAGTGTGGAAATAAATGTAACAATGTAACAGAAATACAAAGTTCCAAATAGTGGATGAGAAAAAAATAGACCTTTTAAACACGTAGTTTTTATTTATTTGAAATGTGTTTTGTCACAAAGTAAATTAAAAAATGGATAAATAAACACTGCATTAGATCACAGATCAATTAATTAGGTCAGATTGCTGAAATTATTGTATTACAACTAGATTATTTTGTAATAAGCAGATAAATACTGTATTTTTAAATATCTAATAGTCAAATACTTCCTTTATCCACGAGGTTGATATATGTAAAATAATATACCCTGTCTTCAAAATAAATTTCGAATCAATTAAATAAATTATTTAAGCGTTATAGAAGCAAATATGCTCATATAACTATCTATACAAAATCAAGTAAACTATGGTTTGCATTTAAAAAACTTGAAGTTTATGTTATAATTTGAAAAACGAAAATGCACACGAACAATTTGATCACACTGTCTTACTAACATTGCAAATACCTAAAACATTGTAATTTAATATTTTTTGTAAAATAAATAGCAACGGAGCTACACACATCTGAAGAATTGGCCAAATTCTAATTTTTCCAATTATCTAGTAAGCCATGACGTTTTTTCAAAAAATAAAAGTAACATTTAATAAGGATCATAAAACTGCACATCTTTCCTCATTTAAGCTTTTTTGTATTTATGCTACTTTCCCAGATCCCTACACTAAACATCGAAAAAAACTCACCCTGTATTATCGGGGAAATAATCCAAGTGCAGTTCATTAAATATTCAAGTTCTTTGAAATTCTCCACCGTTTCATAACTGTGACTTTTATGATTACCCAAAAAGTTTTCCGAAACATTTTTTAAGCTTTGCCATCTAACCTCAATTTTATTCATTTTCAAATCCAAAATCTTCATCACGTACCATTTTACGAATTTGAGATACGTCAAATATACAATTTTAGTTTAGCATCGCTAATTGTGGGATATTTATTTCCCAAGTATTTCAACTCCTTTGTCGAAAGCCTTAACTTTTATGTGTAGTGGAGGAAGCAGAACGTTGGATGGATCTAGCAAAAGCGCTTGAATGTGAATAGGAATAGGAAGAATGTCCTAGAAAATAATTATGATATTCAGAGTGCAGTGATGAATTTATGGAGATTTCAAAATCATTACTATTATCTTGGGACAGCAATTTGTATTACTAGGTATCTCCTTTTTCTGTGTTTATGGGATAGTAGGTATAGAAAAAATTATCATGAGTAAAAACTTAGGGTAACCGAGTAGATTTGAATCTAGGATCTTTTTTTAACGTTACTCAAGTTTGGTATATAATTTGATATAAAATTAGATTCTGTGCAACCCATTTTATTGATATGAGTCATTATTAGCCTTCTAAATTAACCGATTAGGTATTTGGTAGTAATAATTTAATTAGTTTGGAACATATTTAAAAAAAATCATCTCAACAGTTTAGAGAATTTAAGCAGTTGGAGTAAAAACTAATTTTTTTGGTTGCTCTTGCTCAAAGCAAAATGAAAATTTACCTGTCTCCGTTTGATATTAACGAGATTAGTTAATTTATAAAAAGGCATACACCCAAATCTTTTCACAAGGCAATTCTCTTTCGAATTAACGTTACATTGTCGTTATAATTTTATGAGGTATCATTACAGGATTTTTTTATTACCATACGAATGGAGTGCTAATCAATTTGATACCTGCCAGCTAGTGCACCGGGGTAGCTTTTATTGCGAGACATCAAATCCTTGTATAAAGATGTCTGCTATAGAAAACACTATAAAATTAAATTCCAGGGTCCTTTATATTGGATTTTACGACACGGATGGTGATTAAGATAGATTACTGAATGAAGCTTCAACCAACCTTGAACAAGTGCTATTTTTAAAACTATCATGAATGAAACTCTATTCTCGTGGTAACGGAACAAGCTACTACAATCAGAAGGATATTGCTTTAATACTAATCTTAAATTGTACGTAGATTTATTAAAAGATATATTTTTCTTTAATAGTCATCAACTTAATAGTAATTTTGTATTTTCTGAAATATTGATCTTGGATATATACAGGTTGTCCCATTAATATTGTGAAAAAAAATCAGGGGGAGTTTCCTTGGCTAAATATAAGAAAGTTCCTATAAACCTATGTCCAAAAATGCTTCGTTTCGGAGATACAGAGTATTGAAATTTAGAGATATGTAAGGTTTTTACTAATATCTGGAGAATCCTAATTCCTATTTTTTTGAAATTTGGTATGTTTGTTTATAAAAATGGTAGACGTCGTCTGACGTAATTTAATTTATTTTATCTATTCCAGCGGCGTCCGGGGACTCACTCCTGTTGATATTAATAAGTAAGCATATGAGACGTCACTGCCTTTTCTTAGGTGTCATATGTTTTTCTAATTATGCGATAAAAATACAACTTTTTTGTCTCTTTACTTTTTTTGATATCTTGCTTCGTTTTCGAGTAAAAAATTAATAGCTGACGTGTATGATTTTAATAAGTACTTGAACTGTGTAGTTGTCAATTCCTGCTTGTCAAAATGAATTACACAAATAGTGAAATGTGAGATATGCATTTTCTTTATGGCTATGCCAACGGTAATGCATTAGCCGCCAGGCGCCTCTATGAGCAGAAATATCCTAATCGTATAATTCCTCATCATACTATCTTCACCCGTCTTCATCAACATCTTAGTGAAACTGAAAGTTTTCGAAAACTTATCGCAGGAAACGGGCGACCCCGCACAGCAATAACCCTACAATTGGAGGAAGATGTACTTCATGAAATTGAGGACACTCCAACAACAAGTACCAGACATATTGCTAGAAACTAAAATGCCAGTCGTTTTACAATTTTCAGGATTTTAAAAATAATCTTCTATACTCTCATCACATCCAACGGGTTCAGGCACTTTTACCGACTGATTTTCCGATAAGATTAGATTTATGTCTATGGATACGACAAAAAATTGGGGAAAATCCACAATTTTTAGCAGAAGTAATATTCACGGATGAGGCGAATTTTTCTAGAACAGCCATAATGAACTTCCATAATAATCATGTATGGGCGGACGAGAATCCAAATGCAATATTAGAAGGCCGTCAACGACACCAGTTTTCACTTAATGTATGGGTGTGGGAGACCACTTAATGACCGCTTTTTTTACCACCGAGGCTTACTGGAGATGTTTATCGCCGTTTTCTTGAGAATTAATTGCCCGTATTTTTGGAAGACATCCTATTGCCCTTAAGTTTGCAAATGTATTTTATGCACGATGGTGCTCCACCCCATTTCAGTTTAGCTGCACGTATATATTTGAACAATATCTACTCAAATCGCTGGATAAGTCGAGGAGGCGCTCAACCCTGGCCCCCGAGGTCTCCCGACTTAAATTCGTTGGATTTTTTCCTTTGGGGTCACCTCAAACATTTGGTTTTTACGACTCCAGTGCAAACCATAGACAAATTAAGAAACCGCATAGTCGCATCCTGTAAAACAATTAGGCACATACCCGGAATATTCGAACGGGTTCGCCAATCAACGTGTCGTAGGATCGATACCTGTATTAGAGTTGAAGATACACATTTTCAACAACTGTTGTAACGCCTGTGTATATAAAGTATTTCTCATATCATTGCTGTTTGTTAAATATTTTTTCATATGTTTCTGTTAATATTAATTATTTAATCTCAGCTTGTTACAGTGTTTTTCCTTCAAATGTATTGTTAAAGTTGAATAGTAAATAACTAAAACATTGAATTTCTATTTTTGTTTTCTACTTCCCTTAAGAATGTGCATATGAAGGGATATTAATTTTTTGCTCGAAAACGAAGCAAGATATCAAAAAAATAGAGAGACAAAAAAGTTGTATTTTTAATCGCATCATTAAAAAATATATATATGACGCCTAAGAAAAAGCAGTGACGTCTCATATGTTTACTTATTAATTTTAACAGGACTGAGTCCCCGGACGCCGCTGAAATAGATAAAATAAATCAAATTATGTAAAAAAAGAGACACCGTTTCAATCGGAATTCTAAAGACTATTTTGCCAATCAAAATTATCGAACTGATTTGAAAAATGGGGTCTCTTTTTCTGTATCTCTTTTCTGTTTCTGTATGAGTAATATAGAACAATTTTTGCATTAGGGTTAAAAATACTATAAAATTATAAGTAAACCAAGTTGCGTTAAGAGAACATTATGTAGTTGGTCACATTTCCTACAGTAACATTAACTTGTTTGGAAGCAAAATCTGACCCGACAAATAAACCACAAAAATTAGCATAAAAAAGCAATAATTGCATGATATATTCCAGCTTCCTTAGCAGAGATCTAGAGATTCATCTCATTCTAGGCAATAAAGCAGATTATCTTTTTTTATATTTACACTCTCACTGCTGGAATTGCATTAACACCCTTAATAATACAGCTCTGATATGAAATGGGGTATATTACCATAAAGAAACCATATCACTACCGCAGAGAGCAAAATCGGTCAGTAGGTTAAGCTGAAAACTTGAAAGGATATATGTTTTTAAGTATTACGATAATAAAGAAAATTTAGCAATAAGTTGTTTTGGCAAAAATAACTAAGTAATCTAAAAAATGCATGCGTTTTAACACCCATAATTTTGAGAAGACTTATATAAAATATATCTACCTTCACAGTTTTACTACCAAAGTTTCGCTAAAAAAGGATAAAAATTATAGAAATTTACTCATTAAATATTACATATTCACAATTTTTTAACGTTTAATTAATCAGATTTTTTGTGTATGCATTTACTTGTTTTTGCATTATGTTACGTTCTATGTTCTAAAATGCCCTAAATAATCTTATCTTTTATTGACTTTTACTACCTACGTCTAACATATAGAGGCTCTCTACTATAAGAGGTTATCTCGCTTAATACACTATGCACGTCAAAATTCTTTATATGTTGAATTTGTAACAGCCTGTATATATGCTGTCTACTATAAGATGATCCTATGGATCTCGCTTAATATACGACGCACCTCAAAAATCTTTATTATGTTTTTTGTTGTATTTTTTGAGGTATTGATGCTTGTAAAAACAAATTTGATATACATGGCCAACTTTATCAAAATTTTAGGGCCGTCTAACTTTTTTATTTTAAGAGATAGAGAAAACTTATTTTAATAAAATATCAAAATTGATATCTTTGACCTGGCGTAAACAAATTTTTGAAGATCGTTGCAATTTGCTGCGCCCTCTACGCGGACAAAAAAAATTGTCATCGAAGAAAGCTGTGGGTACATAAAATTGCTTGTTTTTTCCTCTTTTATGCGATGCACTGCATGTCGCCTTTATCTCTTATATTTAGTACATTTTTTATAATTATTTTGTTATCAAAAATGTTGAATAATTTAGAAATTGTTTTAAACATGCTACAAAAAATTTAATGTACATATATAATGCACATCTTTGGTATCAAGAATTCTAACCCAAACGTTTACTGAAAACCTCTTTTGAATCTCCGTGCCAATGTAAATTACCATTGGTCCATTTGAAATAAATGTTCCTATTAAAAAATCCATTATTACAAAAATTAGATACTTCTGACCAGATAATTCTTTTGCATATAAAAGGATTTCTTTCTTGTCATCACCTACATAACCCTAATCTCCTAGGTTTATCTTCCTGCCTCAAGAGATGCACTTATTTCACCTTATAACATTTAAAACCATTTTTTCGCAATATCCTTCTCTAATTTGTAATTTACTTCAATCTCTCATGCACTGTTTTGCTCATTCATAATTTAAAATTCTGTTAATATTACCTATTTTATTAACAATAGCTGATATTATTAGCGAAAGTTTTGTATACCGGGTGATTCAGTTTGATATTCGCGGCCTCGTATCTCTTTTATTTTAACAAATAGCTATAACAAATCCTATATATTTTTAAATCGCCGCTCAAACTCTATCAAATGACATTATTAGATCGTCTCCATGGTAACATATGTCAAAATTGCTACAGTCAACTGTTTTTATTCAAATGGCACACTATATATATTTTTTTATCAATTCTGGAAGATATTTTTTTCTGTGTTCAACTATGTAAGGAAGTCTATAGTTTCATTAGAAATATTGCTAGAAAAACAACAAAAAAGATGAACCCTACTTTCAGTAGCTTTATTCTGAAAAATGATAGCCAGCTGCTTAAACAAGCTACTATGTTTTTTAAAGTAACATATTTTATTTTTAAATACGATAATAATATAACAATTTAAAATAATACTTATTTCCAATGTTCAAAATGACCTCCATTTGCTTCCAAACACAGAATACAATATTTTAAGAATCTGTTTACACTAGGTGAAATATATCAATTACCTATGCCATGAAATTTTGTTAACATAAGTTTTCTCTATCTCTTAAATAAAAAAGTTAGACGGCCCTAAACTTTCAGTACTTTTCCGGTTTTTTACTTACAAAGTTGGCCATTGATTTTAAATTTGTTTGTACGAGCATAAAGACCTCAAAAAATACAACAAAAAACATAATAAACGACGCTTAATATACGACGTGCGTCGTATATTAAGCGAGATCCATAGGAGTGGCCCTCTTATAATAGAGAGCCTATATACATATGTAGATATACAGGGTGTTCGGAAAAGTTGGTACAATATTTAAGGTGCTGAAAGTAGAGCCTAAAATAGTAAAAACGTTCCTATAAACATTGGTCCTCCGGAGCACCGTTACTGAGATATGGCCCTCCAATGGGGTCTCATCATTTGGATAGTTTTTAAAATAACTTTATTTCTGATTAATATATTGGAATGAATATTGTAGGTAATAATCATACCATAAGGGTCTTTAACTATCATAAGTTTCATCAAAATCGGTTTATAAATAAGGATAGTTTTCTAACTACCATTAAGAGAAAATTTTCGATTTTTTTTTTATTCCTTTGAATTATAAAGCGAATAATATTATTTGTTAATGAATTAGACTTTTTCGAAGAAAAAATGTATCTACTTTTTTTCTAATTCTGCGTAGTTTAGTCAGAAATAATAATTTTGTAAATAATGTATAGCTCAGAACAGTAACTTTTTTTTAATATTTTCACATAGCAGGCATCTTTCATGGTGACAGTTTCATTGTAATGATACTNTTTGTAGTAGTGTCCACAACAATTTCTATGTTAGCACAAAAATGTTTATTTTTTTTATACTGAAATTGTAAAAAAATGTAATAAATATAAAAGATACAGGCAACATGTAGTATATCGCGTGAAAGAGACAAAAACAAACAATTTTTTGTGGTCGCAGCCTGCTTCGATGACAATTTTTTTTTGTCGCAGCAAACTACATACAATGTTTTAAGAATCTATTTACACTAGCTGAAATATATCAATTATGCCATGAAATTTTGTTAACATAAGTTTTCTCTATCTATTAAATAAAAAGTTAGACGGCCCTAAACTTTCAGTACTTTTCCGGTTTTTTTACTTACAAAGTTGGCCATTGATTTTAAATTTGTTTGTACGAGCATAAAGACCTAAAAAAATACAACAAAAAACATAATAAAGATTTTTGACGTGCGTCGTATATTAAGCGAGATCCATAGGAGTGGCCCTCTTATAGTAGAGAGCCTATATACATATGTAGATATACAGGGTGTTTGGAAAAGCTGGCACAATATTTAAGGTGCTGAAAATAGAGTCTAAAATAGTAAAAACGTTCCTATAAACATTGGGCCTCCGGAGCACCGTTACTGAGATATGGTCCTCAATTGGGGTCTCATCATTTGGATAGTTTTTAAAATAACTTATATATATTGGAATGAAAATTATAGGTAATAATCATACCATAAGGGTCTTTAACTATCATAAGTATTCATCAAAGCCGGTTTATAAATAAAGATAGTTTTCTAACTACCATTAACAGAAAATTTTCGAATTTTTTTTATTCCTTTGAATTATAAAGCAAATAATATTATTTGTTAATGAATTAGACTTTTTCGAAGAAAAAATGTCGCTACTTTTTTTCTAATTCTGCGTAGTTTAGTCAGAAATAATAATTTTGTAAATAATGTATAGCTCAGAACAGTAACTTTTTTTTAATATTTTCACATAGCGGGCATCTTTCATGGTGACAGTTTCATCGTAATGACACTAATGATTGTCACTTTCTATTATCTTGAGAAGTATGCATGTTACATTACAGCATTTTATTTTTAACACTAGTGTTACAAGTTTTTTACACTAATGTTAAAAGTGTTTTTGACTCGCAACATTATAAAAATCAATTTTTAGTTGAATGAATTAAAAATGTTATTTTTAAAGACAGTTTTACAAAAACTTATTTTATGTGAATATGTGTACCAAGACCAAAGTAAACAGCAAAAAAAATTATAATATACGCCTTACAATTTATATTATTTTTTTATAATTTAAAATCACTGTCATGGTTCGCAAGCTTTGAAGCATTTCTCAATGAAAGCTTAACCACATAAATCATATAGAAAACTGAAAAATTTGTTGATGACGTTTCCTGCAAAAGAAAAACAAAAAGTACTCTTTTCTTATTTGCAGTTCAATGTCAAGAGCTTCTTTCAACCGAAACTTATTAATAACAAAAAGCGCACAATAACAAACCTAGAGAGTGATTAATTGTCTTTTTACATCACACATTTACTTCATCCGCCACATTAACAAAATATAGAACGCGGGAGACGTCCAATTTATGGTTTTTTGGAACTCGTCGGATGAAAAATGCATTAGATATGGTTGGCTGTACGAAGGGCAAATTGTTTCTTGTTCAACGAGTTATAAAGTCAAGGTTAAAAGCTCGCAAACCCATATCCTCCATCCTTCTAAATACTTTAGGCGCAAACAGCGGAAAATTCTTCCTGACAGCATTTAAGAGTGTCACTTACCCTGAAATTGTATTATTTTTTATGTAGCACGAAACTGAGGCTTGTATCAAAAAATTGAATCTACTCTGTACGGACATTGTTACAGTAGTCAAGCACTTTGTCAAGTTGATAGTTCTGTTGACTTTTCATTACTTTCCTTTAGCCGACAAATTACATTGTCGTTGTTATGGAAGCGGTGTAGTTACCCGCAGCACTGAGACCTTATGACTTATTATGCATGCCGCCAATAAGAGTTATTTTAAAACAGGCTAGTGCAAGGTCTGCTGTAATTTCTCTACTATACAGTGATGATATGTACGGAATCCACATAACCTGCACATCAAGCTGCTACTCTCTCTATTCTATTGAGGTGCTTGTTTAGATGTCCATGACTCGTTAAGAGTTCCGTGTTTCTGCTGAGCAAACTAATCTACCGCTTCAGCCCACGAGCCCTGTACGAGCAGCCTGGGCCTATCGCAAATCCGATCCACCTGATCATTCTTCGAATGATCTTTCTTTGATTCACTTATCAATGTATCCTTTTACAATACGGTAGTTTAAGTACTGGTTCAGGTCCCATGAATAGTTTACTTGACACACGTGAGATCTTTCATTGCTAGCAGCTACCATACTATAATCAGCTCTTGCATAAAACGCTAACTCTTAAGAAAACATAATAAAAACCTTTTCCTAAACACTAGCTGCAAAAATGATGTATTTTAGAATCTCTTTGAATACAACATCAAACAGCAAAGGTCACACTGAATGATTAGCATGAGGTTGAAGGAAGTGTCATCTAAAAATAATGGAGAGGAATCAGGAATTGCGTACATACGCAGATATAGGTCATTCACTAGACTTTAGTAAATAAAAGCTCTACAAGCGAGAGGTGACTTTGATTCTATATAGAAGCAATAGAGATCCTGAAAAATTAAAATAAGAAGAAAACTTGGAACATATGGAATTTACAAAACTAGGAATCAAGAACCGAAACGTTACAGACCAGTGACTCTACATTACGCAGCCACAGGAATGAATAATGTTTCAACAGTTCTTCTGAGGAAGAGAGCAATAGGTGTCTAGAAACATCAAAAAGTCTAAACTGATGACGTGGCAATCTGCAAAATTGGACAACTATAGTAACAATAAATATCTTCAGTTCAGTAGCATCAAGATAAATAGCATGTCATTTATCTCTTTCAAGCAAAGAATATATCAGTAACAAAATTTGTCTTAATATTAGGTGTTTGTTCAATTTTTTAAATTTGTTTCAACCATTTGATGAAATATCAGTCTGAGCTAATCTAAGAAAACGAATATTTCTAGTTTCATTTAAAAAGTATGTCAATTAAACTTTACTGGTGGTAATAATATCTCAAATATCAGAGTAGTGTCTACATTATTTAAGAATTATCCATAAATAATTATTTTAAACCCTATCTACAAGTATTTATGTTTATTGAAGTATAAAAATGAGTCGTGTAATTCGAGACGTGAAAGATTTATAATAAAATTATAAGAGGAGTTACAAAACAAAACGAAGGTTTAGAATGTAACAGGAAGTTTGCATGGAAGCAAATACATTAAGAAGAATATAAAAAATCTTTGTAAATCAAATATATGTCAAATATTTATAAATATATAAAATACTTCTTTCTACTGGGCTAGTTTTGTTTTATATTCATTCCAGCAGCTTTTGTCACAAATGAAATGTATGTAAGGCCTTGAAATATAAAACAATATAAGTTTTTAACTTGTAAAAATATAAATACCTTTCAAATTTACATAACAATTTACTACAGAGCCGAGTTGAAAGCACCTCAGAGTAAAGAGATAATTGCTGAAACTAATGAAATTTTACGATAAATTCAAGAGGCCAAGGACATAAAATGCGAGGGTGCAATTTTGTATAGACATGTTTTCGGGAAATTTATAGCTACAAGCTATTAATTAAAGTTATTGTTCAACAAAGCGGACTGGAAAAGAGGACAAGCATGAATGGTGCACTTCCATTATTCCAAACAAAATGTATTATTGTTTACAATGATGTGTGCATGTAATCTGCGATAATTTGTTTTGTTAATTATACCCCAAATTAGGTGCTTTGAAATGCCAGATATTCATTTCACAAAAAAGAGATTGCAGGCATTTACAATTTTCTTAATTAGTATTTAATATTAGAATACCAAATTAAAAGCCTTTTAAATATAAAATAATTTTCGTGCACTTCGAATAATAAGAATATACTTGAAATAGAGCAAGTAGATAAACCCAACGTATTGATTTAATTTACAAACATTTTAACAAAATTTAAAACATATTCCAATATTTTAAAGACAAATACATATCATTGTTACTAATTAAATTGTTAATCAAGCCTATACAGTAGAAAAAGCAGATAGCAAAAATATATTTTACAAAAAAGGTGGAAACTAGCAATTGCCCTATAATGAAGATAATTCGTGTAATGACTTGAGTCAATTTTAAGAATATTATATTACTTTAAATTTAATAATTTTTTTTTAATAACTTTAATTTGTCAAAATACATATTAAAATATATACCTAGGTTTGAAGATGTCAGTTTCTGGTAAGACAAAGTGTAAACTAAAAAATGTTGAGAATAGGGGAAAGGTAATGTATTGGGTGTCATCATTTGACTACTATTTGTGGCTTTAATAATTTTTTACTTCTGCTGTAGAGGGTGAGAGAAACGGTAATTCAAAAACCTTCCAGTGCTAATAGGTTTGCATGGCATTTTATCACAAGTGTTTGATATGAAATTTTCTCTTTTGCTTTTTATTATTATTTATAGCCCTAAAGAAGGTTTTGAATCGTTGGATTATTCAGAAAATCAAGAAACCATACTTCTTTACACTATTCCGACTATACATTCATTAAGCTTTCCAAATTTGATATAATAATATTTTAATACAATAAATCCAAAATAAAATTCGAAATGCTTTACACAGTACGATAAAAATAAGAACACGAATACTCTTATAAATGAACTTTTACAGGTAAACTAACCAAAAAAAAAAACAAAGAAGCGTAAATAATATTTATAAAGAATTATATATTCCTTTCCAGACAGATAAAATTTTTCAAATGTATTTAGAAGCTGTCATTCCAGATAAAAATGAACAAATAAATAACAAATGGGAAACCTCTCGCAATTCATAATAACTTGTTAAATTACTTGCTAGATAATAATAATATTTTACTTTAAATGGTGTTTAACTAATTTGATTCAATCAAATATGCTGTTTAACACCAATATCTAAGTATGCTAAATAAATAACTTCATAGAAAAGTTAGTAATTAATAAGTACCTAGAACGAAAATAAAAAATAATCTCTAAATATTTATTAATAAAAAGGCCCATTTCTGACATACTTAAATCATTATATAACTTTCAAGGAAAACATATTTTTCTTATTATTTCTAACATCACAATAGATCAAATCGCTTTTCAAGTGGCCCCTTTTAGAGCATGGAATTGATATATAGATAGTGGATAGTAATAGATATACAGTCCCTACGATATTTGTTAAGATAGAATTCCAAGAAAAGAATAACCTATTAAAGTTATGTTGCCTTGGAATCTTTTGCTTTATTTTCAGAATATTAAAATATATATAAAGTATTTACCTTATACATAAAGTAGATTTTGTGTATTAAAATGTGTTTTTATTTCTTTTACAGTACAGTAGAGTACAAATCACAAATATACTAGAAGATAATACAATTATAATTCTGATACAAAAAAAGGAATAAACAAAGGAAAATGTATTTACCTACCCCTAACCTTCTTATAATTGTGTCAGACTAATACAATATCCTTCCGTTTTGTGGAAATTATAAATGTAATATCCATTTGTTCCCATTCTGGTATGTTGTATGCTTTTCGTCATATTTTCTTGCGTTTTTTAGAAGAACTAAATTTTACTTCACCACTATTGCTTAGAGCTTTAAACTCGACACTTTCACTTAAAATTCTCCTTATAGTAACTAAAGATACTCCTGTAATAGCTACACCACGGTTTTTTAAATTGTATGTATTAATAAAAATTGTCTTAAAATAATTATACACGTTAAACACGATACTCTTCGACTGGGTATTAAATTCCTTTCTTTTATTTTTTACCTCCATTAATTTATTTTGATTAGAAATTACACTGAAAATGCACAGGAGGAGACATTTACAAAGAAACAGACCTTCGTAACTGCAAAACACAGTATATACTGCAAGCTGCCACGCCGCCAATGTCTTTCTACCTCTAGTGTCGAATGCGGTTAATTTCAAGAAAGTGATGCAGGGGTCTTCTTGTAATTCTATCTCAACAAATATCGTACGAATTATATATTGAGTTGAAATTTTGAAACTCAAGAAGAGTAATGTTTCAGGTGCCAATAATGCACAAATAACAGATACCTAACTATCTGCCAGATACAATTCAGCAACAATTGTTTTTCTTAGAATCGTATTTTTTATTTAATTTAATAATACAATTTCGTGTACATCTTACTTTTAAATTAACCTCAACCAAATCTCAATATATTACTAAGAAGATCTTTAAATTAAGATCTAATAAAAAATTGGTGTTTCAAACACATTCCATGGAATAAGAATAATTGAAATAAAAAACCCAAAGCTCACGAGTTCGCTTCGAATTTTGTAGACAAAAAAACGTTAAGACCATCTGCAGTTGACTCATAAAAAAAGTTATTTAACATTTACTTCCGTTTCCGGTTTTATTAAATAAATCTGGATGTGACGTGAAATTGGGGGCGTAATGGCTCCGAAATTTATATTGTCACATAATTCAAGATTTCCCAGAACTATTGAAAACTACGGATCCTCTCAATAGCTTCTCCTTTATAGGCCCTTGAACCTGAGCCTGTGACTCTTTTTGCCCAGGATTATATTTAGAGTTGATTGCCCTCACATACCACGTGGTTCAAATTAAACGCTTGCATTCCTCTACATAACGTATGCCTGCCAACTTGATTCATAGGGTAGTTATTTTGAAATAAGACCTCCGGAGTAACGACCTTAATTAAGCATATAATTCGAAATTTTCTCTAGCTAACACTTTCAGAGAGAAAGTTGTTGTCACTTTCTGATTACAATACTTTATTTATTATTTATGATTACAATAATACAACTATAAATAGTTCAGTTCTGAACAAAAACATAAAGAAAATATTTCATAATAATAATGTTTAATTACAATGTATAAGTACAACGAAAATAGAGAGAAGTACCTAATTAACAAAACAATTACAAAAAGTTTTTTAATTTATAAATTTAACTCCAATAGTAGAATATCTAAAATAATCATAATTAGATCTGTAGATTTATTGCTAGAGGGAAGCAAGAGATAACAAAATATGGGTACATTCGTAATGAAAAATTTATGAGAATACTTGTCTTATTGAACACTACTAAAAATGTATTCCGTAAATTTAATTTTAAAATCTCCAAGTTTCAATAATTTAATATCTTTTATAAATATTATAGCAAAGAATTGAGGATATATGAGTAGAAGGTGATATAAAGATATATACCGTAAATTAAGACTATGGACATCTGAATGATAAGTTATTTTATTTATTAAATATGGAGGATACTTTTCGAAATGTTCATAATAGTTCAAATTATTAATAATTTCATTTCTTTTTGCTTTTGCAAAGATTTTATCATTTAAATAGTCATAGCCTTTACAGTAAAAAATAAGGTCTTGATAGGTTTTTTTAAGGAGCAACTGCAACATCTAACATAGCATTATTAAAATATTTCACCTTCTTATCAACAGTCTGCAAAAATATTAACGACAGAAATGGTGTTACTGTTCATTTAACAAATCCTGGCTAATACCTTTAAAATTTCTTTTCCCGATCCTATATTGGTCTTTGGTTCTAATTTATTTTATATATCTATTCTACAGTGTTTTCGAAAAGTAACGAATAAATTCATTATTTTTTAAATTGAGAAGTTTTCTAAAAAATCCCCTGGCACGTCGATTTTGTTTTTAAAAAAGGCACTTTTTGACATACGACCCATATTTGTGACGTCATCGTTGTTCGAGATATGACGTCATCGAAAATTTTTTTAAACCATGCCATTTGAAAGAGCGTGTCATTCTACATACACAGATCATGAAAAATTATGGTGTTACATAACAAAAATTTCAAGAAAATAATGTTTGAAGATTTTAAAATTTAATTTTCACAATACTGAAAATGATAATGATTATGTAAAAATCGACTAAATTAAATGTTCAAATTGTGCACCGTTGGCTGCCTGACAGTAGCCAAGATGATTAATAAATTCTTTTTGGACATTATCAATAACTTCAGGAGGTATACGATGTATCCCGTGACGAATTCTTGCTTTTAAATCTAAATTAACCGGTCTAGTAACGTATACTTTGCTTAATAAGTATCCCCACAAGAAATAATCTAGGGGTGTCAAATCAGGCGATCTGGCTGGCCACTCAATCGGCCCCCTTCTCTCTATCCAACGATTCGGGAACAGCTCATCTAAATAAGCACGGACAGGTGTTGCATAATGGGGAGGTGCACCATTTAGTTGATTTTTACATAATCATTATCATTTTCAGTATTGTGAAAATTAAATTTTAAAATCTTCAAACATTATTTTCTTGAAATTTTTGTTATGTAACACCATAATTTTTCATGATCTGTGTATGTAGAATGACACGCTCTTTCAAATGGCATGGTCAAAATTGGGGGTTGCTATTTAAAAAAATTACCGATGATGTCATATCTCGAACAACGATGACGTCACAAATATGGGTCGTATGTCAAAAAGTGCCTTTTTTAAAAACAAAATCGACGTTACAGGGGATTTTTTTGAAAACTTCTCAATTTAAAAAATAATGAATTTATTCGTTACTTTTCGAAAGCACTGTATATTTACAGTAGATAGTAATTACAGTAATAAAGGAAGTAATTTATTACAACTCACGAAAAACTCGTTTTACCTAAATGGTTTTAAAATCTTATAAAACATAAATTTATCAAGCGCTTTCATTTGTAGTGTCATTTAATATCAACAGCTAAATATTATTATATTATTTGGAATTTTATTTAGTTACATATTTTTATTGAGAATAAGCAAAAAAGAATATATTTCCTATTGTTTTTCAATATTAAAAAAAATGTATAAAGGCTGACAAATAAATAACTTATTATTTAATGTCTATGACCCACGACAAAACAAAAATAATCAAGGGTTCACTTCCTTATAGCAGACTGTCATAAACTTAATATTTCTTTTAGAACCAATCACTGATTAACTATTTCCTTTACTTAGGACTAATAAAAAGAATATCGAATCCACTATTTCCAATAGCAGTTCTAAATATAGTCAATATCTGGTAGCTATAGTACGTTCAGAAATTTAGTAACAAAGTAACCATGTTATCATTGTCCGTCATTAACTAAAATATATTATTATATCATTGCCCACTACAGTTTTAAACTAGCATTATTCATAATCTCTAGTCATTTCAATTTTTCTTTGTTTCTACTTGTAACTTTATCACCTTAAATCTCAAAGATAAACCAAGAGTAACCGTATGTTCATAGAAACAAGCCAACAAGATGAAAATATATCATGAGAAATCTCCTATGAGCGTTGACACATGTTTTTTGAAATACCTTTATTGTCTACGTAAAAATCAATACTTCTAGAATGAAGAAAATGTTTAATTCAAAGAAAATTATTAAAATGTATGAAATTCTTACTGAAGCATACTATGAGTATGTACCAAATATCTCATATTCACCCAAATAAATCATATAGCTAAATTAGAATACTAGTGTAAACAAATTTAATTCTCGAAGGAGAGGAACATTAAAGGTGGAAATCAATAAATAAATGAATTGCAGTCTGTCTACCCCGACTGGCATTGAATTATACTTGCACTATCCCGGTAAGCAGCTAGAATCGTTCGTTTCAATTTTCTTAAATAGCCAGAGGGGTCAATGGGGTTGCCATGTGAAAAAGCTTAAAATGGTCTATTCAACAATATATACAAATTGGAATTTGAAAAAACAGTTCTCGAGACATTTTTGAAAAAGGTTGATCATGAACAAAGTGTTCTTTATTGAAAAAAATAACGGCCACCAGGATATCCAGATTTTAGTCCCAGTGTATACTTTTAAGAAAATTAACTTGAATTGAAGGTTTTTGTATGTCAGTTTGTCTATATTCACATTACTTAAATGCATTTTTAAGACAGTAAAGAAACTTTGTAGGTATTACACCATTATAGTTTTAAATTTCAACTTATTATATGCAATAAAGGAAATAAATTTAACCGTCGCATATTGTTTGATCTTATTAATTATCTACCATTATCTCCATTTCCATTTGACCTTCTTGTATTTAACATCTGGCATAAATGGAAATTTACTAATCTTTCTAATGTAAACACAGCAGTAAAGGAAATTAATCAGAACATCATAAGTTAGGTCTTTGGTATCCGCATCACGTAATGTTTTCCATTGATCATCCGCAATGCCGAGCATGGTTGGAATCCCGAATCCTTTATGTAGAACGGTTATGGTCAACAAATCGTCCCTCTAGTGATTTAAAAATGAATAGTGCAAATGTTTGACGATATACAGGGTCGTTGATATGTATGGAAACGGTAGATTTTCTCCTAATGTAAGATAGCTATCAAATAATAATAACACATAAACGTATTAGGGCTTTTTAAAATCTATTAAAATAAAGAAAAATTAAGTATACAAGACCAGTAAGTGTTACAAATGAAGAAAATTCTTTGAACGTGATGTGGTTGAAAATCCAATAAATTCAACACAGGGCTTTAAATCATGACACGAGTCGATATTTCATTCAAAAAATTTCCTAACGGGAAAAATTACATCCATAAAATTCATTTGTTACAGGAATTGAGTGAAGACGATTATGATCGTAGAATGGAGTTCTGTTAAATTATTATGGATAAATTAAACAAAAATGTCAACGTTGTCATCCACATATTTTTCTCTGACGACTCACATTTTGTATAAATGGGTACGTATATCGACACCAATGTAGGTATTCGTCGGACCAAAATCCACAATGGATGGAGAAAGTTCACACCCAACGATCATAGAAAGTAAAAGATTGGTGTGGCATTTGTGGTGGACACGTCAGAGAAAATTTAATCTCTAAACGATATTTATTACTTTTGTAAGACTATATTATTCCAGAGCTTAGATTATTCCCGGACAATAACAATCCCAAACAAATATGGTTTCAACATAATGGGTCTACTCCACATTTTAGACATGTGGTACGGGCATATCTAGATGAAACTTTACCTGATAAATGGATTGGACTCAGAAGGGTAATTGAATGGCCAGCTAGGTATCCTGATTTGACCCCGCTTGACTATTTTCTGTGGGGTCACACACAAAATGTAGTTTACAAAAATAGGCCGCAAAATATCGAAAAGTTGCAGGAACAGATAAGGCATGGAATTTCCAGTATTGCTTCCAACACAATTTTAAAATCACTACAAAAATTTGTTCAGCGAATTAATTACTGTCAGGAGGTAAATGGTGAACTTTTTCAGCACCTTATAAAAAAGAATTCCAAAGAAAATTGTTCTTGTTTATTAACACCTATTTTCTCTCTTTTGTTATTCTGGCATAACTATTGTTTTCATAAAAATAATCCAGGACATTCATTAAAAAATACATTTTTTCATTTCATGCATTTTTATCAATCCTGAATTATTATGCTCTTCACCACCTTGTGATATTTTCAAAATAGATATCCACAATTTGGGTCAGTTTTTTTTCTTTTATAAATTTGAGTAGTAAAAAGTTACCTACTTTCAAAATTCGATACTCGAAAACGGTTAAGTTTAGCTACATGATGTGCTATATGATTTTTTTTTAGAATTTGGAGAAGAATTGAAATATGGAATAATATATAGGGTGTTCCATTAAACAAAAAGTAACTTTGTTTCGTCATGACTTTTTGACTGATCCTGTATACTTAATCTTTATTGTCATAGATGTAAAAAAACCCTAAGAAGTTTGTGTCTTATGATTTTTCGATACTTTAGGAGATAATCGACCGTTGACATATATATCAGCGACCATGTTATACGATTGTTTATATTCATCAAACACGAGAGCTCCGACTTCGTTAGGTTGTGATGTAGATACGGTGTAACCCTTTTTAGATGGAAAAAAACATGTAAAAAGAGCACTTATTGTCCGCTTTAATTCGATTTTTTTTTAGAAAAACTGTTTAAAAAAAATTGCATCACATGACATTCGAATTTCTTTTTAGATATTACATGCCATTATTATTTTTCTTTTCGTTGTCAAATTTGATATAAAATTGATTAACGATTTGTTTTTAATCTGTACGGGGTCAATTAGGTTTGCACAAATCTGTATGGAAAAATATTATTTGCTAATTATATGAAATTATAGAGGCATAATAAACAAGTTATCATGTAGGTTAGTCCTGTTAGCCCAACATAACATGTTAAGTATAATGTAAAACATAATATCCTAAAAATAATGCTTATGGAAATACCATGTACAAGAAATTATTTCTCTGACCCAAATTTTTTTATGTACAAAGTGTAATATGTGGTTCAAAATTCTGTTAACTAGTACTAACTGTTCTGTAATCTAAACAAAACTTCAACAATAATCGATATTTCAAGTTAACCTCCTTTGCTACTATTACCCCAATAGCTGAAGAAATTTATTGCCCCAACAAGTTCTTATCATGTCACTATTTCGGTTTAACGTCACAACATCCTTATTAAGGAAAAAGCTGGGATTGCCTAAGATACCCCTAGTGTAAGATTCAGTCAGGACGCTGCCAAATATATCAGTGTCGCCAAATATAGGGCAAGGAATTCTAATAGGGCACCTTAAGATTGATATCTCCCCATGGACAGAGATTTAATTTGTTCGCCATCATCCTAATTCGTTTTAGTACAGTGCATCCCATTTTCGATGTTATGCTGGGGTGTCTCGGCACTGAAAAGATCCAGCAACAACCACACAATTTTTTTTGATATATTAATATAAAGAGTCTGCAAACATTTTTAAAAGCAAAAAGTATTCAAAAAATAAGAAAAACATCATATGATCATAACTATGTTCTGAAACTCTTACTTTCCGAGATACAGATTGTTAAAAAGTTTTCGAAAAAAAATTCATTATCACCTAATAAATCTACATGAATTTGGCAATTAAAAAAGAGATAATTCACGGACACAGGGATATCGTCACCTTGTCTGAGTATTGTTCAAAAAACTATGACGACACCACTGAATTATTTCAATTATTATTGTTGCCCTATTCAAACCGTGCTTACTTATTAGGTCAACCCATTTGAAAGACATAAATAGATCTTTTTTTTAACGAAAACTGCATCTCGGAGACGAATAATTTTCGGATATACAGGGTGTTTATTAAGTACTTGTACAAACTTTAAACGGTGAATCTTTCAACAATTTTAAGATAAAAAGTTCATGTGAACATGGGTCCTCGACGGCTTGGTTCTTGAGATACAGATCATACAAAAAAAATTATTTGAGCAATTATTACCTACTGTAAATGTTATTAATTTATTTGCACAAGTAATTTAGTCTTGGTTTTGTAAATAAACTAAGTTTGTCACATCGCAATACAATTAATTAATGAAAGACACATTTTGTCACTTGTTTTTCAAAAACTCTTAATGATTCAACTTACACAGTTCCAACACAGATTTAAGTTTAAACCCGTTTTAAAAAGTTATGGTTATTTAAATCCAGGTATAACACTGTATGTGGCGCCCTCTAACATTAAACAAATAACCAAGTAATTATTTGAATTTCTCATTGTCAATACTCCCAGTTTTTTCAATTCCCAATTTCCCAATTTCGTCAAATTGCCATGTTATTGAACAAAAATATAATCAAATTTTTTTTGAACACACTGTATCTTAAGAACCAATCCGTTGCGGACCTATGTTCATATGAAGTTTTAATTGGCCAAAGATTCACCCTTTAAAGCTTGTACAACTACGTAATAAACACATATTTATGTCTATTTTTTCTAACTTTCTGGAGTACCTACTTTTTGTCTTTACAGTTTTTTAACAATTTTTTTAAACATTCACATACAAACATGGTATATAGGCTGTTACAAATTCGCTTCTCACTACAGGGATCTCGGAACCGGTAAGAGGTACGAAGGAACTGAAATGGGGGCAAAGTTGCGTAATCAGGGGACCAACATTGTGCCTCTAAAAAATTAAGGCTGACATGATTAGATTTTGAAATATTTGAAAAAAACCGAAATGAAAATCCGTTTTTGTTTAATTTCAGCCTTATTTGAGGCGATATTGAAAAAAGAAGAACACTTTCTCATGCCCACTTTTTGCCCTCTATCGAATGACATATTCATATGTAACGTTTCGCCTCTCCAGGACCATTATCAACTTCATTTTTTTAAATACGACCTTTTTAATTTTATTTTTTTATTTTATTTATTTTATTACATTTTTTTGAAAGCCTTCATGGCCCCAAATACTGTACTGCTTCAAACCGAACCAGATTCAGACGTTTTGTCTCGAAAAATTAATCTTCAGTGTATTCGTTCCAATTTAACTAAATTTTTTATTTAGAATTCTTTGTTTATTGAAATATCGTACACTGTGAGTGTCGTTAGACCCTGTGAAATCCATCTAGTTGTTTAAACTATTACCACCACGCATTAAAATAAAACATTATTAGACTTTTCTTCCCGTGTCCATAGTTATTTCTAGGCTTCTCACAATTCAAACAAATTCCGATCTATTGTTTTCAGGATATTCATACAAATACATCTGACATGCTCTTTCACTGTTGCAGTTACAGATATAATAAATTTCGATAATATTACGCTGATCTTCATTTTTAACCTTTGCCAAAACGAAAATGTTTTTGAACATTTACTGAAATTTTTTAAAGAATAATATTCAGTTGGCGTTTTGTTTGTTTATATGCATTTTTTAAGAATTAATTTGTCATAATAAAATTAAAATTGTAATAATGTTTTAATTTTGACGCAACAACTTATTGAATTATATATGACCAAGTGATGGTAATAGTTAATAATAATAAATGTCTTATTGTAACGCGTGGTGGTAATAGTTTAAATAACTAGATGGATTTCACAGGGTCTAACGACACTTACAGTGTACGATAACTCAATGAACAAAGAAATCTAAATAAAAAATTTAGACAAATTTGGAACGAATTCAATGAAGATTAATTTTTCGAGACAAAACGTCTGAATCTGGTTCGGGCTGAGGCACTACAGTAAATAGGGGTCATAAAAGCTTGCAAAAAATGTAATACAATTTCTAGGGTCGTATTTAAAAAATGAAGTTGATGATGGTCCTGGAGAGACGAAACGTTATATACAAAAATTGATTATGCCATTCGATAGAGGGTAAAAGTGGAAATGAGAAAGTGTTCTTCTTTTTTCAATATCTCCTCAAACAAGGCTGAAATAAAACAAAAATGCATTTCAAAAATTTCAGTTTTTTTCAAATATTTCGAAAACTAATCATGTTAGCCTTGATTTTTTAGAGGCATAATGTTGATCCCCTGATTACGCAAGCTTGCCCCCATTTAGGCTACTTCGTAGCTCTTACCGTTTCCAAGATCCCTGTAGTGAGAAGCGAATTTGTAACAGCCTGTATATATACTATTATTATTTGTGTTGATAGAAAAATTGTTATAATATGGATTAGAATATAAATGTCACGTAAATATGTTTTTCGGATACTATAAAAAATCGACATTTACAAGACATCAAATGTCAAAAGAAGTGCATTTTGTCTGCAGAATGTAAAAGCCTTTTATATCCTGCAAACTTTTGTTAATGATAAAGCCATAATTTACGATTTGCCAAGTCGTTTATTTATGCTTATAAACATCCAATTTAACAACGACGTTTAAATTTAAATTCCAAATGAGCAATTATTACATAAAATTATTTACGTCATCATGAAGAACACTAAATGATAAATTAATAAATTATAAATGTCATATACATTTCTCTGCACTTTCTTCTGCAATTTTAGAAGTGAAATTTTCAAAAAACGTTTGATATTTGATTATGAAACGCTTTCATTCTCGAAATGTTCATGGTCGAACACAAAAAGGCATTTGGCAATTTAGAATAAACAGTTAACCTTAGAATTTTTGAATATTCAACTTTCAACCTTAGTTTTTAATATATAAACTAGCTACGTCATCAATTAACACAAAACTAATACTGTTCCTGAAAACAACTAAAATTTTAACACGACTTTTCATAACATCCTAATAATTAAATACTTTTTTAAAGTTAATACTGTAGCCATAACTAAAATGTATATTTTGGCGAATGCGCCGATATTAAAATAGACCGTAGTAATAGTAGTTTTAATTTTTAAAATCAGTCGAAATGGACTCGCTGCGTTTATGAAAAACGTATTTTTCCGTTCTGTTACAGCACTTTATTAGTCGATAAAAAATTTCCCTGCAAACTGTAAAAAAATCGGTTTGAAACTAAAAGACAATAATGAAAAATAATGTAGCCATGCCCCAGCTGCGTACATTTCAAAGGATAATTTTGTTAATCACAATGTACCTGCGTCAGTATTCAGAGTTAACAAAACCTACATTAGGAAAACGCCAGTCCGTTGATACGATTCTTCTTCCTTCTATTAAACATAGGGTTTCATTTATCAACGCTATTGTATTGTGTCCTTCATTGTTTAATATAGTAGGTTCGAAAGCAGTTTTCTGGGAAATGTATAGTGGGTTTATAATTTTGAAATGCTTGCTTTGTTTAGTTATTGCAAAGCAGTAATACAGTTTTTTGACAACAACACCATTCTGTGTATAAATTACACAATAGAGGAAAAGGGAAATGCGTTCATATTATCTAAAATCGGAGATTCTGAATTTTTTTAAACAACAATTTTATTTCAAAACAAAAAAGTTTTTATTTTCCAGCTATTATTTTGATCGCACTTTTTTCACATTTATTTAAATACATCTTAAAGGAGATAAAACTGTTTTTGAGTACAAGGACAGGTCAAAGATTCCTAGCTAAGGTTAAGGAAGTGTACATATAAGTATGAATATAATAAAATGAAGCCGACAGCGAAATATAGATGACAATACTTTCACGTTGCGTATTAATTTTAATCAACAGCGAGTACATCAATTCCCTTATCGAGTTAAGGATCTACAAGACCGTAAAAAAGAACAAACAGGAAACACAGTAGGACATGTAACATAGCGAAGTGACTGACTTTATTCTCATCAAAGTCCCACATATCTGACGAGAAGAGAAAGCATCATTTCCGACAGCTGAGCTCAGCAAAAGTGATTTTTTTATTCTGATTAGAATTACGGATTTCCTTTGCCCTAAGGAAGTTAATTAATTCAAATGAATTCAGCTTGTGCCCCAGAGAGAATATAGCAAGAGAACAATATAGAAATTGGTAAAAGGGGAACAGAAAAATAATAATTTGAAGGGCAACTATTTAAATTGGTAAGTCTATTTACTAAAACAACGGGCCTCCAAAAATTTTGTAAATCTTCTCTGAGTCTGATGATCTTTTCGATATATTTTGAAGAAAATCATCACCTAAACTGTCAGAAGCATTTTCAGTCTTGGAAAAATATGTAGTTTATTATACCAAAATTATGTTTTAATGGTGCATTTTCGACACAAATATAATTAGGAAATTAGTTATGCTTCTTTTATGCCCCACTATTATATTCTATACTTTGTTTTTTAATTCTAATATGCTTCTTTGAAGTTCAAAGTTGCATACGCACCATTCCAGTCATCAAATAAAGCGGAGCTGCGTTTTGTGTTGCAAGGTGTTATGATCCAATACCTCAAGATCAAATTTTAAATCTTGTCAATTTGATATGTACGTCGACTGTGTGCTGTTATTATATATATTTTTTGAAAATAGGCATCGGTTAAATATTCAATTATGAGGTTTTATTTGAAATTGTGTACTTTTTGTAATGTTTGTACAATATAAGGAAAGTACAATCAAAATTGGTGATGATTCAAAAAAGTTTTGAGTACAAAAATTTTGCATAATTCTGGGTGGCCTGTTTTTGGCAAGTGTGGCCGTTGTCTATGAAAGTATATTACACGGTTTAACAACATTTATTTGTACATTTTCATTAAAGTCGGCGTTGTCTATAAATTGGTATATTTAAATATTTAACAGGATCATCAGTTAATTGAGTATAGTCTTTCTGAAGTCAGTTGAATATGTATAAACGTCTAGCAATATAATTTAATGAATTTCATAGGCGTGTCTAAAAAGTTTTCTGATAACGGTAAATAATAATAATAATTTGTAAATAATGTGTAGAAAATTTCTATTAGATATATGTTCATTTGGCCAACAACATATTTTAATTACTTATGTTCTCAAATAATTTTATGATATTGATGGTAGATTTTGGGTATGACATATCAAATAACATTTAAATTTTCATTAAAATATATTACTCCTCGGCAAGAACCAACGGGAAGGTATGAACATATCCTTGCTAGGAACAATTTATCAACAACTGAAATTTATGACCGATCGCCCAGTGCGGCTGTGGTTGTGCGCCTTTTGCCCGCACGCGCATTCTTCAACTGAGCGTATACATTTCTACCACCTCCACGTTTAGTTTGACCAGACCTGTATATGGGTATGGCTAAATACATACGGGAACAAGTTTTTCAAATATTTCAATGCCGAGTTTACTATGTACGACCGAACCTGGTACATACTGCCTAGCTCTTTGCTCTTTAATTGAGATCGGAGCTGTTTAGTTAATATGCAAATTATAGCTCAAAATTATAACAAACTTACAATTTCAGAAAAATTGTACCTACATTATGTTCATTAAAAAACGAATATATTTTTATACAACTCGTATGAAATATTTACTCTTGTCTTGATATATTTTTTGACCGCAAGTTTAATCAACAAAGAAATACGTACGTATAAGTACGTATAACCTACCTACAATGAGCTGGATACAGTAAAACTAAAACATTTAACATAAATCGTTCAGTTTATGAAGTCTATCTCATGTTATGGTTATCCTAATTAAACTTAAAGACATAAACTTGAAATATACTTTATAGATAATTTAACAGTTACTTTTAGTTAAATTACTTTGATAATACAAATTCCTGTTACATTAGTAATAAAATGAATAAGAGCTAATCGCTTTTCCGATGTTTGTATACATTCCGTTGTATATGGCTATAAAAAGAGAAGTTTTGGTACAAAGACTAAATTCGTAGCGAGTTTATTCAACTCTGCCTAACTTCAAATTTGGGGACAAACAAATATGAGAACAAACTTTCTGTGATATTTTTTTATATATCAGTACGTGAACTAAGTAAAATAAGAATATATTCATTCCGAAAATATTGTCTAGACGATTTGTCATACAAAAAAATAAATTGCTAGAAGTGATTTTATATATTTTTATATACCGACATGTTTTAGAGCACAAAACTACAGCAATATTGATGTTAAGTTAAAACACTGTACTGAAAATAATTACTTTTAATAAAAAAATATTCATTTTCAAAGCATTCCAACTGGCTATTTGAAAGATAAGAGTGATAGCAATAATTTTATACAAATCGTAAGTTGAGTAACAACAAATTTTAAATATACTAAAAAACATCAAACCGTAAGATCATTAGTGAAGTAAAAAAAATGTACTAGCATTCTTTGGTTGTAAAATAAAAAATTTTCTTCATTTTGTTTTTACAGAATATGTAAAATAAAATTGCAATATAATATACACAGTGTCCGATTTCTAATTTATCAAACAAACACGGATCATAAACTGCATTTGAACTCTTTTAAACATAATATTTAACATACTATTTTTGCTACAGAATGTTTTAATTATTTTAGAATATTTATTTATTTTACATTTTAATGACATTTCGACTGAAGTCTGTTACATTCTTTAAAAAATGGTTGCGCATAACACAGCAATATCTGCAGCAAAATGTTTTTGAAGATATAAAGTTATATACATTTTTATAAGAAATATACGAATATTAATTTTGTTCTGAAATGCAATATTCAAATAAAATAAAATATTTAAAAATACAAGTGAGATTTTTTTTATATAGATACAAGTACCTATTAAATACCTGTTCTAAAAAGTTTTGTAGTTTTGAAAAGGTTTCTGTTTTATTCCATATTGATGACATTTTTATTTAGCAGCAGTTCTCATATTTCAAGCAAATGGAGTCACATTGTCTGCATATAGGGAACATTTCGTTGTCGCCATCATCACCATCCAAATAATCTAGAACTGAGAAACTACTACTAGAGTAAATTTCATCTATTTTCGTTTTGTATTTATTTATTTTTCATATTTTTGTTAATAACTATATCACTAATATCCACAACAAATGGATTTAAATTTTGTAGATTATTATTGCCCTCATTACGCTATAACCCACCAAACTTATTTTTTTTATTCATTTTGTGCCAATCACACGATTATACTGGTAAAACTAGAGTCTACCGAAATATTACCATTGGTAGACGGTTTTATCATGTTACGTAAAGAACTGAATTCAATTTTAAAACTGAAAAACAAAACTGGATGGTCCGTCGTGTCGTTATGCGGTGGCCTACGTACCTGGTCACCGCCAGTTACGTATTTTTCATTTCATAGCCTCAGCTTTGACCTTCCCTTGTTGTTCTCGGGATAAGTTCCGTGAGGCAATATCCGCTATCAGACTCCTAGGCCCGCCTTGATGTTCATTCCGGTTCTTATTCTTAGTTCTTAAGCCTCTACGGACGGAATCGCTTCTCAGAGCAATTCGACAACATTTCACCGTTTTTCACTGTCTGCATCTTCAATGGTGACTCTTCAAATATTTGGTAGAGACTGAGGCCACTTACGACCTCGTTCCCTTTTGGTGAGTAAGCTTACCTATTTACTAGATACTGCAGGTGAAATTCAATGACAGTCAGGGTATAAAGTCAGTGGAGTAGTTGTTTCTTCCACCTAGTGCGATACCACTGTGTAATATTAAAACAAATTTAGATGACTGATGACCCAGTCTCTTATAGAGCTTTGCTGTAAGGCATGAAAATTATATAAAAATGGGTCTGGAGATGAAGACTATTTAATACTACAAGCATTTATAGTGCAATAAATAAATATTGGAAATATTTATTTATTGCACTCAATATTTCGCTCAGTACATTACATTATCTAACGCACAATTTTTGAAAAATAAGCAAAGACCCTTAAGGCTGGAGTTTTATAGACAAGAAATAGCATTTTTCGTAAGACAACGATAGAACAAAAAATCCATTTAAACTGTAATAATGGACACCCACGTAAACATCCGATGCACCTTTCCTGTTTTGTCGAGGATTTTGAAAGTTAAGGAAATATAATGATAAAGATAAGAAGTAAAAAATAGGCTTTTTTCCTTATTCTGAATGTATTGTCAGCTTGTAAACTACGTTATACCTTATGGAAAACTTGTATAATTGGTACAGTGAAGAGATTGTTTCTAACTGGGTTAGATTTTCTAAACCACCCGTCAAAAGACTTTAGTGAACAAATTCACTAAAAATTACATATAAAAACGCCCCCTTAGAAATAATTTATCAGTCTTTAATTTTAAAAATTACAACTGGCATGTTCTGGATACTGAATTTGGGTAGTTTTTCGTAGATATATTAAACAAATTCTTTGCGTGAATTTTTTGAAACTAGTACCTAGTTATATGAATATTCAAGGTTGTAGGTGAACTGCCTGTATGTAACGAGCAAATCCCATTTTGATGTACTCTCTATGAACATTTCAGCTAAGCCCTTATCTAGGCCACATCGAACTTTATACTCAAAAGCTGCCTTGAAATAGAAACCAACACTAAGTACTCGGTTGAATAATGTCAATCATAAACTTTCTTGTAGGCACACATCTAGGTCTAATGTATTAAGGGATTGACCTACTAAACACAGTCAGCTAATGTATAAATCAGCTGATAGGTGCAGTTTCAAGTGGAAGGTAGTGAAAAGCTTGCGCACACGATCAACTTTTCGACCCAGGTCACCGAACCAGGTCAACGCAGGGCCATCCTGGGCCGGGCCGTTGAACCGTGCCTACCTCTTACTACACCTTTAAGCATTGGCGTTCAAGTATCAGTTCAGGCGGAGCACCATGTCCCATTTTTTTTCGAAAAGGGTAATTTCAGTTACATTTAAATATGATGCTTCAACACGGAATATAATGGTATGTGCTAAAAAACGTACATGATTACTGCAAAAATATATAATATGCTATAATATAAAAATACATATGTACGTTCCGAAAAAATAAAAATATTGCTATAAATATCTGTATTATAGAAAAGTAGATTCGGCTACAAGTTATATCAAATTTTGTTAAAAAATATGAAAATGCAAGTTATTTCCTACTTACTTTTACAATTATTGAAGACATCGGTCTGAGAAGGAGATAAATCTGTATTTTCAAAAAATGAGATTTTTGCAGATAACGTTTGAACATGTACTTTTTTCCAGGTTAAATGTGGAGTCTGTGGGCTTGATAAAAATTAGATAAAATCTGGTGGAAGAATGCAATAAGTTTTGCAACATATCTGTTGTTTTTTGCGATTGGTAAATTCCACGTGTTTTCACGTAATTTTTTCTAAAAGTTTTGTATTTTTTACAAATATATAATTTTCTATGATGAAATAATTCCAGTAAAATGTGGAAATAGAAATATCTTTTTGTAGTGGCTATTCTTTATATTAAGTGTTAGTCTTTATAAAGAGTGATATTAGACAATTTTTAACAATTTCAATATAAGAATGTATTTCTCTATTAATGACTAATTAGACTAATTTTTATTTATGTTACAAATGTCACTATTTTAGCAAAAAACAAATGTTTACTAGCCTTCTTTTACTGAATGTAGTATCTTCATAGATGCCTCCTCTGGTGTAATGGAAACATTATATTTTATCAGCCCTAAAATTCATTCTAGGGCGGAATAGCCTTGATAAGGGCCAAATTTACAGAGTGCCACATATGTAACGGTTTCCATTTATTTCGAAACTTTAAAAGTGAATATCTCGATAATGGTTACTCGTAACCATACAAGCCAGGTATACTTTTTGTGTAGAAAAAGTAGAAAAACGAAAAAATATCAAACAGGCAGATGTACTGAGAAATTATGGCATTTCAAAAAAAAATGCAACATGCCGCATGTGGCGCTTTCTAATAAGTAACAACAAAATTATGACCGAATTTGAATTTGTCACCTCGGAGAACTTTAGGTCCCCAACATTGTTGCAATATATGTAATTTGGTAAAGGTTATTTAAAAATCATAAAAAAAAGTTTTTTACTTTGACGTCCTGTATCTTTTTTAGTATCAATTTTGAACTAAGGGAAGTTGAGTTAAATCTTAATATTTTAGTGTGTAGAATCCGCTTACTTATAGTATACCCTGCATAATCAAAACGTCGGTAAATTATAAAAAATGAGTGTTTGTTAACAGGTTAAACCGGCGAATATTGTATACAGGGTGTTAATGATAAGTTTTGCCAAACTTTAATGGCGTATTCTACCGATGAAAATAATCAATGTTTGCCCTATACAAATTTTTGATAGCAAGCTTCTCTACGGAGATACAGGGTGTTAAAAGTTTCAAATATTTATATGATTTTTCCTGGCAAAAAATATTTAATGATAAAATTTGAGGGCGGAAATTTTTTTAGTAGGGACTATTTTTTCATGACTTATTCCAAAATACACTCCAGTGACGTAGTTGTTGAGGGAATAGGGGCTCTTTTTTGAAAAAAAATCGTACGCTACTGGTTTTTTAAATAATTTTAAATGTTTTCATAATGTACTATCAATTTGTGGCAATAACGTATTCTTGAAAAGTATTCGTAAAATTTACTGGCCTTTAGATAATTGGGAAATCCAATAAGAAGTTACTTCACTACCTATGTTGCTATTTATCATTTTCTATTGATTGCTAAATGTGTAACAATAAATTCAATACCTAATATTTTTGAGAGATTTTAAAACACTATACAACGCCACTGTTTTGTGTGTTGCAAAAAGTTTGTTATTTTTCATACAACTAAAAACAGATTTTAATAGAAAACAAATATGGTATTCAATTCTTTTCAACAACTGTAAATTACCATTACCGTAGGTGGTAAGTTGTTGCTAGGAAAGAGTCACAATTTTGAAACTATCGCATATTTTTGTCACGTTTCTTTGCTAGTTGTGGTCCGTTATACAAATATTGAATTAGCAGAAATACATTTTACATACGGTAGAGCGAATGGCAATGCTAGACAAGCTGAACGACTTTATAGACAGACTTTTCCAAATCGACGTTGTCCAACAAGGAATACTTTTTCAAGCGTTCACCGTCGAACTCGTGAATCTGCATGCCTGTCGCTACCAAAACGTCGAGCAAGAGAGACCTGTTCGTACAGTTCATTTGGAAGACAGAATTTTGGAATCTATATATGAAGATCCATCTACCAGTACCAGACAGATATCAACAGATTTGGGTGTATCACATGTAACAATCTGGAACGTCTTACGTGAGCAGAACTTACGCCCATATCATGTCCAGCTAGTTCATGCATTAAATGAAAATGACTATCAACAGAGGATTGAATTTTGTCAGTAGTTTTTACAACAATGCGAACACCCTGATTTTCAATTATTAATATTACTTACCGATGAAGCGAAATTCACAAGATGAACCATTTTGAATTGTCATAATAACCACTAATGGGCGGATGAAAATGCCATTGAGGTTACGTCAATTATTGTGGTATATGCATCGTGGGCCACCACCTCATCACAGCTTTACCATTAGACAGTTGCTGAATAATTAGTATTCTAATCACAGGATTGGTAGAGGTGGACCCATTGCTTGGCCGGCTCGTTCCTCCGACCTGAATTCCTCGGTTTACTTTTTTTGGAGCTACCTCAAAACTGTGGTATATCGCGCTCCAGTTCCCAACGCAGAACTACTTCGACAGCGCATTGTAGAGGGTTTCGCAACCATACACAATACGGCTAGAATTATGAGGCGTGTAAGACGATCAATGAGGAGACGCTGCGAAGCTAGCATTGCATCGCAAGGACAGCATTTTGAACATTTCTTGTGATGTTATGTAGTGTTTTGAAATATCTCAAAAATATTAGGTATTGAATTTATTGTTACACATTTAGCAATCAATAGAAAAAGGTAAATAGCAACGTAGGTACTTAAGTATCTTCTTATTTGATTTCCCAATTATCTAAAGACCAGTAAATTTTACGAATACTTTACAAGACTTCTTTATTGCCACAAATTGACTATACATTTTAAAAACATTTAAAATTATTTAAAAAACCAGTGGCATACGATTTTTTTTTTCAAAAAGCTCCCCTAACTACGCCACTGAAGTGTATTTTGGAATAAGTTATCCATGAAAAAATATTCTCTACTAAAGAAATGTCATCCCCCCAAATTTCACCACTCAATCTTTTATGCCAGTGAAGTTACAGCAAAAATAATATAAATATTTGAAACTTTTATCACCCTGTATCTCCGTAGGGAAGCGTCCTCAAAAAATTTTATAGGGCAAAGCTTAATTATTTTCATCGGTAGAATACACGCCATTAAAGTTTGGCAAAACTTATCATTAACACCCTGTATATTATATTGACTAAAAGCCACTATCATTAAACTCAGAATCCTTATATCGTGAAGGTTAAAATCACGGAATACGAAAATAAAAACATTTCATTACATCTTTCGGTTAGTAAGAAAGAAATCGCATATTAAAAACTTACTCCACTGTACTTATTTATGAAGGTCTTTGCAACAGTTACTGCAAACGATTTTTCATTGACTTAAGTAGGCTTTAGAACCGTTATATTTGACGAAACATGGCAGACAAAAAATCCTTCACATAAATTTCAAACATGGAAAAGAATAAAAGGCTCCTATAATAAATGGCAAAAACATACAACGAATTTAGATGCCTTGAATTTACTTACCATAACTTTTTTGGTCCAGATTACACTAGCATATATGTAAGTAAAATAAAAAATACCTATGTGTACCCCTAACGTATCAAAACATTAAATTTTCTAGTTAAAAACTCCCTTAAAGGATAAGTTTCTTTATTAAATTCGTTTTTAATTAAAATTTAAAATAATTGTAACCAAAGCATTAAAGTGAATATCTGTGAAAATAAAAAAAAATAGATGTTTATGTAATTATTATATTCAAACTTGTTTTACTTTACAGTAGTACCCCGCAGTTATACTATTACGGCATTTACAATATTATCCGAATTAATCTTGAACACATGAGCTTTAAATATTCCATTTATATAATTTAAATATTAATCCAGATAATGCCGGAGAATTTCAGATTATCATCAGGTAATACTCTGTTAACGTATGAACGTCAAATGTAGCAAATGTAACAAATCCCTGAAGAGATTTCGAATGGGTTTATCAATATTCCATATAATGGAGAGGTTAATTGAATTTTGTTTGCTGAACGACAGATAGTGTTATAAAATGTGTAACCAGCTAAATTTTGTAATAACACACAACTGACAATAATCAAACAACACAGTTATTGAAAAAAATGTATCTATTACATGATTTACGCTTACGATAATTTTCTACGGATGGTTTTTATAAAATTCTTTTCTCGCAGAACTGGATTTGCCCTGAAATGAAATCTCAAAAGCTCAAAACATATAAAAACTTTCAGTTCGACGTTGTTGGAAACTGAATAATATTTAAATATTTAGATAATAAGCAAGCTCAAATTCTTCAAAAAAAGTAATTTTTACCTTTCTAAAGTCAATAAGATAAGATGACGAAGAATTTGAATAAAAAAAACATTTTGAAGGGGTCCGCGAAAAAATTTGAGTACCACTGTATATTAAAAGGAAATTTTACGTAGATTTCAGAAACGGGACATTGTTAGGTTTTTACATTTAAAAATATATACCATGGGTTGGATTATAACTCAAAAATTGGTAATTCAACGTAAAAACTACATAGGAAATTTCTTAGTGGTTATACCGAAAGTCGATACTAACTGTCTTAAAATGGAACACCTTGTATATTATTGCATTTTTGAAAAGAGCATCTATTTTTAAGTTGAAACCATATAGCACATTCCATACTTAGGATTGACCGTTTCTGAGATATTTTGATTTTTAAGCAAAAATTGACAGATGCAGACTATCAGTAAAATTTAGTTTTCCCGGAAATGTAGGTCTATTTTTTTGTACAAATTGGACATTTTGTAGAGGAAGGCCAAATTTATCGAATTTGACATGAAAATTTTCCAGTTTTTATACAGAGTGGTCAATAAAAAATATATCCAATATGAAGTTCAGAAAACGTGGAAAACTCGAAATTTTTAAACGGAAACCCTTAATTTTATTAACGTTTTCGCATTCTGCACCAAAATTAAGTGTAGCTTTGTTAAAGTTTCCCTATACCTAATCCCAGTGGATTTCATTATTTACGAATAAACATTTCCTTTTCCAAAAATGATGTTTCCATTTTTTTCGCACGTTTTAGGTTGGCCGTGACAGGTAAGTAACAATCAACATGACAACTGTCACATATTTTTAATTGTCAAATTTAATTTAATAAATGTTCAAAATGTCTTCCTTCAACTTCTCAACTTCTAAACATTTTTCACACCTTCACCCATTAGTTCCTTGTGGTTGCTGCTCTAATAGAATTCGGTGGTAGATGCTCAAATGTTTGCCTTACTCTATACATACAATTTTCCTTTGTTGTTACTGGAGTACTATACACACTACTTTTTAGTGTCCCAAATAAAATAGCGTACCTGTATCACTGGATTCTATTAGAGTACCGACAAGGAACTAAATAAATTTGACAATTAAAAACCTGTGACAGTTGTCATGTTGATTGTTAATTACCTGTTACGGCCAACCTAAAATGTGCGAAACAAATGGAAACATTTTAAGAAAAGGGAAATGTTTATTCGTAAATAAAATGAAAACCACTGGGTTTAGCTATAGGGAAACTTTAACAAAGTTACACTTAATTTTAGTGCAGAATGCGAATACGTTAAAAAATTAGGGGTTTCCATTTCAAAATTTCGAGTTTTCTACATTTTTATACTGAACTTCATATTTGATAATTTTATTTGACCACCAATTATTACTTTAAATAACTAATGTCCTGCGTCACAAGGCCGAATCTGTTTGTATTAAATTTACATTTGTCTAATTATATGTCTCACTTTTTTAAAATCATATATATTTTAGCTTTTATATTTTTACTGAATTGTAAAGGTATTGAGCTATCTCAAACAAATTTAAACATTTTTGGTATCAAAGAACTTGACTTCCTTTGACAGGATTTACAGAAAACTTTTGGAATTTTTTTGAATTAGGACAATATATTTAAAATAAAGTAAAATTACAAGATTTAATAATAGAACATATATTTCTAAAAAATTTTATACTAAATTGAACGCAAAATTCTTAAATCAGTCCGTACTGTTAATTGGACTCTATACGAAAATACAACTTTATANCCTCGAGTTCTTCGGCGTTTTCATTGGTGACATTCCTGTCGCTTGATGGATTGGTACAGGTGGTACCGAAACAATTTTCGCATGCAATGGTACAGAGAACATTATTTTTTCTACATTCACACGATAACCCACAGCGTGTTTCAATGGAGCAAGAGCAGGAAATCATTTTCAGAAGTGAATCTGGACCTGAATCCTGCGTCATGGCTAATGGTTCGTACTCCCCGTCGTGAAGCTTCCACCCCCAATCCTCTGGATTCATCTCCGCACCGTACCACGTTTGCACTTGGAAGTAAAGATTAGATTGAGTTTCGTCCCATTATTTTCCATTAATTTATATTCATCCTTCTTAGAAGATTAACGCCCTTCCCCAAAATAATCAGAAATAGTCATCGGACGCATTTGGCAGGGTCAGATTCGGAATCAGCACCGGCAAAACCCCCGAGATCCATTTTTCCAGTCATTTCGGGAACTTTAGATTTCAGGAGTCGGAGTCGGAGGATTTCGGAAGTCGCCCCCCGGGAGTCGGGTGGACTGGATATATGCATATTCGAATTCTGCTCCCCCCGAAACCACCAATTTTTGCGGTATTTCGTGGACTTTGGCAAGTTTCTCGGATGCGTTGCATTTCTAGATGCATTTTGTGCACCCGCGATGCATTTCCGCCACTTCCGGACTTTTTTCCGACGGTCTCTCTGAACAAAATGCAAAAAACCGCATTAAAATCGGGCCGGGCCGCGAAAATCTAGATATTTTGGGGTAAATCGTTCTTTATTGCCTGGTCTGTAGTTCCTTGTGGTTGCTGCTCTGATAGAATCCGGTGCTAGATGCTCAATGCCTTACTCTATACATACAATTTTCCTTTGTTGTTACTGGAGTACTATACACACTACTTTTTAGTGTCCCAAATAAAATAGCATGCCTATATCACTGGATTCTATTAGAGCATCGACAAGGAACTAAATAAATTTGACAAATAAATACCTGTGACAGTTGTCATGTTGATTGTTACTTACCGGTCTCGGCCAACCTAAAATGTGCGAAACAAATGGAAACATCACTTTAAGAAAAGGGAAATGTTTATTCGTAAATAAAATGAAAACCACTGGGTTTAGCTATAGGGAAACTTTAACAAAGTTACACTTAATTTAAGTGCAGAATGCGAATATGTTAAAAAATTAGGGGATTCCATTTAAAAATTTCGAGTTTTCTACATTTTCTGAACTTCATATTTGATAATTTTTTTTACCACCAATTATTACTTTAAATAACTAATATCATGCGTCACAAGGCCGAATCTGTTTGTATTAAATTTACATTTGTCTAATTATATGTCTCACTTTTTTAAAATCATATATATTTTAGCTTTTATATTTTTACTGAATTGTAAAGGTATTGAGCTATCTCAAACAAATTTAAACATTTTTGGTATCAAAGAACTTGACTTCCTTTGACAGGATTTACAGAAAACTTTTGGAATTTTTTTGAATTAGGACAATATATTTAAAATAAAGTAAAATTACAAGATTTAATAATAGAACATATATTTCTAAAAAATTTTATACTAAATTGAACGCAAAATTCTTAAATCAGTCCGTACTGTTAATTGGACTCTATACGAAAATACAACTTTATATAGCTTGCCATATATCTCCCGGCAAATAACCCCACCAATTTAACCGCAATTACTCGTTTCTCCCACTACTTTGCATATTTATTGTACAAAAAGTTGAATCAAAAAACGTAATGACTGCACGTAACTGCTGTGTAGACCTCAGTAATGGGACAATGGAAAATATTGTTTTTAATTAATATGAACGTTTATTCCACACGGGTCCATTACTTATATTTGTTTCAAGGTTAAAACGAAATCACAGTCTATGTTTCGGTGGGGGGGGGGGGGGAATCAGAAAGTTATAACTTTGTAATTTTCATGCAAATATTGTGAGTGTTAAAATTTGATTTAATAAACTAAATCAACTGTTTTCAAAATAGATATATTTAAGATAAATAAAAATTAATTAAAGCACTAATCATCTGTTTTTAAAAATACATTTTTATGCTCAATATTCAAATAAGTTTAATAGAAATAATATGGACTGTCTATTACGTTAAAAATTATAAAACAAATATCTTCAACCTGTACTGCCAGCAAACGTCGAAACTGCATAAATTCATCAATTAACTTCAACGTGATGTGCAAGAAAGGGAAATTCGTTATTCAGGAAATGTTACCTGCCTAATCAAGTTTAAATTTCGTTTGTCTGCAGCATACCAATCAATCAGGTTTGTGCTGGATTTCGTCAGTCCAATCGTATTCAGTTTTTTCATTCATCTTTATTAACACAACAAAATGCCAGGAATTGGATAATTTTGTATCACGAACATTTGACTTATATAGATACTCAATAAATGTGCAAATAATAATTAAGAAAATAATATTTTTTTTGGAAAATACATAAACACGTAGTTTTGATCGATTCTTTTTTACATATGTACACTGGGTAGGACATATGGAAATTGAAGATTAATTAGATATTTTCAACGAATTTACCATTGTACCTTTTTTCAAAACTGTCTCAATTAAGAAATCTGTCCTGGCAATATATATTTTTTTAATAAGTACTTAATGCATTTAGGTGGTAGAATTAGAAAATAAAAAAAATAGCACGTGTGAGATTATTTTGGTGTTGAATTTTGAGTGAATTTCAGATTTTAACAAAGAAATGAGCTTATCAACAGAATTTTTATTTAGAAAAATTAAAATATGTGAGAATGAGAAAAAACTGTGCAAAAATCCCCCCATTCGGAAGTACTATGCATTTCTGAAGGGAACCCAAAGATGTGCACAAACGGACACCGACGCGCATCCGCTATCAGACGACAATGCTATTTAGCTAACAAATGCTTTATTGAATATTATTCAACGAATAGTGTTATTATTTCAATACAAATGGGTGTGGAAATTTCTTAATATTTGAACAAGAACAATTAATAAAGGTTCAGAAAAAAATATATATGTAAGTTACCGAAAAATTCTGTAACAGCATTTCTCAAAATTAGTATCAAAACTTCTACCTACCATTAAAAAAAATCATAGACTTATCACTGCAGCAAATCCAACAAAGGCCACTTTGTATATATAAAACCACCATAAAAAGGTATATAGGCAATTAGAAATCGACATACTTGAGCGGTTTTTCCAGTAAAACTACCTGACGTTTTATTGAATTTATGCATCACTATACAGTTATATTTTTTGGTAGGTAAAAATAATTTCATGAAATCATGATAGACTGATTATTTTAAGAGTTTATTTAATCAATAAGGCAGAAAATATTCAAACAAATAGAAACAATATTAACAAACATTATTAATTTATTAACATAAAAATAATATTTTAACATCAGCGCATTCACCAATTTATATAAAAGATAATTAACACGACTAACCAGTGATGCTTTATTGAACAAATACAACCCTCATATTATGATTAAATCGCTAATGAATAACAGAGAATATTTGTTTATGTTTGTGGTTTTTACCATTTACAACGGTTAATGGTTAAAAAATTAATTCCTTCGGGGTGTCAGATGACCTATTTCAAAATATTATAAAGCAGTACTATGTGTTACTATCTTACGAATAGTTTTCACAATTTAAAAGTGGTCGATAGAGAGTCAATTGAAGATGATCCCCGATCAAGAAGTCCTTCGACTTCAATTGATGATTCCCACATTCATAAACTCAAAGTTCTGACGCGTGGTAATAGCAGATGGACTGTCACCAAAAATTGCATCTCAACCGGGTTATGCCATGAAAGTTTGACTGAAAAAGTGCACATGAATCGAGTTGCAGCAAAATTTGTTCCTCGTTTGTTGACCGAACAACAGAAGGAAAACCGTGTGGACGTTTGTCGTCAACTCATTGAATAATTCAATGACGATGAAACATTTATTCATAAGATCATAGCGGGAGATGAAAGTTGGGTTTACCCGATGACATTGAGACAAAAGTTCAATCATCACAATCGATTGGCAAAGGATCTCCACGCCCCAAGACAGCACGTTAGTCTAGATCCAGTATCAAAGTTTTTTTCGACTTGGAATTGTGCATTTTGAATTCTTGCCCCATGGTGAAACAAGTATAATCGCTTAATTTATCTCGAATCATGTTTAAAGTAGGAACTTTATTTTCTTTTGTGCGCCGTATTACATCTCTGGTAAAATCGTCAATATTCTTTAATTTTGTATTTTTCCGTTTCCTCTTTGTACCGTGATTGATAACGTCGCTTTCTTTAATTACGCGATAAATTGTCGTTTTTTATAATTTAGTTAATTCGCTAATCCGTTTCCTAATTTCTTTATCACATTGTTCACTATTTTCTCATTTCAAACATTCATATACTTTTAAAATAATACATTGACTTTGTACGTGTAAATCTTTGCTTTTAAACTCTGAGTTTGTTTCGATGCTTTCGACAAAAACCGACTCGACTATTTGGGGATTTTCCTGAGTTATTTCGTTATCTTCCGTTTCAAAGGGTCTCCAGAGAGCCATGTTAAATTACTAGATAATTACATATAACATTTATTTTAATAACTATTATCCTTTCCTTGTTACGATATGAACAATTAATAATATTAACTGATAATTAAAAATATGTATTATACCAACAATATACCACGCCAAGCACAGCTCTCCACTGCACTGGCAAAACCAAGTAAACCACGTTCGACATCAAACTAATTATAGAATACCATGCAAAAAATTATTTACGACCCCGTGGACCAATACAGGTTTGCTTTGACGACCAGCGCGCCGCCGTCGATTCTACATCAGGCGGACTGGTTTATCAATACCGGACTCGCCCAATAGCTATTCGAGTATAAATTATGAGACAGATCATGGCTAAAGCATACGTAAAAATTTCAAAAGAAGTGCAAACGGTCCTTCCTGTGATTTAAGATTTACAAGTTCCAATTGATATCGTAACGACTATACTATCAAGGTATTTTACAACGGTTGCGTTAAAAAAAATCCGCAAAAAGAGACCACAGTTGTGTCGAGACAACTCATGGTTTTTGCACCACGACCTTTGTCAATTCGTCAGTTTTGTGAAAAAATCAGATTACTGTCATCCCTCACCCGCCTAACTCGCCAGATCTGTCTCTTTGCGATTTTTTCTTATTATTAACTTAACTTGCCTTGTCAGTATGGGTCAAATCTTGCAACTGAATTTTAAAACAGTTATCCCCAAACGATTGAGCTGAAATTTTGCTCACGTTTAGTTTGGATGACAATGCATGGTTAGCTAAGTGACGTCATTCTAAATCCAATATGGCGGACAGCCAAAAATGGCGGATCAATTATTTTTTATGCATCCCCATGATATAGGTATCAAATGAAAGGGTTTGCTGAGAGGAATTCGAAAATAAAATGACGTCACTAAAAGCTTGTTTTAAAAATTTCAGTGCTGAAAGGACGCTGTTTTCAGATTATTAATGACATGAAAGCAAATTCGTCAAAGTTTAAAAAATAATGTTCGGTTATTTTCTCAACAGACCTCGTATACATTTTAATATAATTTTGTCCCTGGCAGGTTTTCTTAGATTTCTAATACAATTAATTTTTAATGTAAAAAATTCTATCAAGAGCAACTGCCTACGCTCTCCATTTATTCGAATTATGAAACTTTTATCTTCTGAAAGCAGTTTAAGAAACTTTCTGAAATAACTCATAAATCTATATTTTCTAATAGTACACTGTCAAAGATTAAAGGTTTTACTACCCATCTCTCAGGGAATTATATGACGTTTCCGAACGTGTTACTTAGAAAATGTTTTTGATTTAGATAGAAATGCTACAGCATTGCATGAAGTATTACTACGTATTATTAAGTAAAATACGAGTATTATTTTTAAAGGTAGGTACATGTAAAATCTTGTAACATATCATAGTAAGCGTTCCATGAAGTAATCTCTCATAACTCGGCCCATCGAATTAAAACATCATTTATATTGTTTGATAATACAAAGGTCCCTGTTAAAGATGATGCTGAAAATTAATATGACAAACAGTTTGGTAATTTTCATTACTAGACTATTGGTGTGTTCTAAAAAGAAGACTATTAGTTTTCCTTTCACATCCACTGTTTTGCAATCGTATCCTTGGAAAAATATATCTCATATTCATTAATATTCACAATATCATGATCTTTCTTTTTTTATGAAAACGTAACTCTATTATAAAAAAATTTCCAAGTTCAAAACCACCTTGTATATTGTTATGTTCCTATAGGCTTTACCAAAAAATATGACACATAAAAATGTAATATTTATGAAATAGTATGAATTTTCCTGTTACTTGAAGCTTCTTTAAGTTTTCATGTAAATCTGAATTTATTTATGGCCTTATACTCGTATGCCGCATTGTCATTTAAGGTCAAAAGCTGACCAAGTAAGATCAGAGTCGTATAGAAAACCTCACAATAGAATTCAAATGGAACAAGGGAATTCATGGTGTTCCATTAAAATATATATATATANATGCTTTAATCTGTATTTTTTGTTATATGTTGTTAAAATCCCACCAAGAAATTTGATGAAAATAATTAAATAAATGCACTATCCAATGTGACAAGATTTGTATTATCTATTAATAATAATCCATTTCTGGAGTTTGTTGTGATTCTAATGACTCATCCTGTATAGGGAAGGACCCAGAGGTTCTCAAGAAGTTTGAACAATTTTGATTATTAAATTTGAGCCTGTTTTGTCGTTGCAACGTTTTTGATTACTGAAAATTTTCAAATACGTTCTATTTAAATTTTAAAAATATTATCAAAATTTGTAAAAACCCTGTAGTTTAATTGTATACTTTATTCGAAATTTTTTTAAGAAAAGTAATGGTAAAATAAAGTATATAAATAAAAAAGATATTTCTTAGTGATGTTACCAAAAAACAAATGAGTATCACGTTAAAAAATATACATATACACTCATACAGGGTGTTTCAGAAAGACCTCCCATAAATTAAGGGGGTGATAGTAAAAAAAAATAACAATTTTTTGTCGTATGAACTATATATCTATCTCCTCTTGTTTTTGAGATACAGAGCGACAAAATAAAATGTTTTAAATAGAATTTTTACGAAAATTTCCAAATGGTGCGAAATATTTCTATGAAATTTGGTATTCCGTGGTTTTTAAGCACGCCAAATACGCTGGTCTAATTATTTTTTGTATATTTCATAGAGGGCGCTAGTTATGCTACATTCTTATTACATTTTAAGTTCAATTTTTTTTAAGGTTAAGTTTTTACCATTTCCAATTTCTAATGTGCAATTTTATTTTCTAAAAATAATGTACTCTTGTTAGAACTTCCTACTGTGGACGATTTTGGAGAAAAAAGGCTTTTAATTGAACTCTTACAATATTACGGTGTATAAAATAAGTGACTTTTCTCAAAGTAGGCTTATGTCAAAACTTATTGATGGATGTCTCATAAACAACGCATTCATTCTTAGTAATATTTTAAACTCTAATTAACTTTATATCAAAATTTTAGTGATTGCCAGTGACTGTAGTTAGTAATGACTAATTACAGTCACTAAAATTTTGATATAAAGTTAATTATAGAATTTAAAATATTACTAAGATTGAATGCGTTGTATATGAGATATCATACTTTGGGAAAAGTCACTTATTTTATACACCGTAATATTGTAAGAGTTCAATTAAAAGCCTTTTTTTCAGAAAACACAATGCTCCCTTTCAATGGCCACCACGTGCACCTGACTTAAATCCGTGTGATTTTTTTATTTTATTTTAAGAGACTTAAAAAAGAAAGCGTACACCGTGAGTACTGATACTGAGAAACAACTGTGGAACAGCATCTCTAGGCTGTTCACAATTTGCAAAATGAAAAAATTCTGAGAAAAGAGCATTTTATATTTTTGCGTAGAATTAGTTTATGTATTACATAAAACGGTGGCCATTTTGAACACTTCTTGTGAGAGAGTGGTCTGTTACAAGTTATTTTGTTCCTATTATCAAATAAATTGCTTCTAAAATGACGTAATTATTTCAAGTTTGAATCGAAAATACCTTAATAATGATCTAATAAAAAAACTGTATTGTATTGTATTTATAAGTTTTAGTGTACCAAATTTCAATAAAGCCTTTCAAGTCGTTTTAAAGTTATTTATAAAAAAAATCAATTTTTTTTGCTAACTTTGAACTTTAGTGGCTAAAATATATATCTAATTGCTATTTGAAATAATAGTATAATTATACATTAAGCATGACCACAAAGTACCTAATAATATTTTACAAATATCTCTAATTCCTAATTTTCCATATATTATATCAAAAAAAGTTATAAGACAAATTAAGTAAAAGTAACGTGTACAATTTTCCTTTAAATAATGTGACGAGAATTAAACAATATGTTAAATTTATAGTTTACTTAGTCAGCTTAATATTGCTAATATAATAAAAAGTGTAAGGGTTAATAATCATATAGGTACGTTTGATATGAAAGGAGCAAAAGTGAATACAATTTCACTTTCTATCTAATCATATATCACAGCGGAGGGTCGTGGCCCAGTTCATCAAAACTACGTATAGAAGTTCTAAGAAATTGAATTTCGATTTCTTCTGGGAGCTTTATAACTACATTTGTCGAGATTTACACACGTATCGTAGCACGTCAAGATATAAAATTAGGTCGACGATAAACTAAACCATCAATCGATTTGTTTGGGTTTTCTGTACCTGCCTCGTAGAGCTTTATTAAGTTTACCCTTTATTATTTTGTCCAGTTCCTTCTTGTTTAGTGAAATAAATAAAATTTTACGAGAGTAAAATTGGGTTAGCAAAATAATTTTTATTAAGCTTGGCATAATATTTTAGCATAAATTACCAAAACTGTTATAATACAGATTATCTCAATAAAATTTTATCATTGGTCGATATTCCTTAGTGTGATTTTTTCAATATGAATTTAACAGCTTAATTAAATTTTAGTCAACTTGAATATACAAAAAATATAAAAAAATATTAGAGTGTCCTTTTCAAACAAGGTTTTAGTGGTATAAAGATCAATAAGTAAAAGAACGCTATCATTGCCAACGTTTCGGTGTCATTTTACACCATTCTCAGGACTCTAAAATACAAAGAAAAATGTTTTTTAAAAATTCATTAGTGTAAAATAAATTTTCTAAAGAAACACATTTCATTTATCTCAAAATTGAAAACAAATACATTTAAAATTATATTATTGATCCTGTCGCGATTACCACCAGGTGGCAGCTTTATATTTCATAATACAATACTCACATTAAATTTGAACTGTCACTGTGCTGGTAATTGTGACAGGACCAGTAATATATGATTTTAAATGTGTTTGTTTTTAATTTTGAAATAAATGAATTGAGTTTTTTTCAGAAGATTGATTTTGACACTACATTAAATCATTTTTGTTTGTATTTTAGAGCTCTGATGATGGTGTAAAATAACACCAAAACGTTCGCAATTATTTGAAATATAGTGTTCTTTTACTTATTGCCCTTTATCCCACTAAAACCTTAACTTGGATAACTAATCAAGATCGTTAAATAGGGGAAACAAATAGTCCAGTTGCTAGAGGTTGGGCGTGTGTCAAACCTTGATAACCCGGAAATAACTACACAGGTCTACTTTAAATGATACAATAACAGGCTAATTTGCTGACAAAGTATTTTATCAGGAAAAAGAGTTATTAACAATTTAATCGTGAAAAAAAATTTTTTTAGTACTTTTCTTCAAATAACTGAGCGGGATGACTTTGTACGAAAAAATGCTTAGGACATGATTTTGTTCGTAATAAAAATAGCTACAAAATGGCGGTGGTCCGGTTACGAAATTTGCAATAACAAAGCCGTGAGATTGAAAAAACGGTATAAAACGCCAATTTTTTTAAGTTGCTGTAAAAATGTCAATTATAAACAAAAAGTGATAAAACTTTCGAAAACTATAGTTCAATATATATACAATAATGACGCTAAAGCCGAAAATCAGGAGAGCAAAACTTTTTGTTCTATAAGGTGTTATACATTCATCGGCATCTGAAACTCGAAACTTTGCCAAATTTGTTCGAAGCTTTGCTGACACTTGAAATTTGGTACACACATAGTGTAAATATGCAGAAACCAAAAGCAATTTGCAAAATTCAAGTATCTTCATTTTTGCAGTTTTGGTAAGGTTTTATACGTCACCCTAGTTTTATACGTCACCGTTTTTTTAATTTTTGGACGTATATTTATGTATATTTATAAAATATTCCATTACGGTAGATTAGCCAGCATAATTACCTACAATTTAAAAAAATATATATTTTCATCGTTTAGATCCTAAGCTACTTAACATTTTGCGCCTGTTAGCCGTAGTCGTACATTATTCAACATATTAACATAAAACAAAATCGTACGTGTGGGGTAAACCTTTAACTTTAAGTAAACAATTGTTTAAATTTACTGTTGCATATTTCTAATAGTATACAAGCGCCGAAGAGCGGAGCTCGCGCTCGAAAATGAAAAGTTAAAGGTTTACCCCACACGTACGATTTTGTTTTATGTTAATATGTTGAATAATGTACGACTACGGCTAACAGGCGCAAAATGTTAAGTAGCTTAGGATCTAAACGATGAAAATATATATTTTTTTAAATTGTAGGTAATTATGCTGGCTAATCTACCGTAATGGAATATTTTATAAATATACATAAATATACGTCCAAAAATTAAAAAAACGGTGACGTATAAAACTAGGGTGACGTATAAAACCTTACCAAAACTGCAAAAATGAAGATACTTGAATTTTGCAAATTGCTTTTGGTTTCTGCATATTTACACTATGTGTGTACCAAATTTCAAGTGTCAGCAAAGCTTCGAACAAATTTGGCAAAGTTTCGAGTTTCAGATGCCGATGAATGTATAACACCTTATAGAACAAAAAGTTTTGCTCTCCTGATTTTCGGCTTTAGCGTCATTATTGTATATATATTGAACTATAGTTTTCGAAAGTTTTATCACTTTTTGTTTATAATTGACATTTTTACAGCAACTTAAAAAAATTGGCGTTTTATACCGTTTTTTCAATCTCACGGCTTTGTTATTGCAAATTTCGTAATCGGACCACCGCCATTTTGTAGCTATTTTTATTACGAACAAAATCATGTCCTAAGCATTTTTTCGTACAAAGTCATCCCGCTGAGTTATTTAAAGAAAACTACTAAAAAAAATTTTTTTCACGATTAAATTGTTAATAACTTTTTTTCCTGATAAAATACTTTGTCAGCAAATTAGCCTGTTATTGTACTCATCATTTAAAGTAGACCTGTGCAGTTATTTCCGAGTTATCAAGAAAATGTCACTAACAGTAACTTTTCGGCCTCTGCCGACTGGAGTATAATAGAACTTAGTAACGTTGCCATTTTCTTTTTACTTCCATATTTTCAAAGAAATGCTACCGAAGTTTGTTTCCTTTTAATGAACATCCCTTATATTTTTACGGCAAGAATTTTTTTATTATATAACCAGTTATGTAATACAATCACTATAAAAAATTTATTTTCTCATGGAATAGATTGAAATACATATAGATAAAAGTATATGCCGAAAACTCTCCGGTTATGTAAATTCAACATAAATTATTGCCATTATTAATATTTTAAAAGTTTCATTTAGACGTGTCATTATTTATTCGTGGTATTTACCCGAACTTTATTTTTTAAGTTTTATTATTAATTTTATACATTATTGATGCTAGTCTCCTTCAAAGTACCTACCCCCTCCCCGATTCACACATCACAACGACGTTTCCATTTCGGGAAGCAGTCCTGGATAGATTAATTTGAAATGGCCTTTAAAGTCTGTGACGAATTTGCTTTGATGTCATCAATAGTAAAAAAAACGGCGTCCCTTCAGCGTTGACTTTAGTTTCGGAAATAAGAAAAAATAACAAGGAGCCAGGACTGGCGAGTAAGGAGGCTGCAGGAGCACAATAATCTGATTTTTGGTACAAAACTGATGAATTGATAAAGCTAAGTGTGCGGGGGCATTATCATGATGCAAGAGTCATGAGTTGTCTTACCACAATTTTGGGTTTGCGGATTTTTTCACGTAACCATTGTAAAATGATTTGATAGTACACACGGTTCACTGGTCCACTTTGAGACAACAATACAAAATGCACAATTCTATTAAAGTAAAAAAAAAAACAGTGAGCATCACTTTGACATTGGGTAGAGACTGATGTGCTTTCTTGGAGCGTGGTGATCCATCGTCGTCATTGGATTGTACAGAAAGTTGCCGAGGAACAAATTTTGCTGCAACTCGATAAGTGCATGTTTCAGTCAAAATTTAATGGTATGACCCAATTGAGATGCTAACCTCTTCTGCAATTTCTCTGACATTCAACCGGCGATTTGCACGCACCAGATTTTTGACTTTCTGAATCCAAGTACATGTGGTTATAGAGAAGGGTATACAGCAAATGATTCATACATAGAATATATGTAAATGATCATTTGTAATTACTTATTATTCATAATTCAAAATGTATAAGTATTTTGGATAAATATTTGTAGTTACTTTTGTCTGAATACAAGGTATTCAAGTGCTGTCCTATTCAGCATAAATTGTCTGAATTTAAGAAACATTCTAGCAATGTTTAAATAAACTCGCTTTTGAATACTTGTATATAGGCACACAGTTCAGAATACCTACACTATTAGATTTTTGTGATGCCATAATTAACTCGTAGATGTAATAATTTATTTTCCACATATTTAAACGAACATAATTATTAGGTATTACTTATAAGATATGATATATGAAAAATGTTATCTTATAGAATCGCTTAGGTACAATTTATCTTCAGACGTTGCGTTGTCACTATCAGAAAGTTCCCGGAGGATGATCCTGAAGTAAATATGAGAGCCGTCTTTTTTTTTCAATAAAGTAAGGCCAGCACTACTGTCACTAAAAAGGACACGCGGACCCAGACCTATAAGAAGCGTCCATTTAATAGATCCATCCACGGATAAGCCCACTTCCAGGAGGTAAATCTAGGGGCTTTCAGTGAATAAAGGATATTTAATAGGAAGGACCCTTTTATAAATCATATTAGCTGAAGACATATCTAGCAATGTCGATGTATGTTTTTTTGTGCGGACGTAGGCGATATTAAAAAAAAATGTTTTCTCTCCTGTTGCCTACAGATTATTCCCAATAAATATTGAATTATATATCGCCTGTATTTCTACATCCTATAATTCACATTTTTTATAAATCTTTTCCAACAGTTTTCCAGCAGTGGAAGTAAATTATTTTTCTTAAATAACCTAACTTATCCAATACATAAATGTGTGTGTTAACCTTTTTAACCACGAAGGCAAAGGATAGGTGATAAGTCTAGTTTAGATTGTCGTGTCCGAGGTGAAGGACTGTACATTTATCAATATTCAGAGGCAGGGACGAAGTACAGTATGGTAGTTACAGGGTAATTATGTCTGTTTGAAGAATTGCATGGTTTTGGACAGGGTTTCGTAGATCCCAGTTTACATAATACACGTGTTGGGAATTTATTAAATATGAATATCTACATATGTGAGGAAGATAATCGGTCCCAATGTAGATCCTTGGAATCCTCCTGCACAAATGTCATACCAATTTGTAAAGGAGTGACCTGTCTAGCTTGAAAAGGAGTTTAAATTTGGGTACTCGATCGGAAGCCTTAGAAAGGTTGGTGGTCACCGAATAATAATCCATCAATTTAACTAGATAGATAGATAGATAGATAGATAGATAGCTTTATTTGACCATTTGATATACAATAGTACATTTATGGCAAGTTAGAATACACAAAAAAAAGAACACAAAGATAAAAACTATTATGTGTACATAAATAAAATTACTAAAAAAAAAACAAGAACTCACACAACATAAATAAAGCAGACATTAGATGTTATTCGTAATATGGCATCGCCAGAAAATCTTCCACTGTATAAAAGCAAAACCTAAGCAAATGCTTCTTACCTACTAATTTAAAACGTGTCATATTTAACAGTCTAACAGAGTATGGAAGTTTGTTACAAAGCTAGATAAATTAATATTTATTAAGGTGTCAGGAATTGACTAATTAAGCAAGATTTCACAGCTTAAGAGAGCCAGGAGAGTTTAGTTGAATGTAAGGTGATTTATTGAATTTATTGGATTTGTTATATTTTTTAATAAAACCTAGCATCCTACTGACTTTTTCAACAACATAACCTATGTAAGAATTAAACAGTGTTTTGCTGAGATACTCTGTATACAAAATAAATCATAATACTTTTCTATTTAAACAAGAAAATCAAAAAAGTTAAATAAAAACTGAAAGTCCATAATTAATATTTTTACATAACCACCTATCTGCGTAGTATTACTTGCTAATTGACTTTGTACTCCTCTGTTATGAATTAACCCTTTCTAATAAGTGTCGATTTCAGAATTTTAATTAACTATATAATTCATAATGTACCCGCCACGTATACAATATAAATTATGTCGGAAATAAATCACGAAATTTGGCGCTTGTGAAAGCATGAATCATTGGAATTTCCAAGGAATTTCTACTAATAAATGAATCAGTGACGAAGTACAATGGAAGAATGGAGTATAATACCGCAAAGGAATATTGATAACCCTAACATTGGGCATTTCTTGTTGCCAGAACAAGCGTTCAATATTATTTGTACCAGGGTTTAAAAGGATAACTCGTATGTTGTACTGTCTTTTTAATAGCTTAGATATTTAGCTACTTCAAGAAATTTATAAATAGTATTAAATCGCAATTTTAAACTCGACTTTGAAATTACATTTTCATGGATTTATATCAAAAGTGTCCAACAACTTATAACATCTGTATTTTGAAATCAAATAATAGTTTGCGCTCCAGACGCGCGCACCTAATACTCAAAGAAACATAATTTTTCTGACGGGATAACACAGATGTCCTCAGTGGAATATTTACAACAGAAAAATATATTTCACGTAAAATGCATTCAACACCACAGCACAGCATCACTTATATTAGTCGAAGTGACGAAGCATTTTGCGGCGTTTTCTTACGTTTGGTTAAAAAAAAAACCTAAAATTGTTGTCACGCTATGCGCTTTCACCATAAAATTTCTGCGATAGCTCCGCACTCTCCGGATGTGTTTTCGTTCTGCAGCTTCTAACTGCAACGTGGCGGAATATCCGGCATGGAACGCCCGAATAACTACAAAAATACGTTCCCAAACTACTGTCGATAGGAGGACACGGAGGAGATTATAAAAATATCTGTTCCGCCATCCAGATCTGTGTGATCGCATCTGCTGATTTGGTATCTGGCGGCACATATTTTTAATATCTACATATGAAGGGTATAGGGAAAGAAGACGGTTTTTCAGTAAAATTACGAAATTTAGATTTTCTCCCCTTGTAAGTAAACGCGACATTTTTCATTCTGTTAAAATCCTCTCATTGTATTCAAATCTCATATCTTTTCATTGTGTTGTGTTGAAATCTTTCATTGTCTGGAAATATTTTGAAAAATATACGGTACTGTACACAAAAATTTAAATCAGCTAAATAAAGCAAAGCCGACACCGTTTGAAGTTACTCAAGACTTCAAGAATTGGGCTGGATAATCGCTAAATTGTACAAAACCAAATATCTAATTCAGTCTTGGCTTATCTGAAAAATGTAAGTTCTAAGAGAAGACCACCAGTTTCTCCATTTTCAATCATATTGCAGAAGGTCCTGAGAAACTACAATTTTAGTGGACTCTAAACAATGGAAGAGTTAAATCTCAAAAAGAGCAGAAAACTAATTTAAGCTACTTAATAATAATAATAATTGTGTCACTTATTTCTCTTTACTTATATTTTTTTTAGAATTAATACCGATATCTCGGGCTTATACAGATACGATAATCTCCAGTCCCCCATAATAGTCCAATTAAGTGAGCGTTTAAATCACAATTTGGTCAACTTGCCTGCATTTTTAATATAAGTTAGTTTGAGGTATATAATAACAATAAGTGACAGTAATTTTTTTTTTCAACCCCCGGCTGGGGATGAAAAAAGATAAAATAAAGGGTTTTTTCCAGATAACTCAAAAGGGGCAAGAGCTAGAAAAAAAGTTTCTTATAAAAGTTGTAGAGCATAAAATTCTACATAGAAATTATATATGGACTTTTTCTTGTACTATTTTACTAATTTTTTTCAATCTACTCTAAAAAATGTAAGCTTTCTTTTCAGAAAAATAGATATATTTTTTAATTTTTAAGAAAAAAGTTATAACAATTTCAATTTTTTAATAGTTAATTTTTATCATTTAACACTAAAACAATTTTTTTTCTATGCCAATCGATTGATTATTCAAAATAATGAAAAGTTGCTTTGGAAATTTTGTTTTATGATAAAAATAAAGATAAAAAAATCACGTTCGTTTTGTGAAATTGTTATAACTTTTTTATTAAAAATATGTATATTTCTCTGAAAAGGTAGTTTACATTTTTTAGAGTAGGTTGAAAAAAAAATAAAATTCATTAATTTTTCTGCTTGTTATGATTTTTTAAATTTCTGAAATCATCCCTTAACTTCTAGTCTCCCGAACGCTGTTAATTTTAATAGTACAAGGAAAAGTCGCTAGACCAATTTTATGTTTAATTTTTTCTCTACAATTTTTATAAGAAACTTTTTTTTCTATCTCTTACCCCTTTTGAGTTATATTGAAAAAGCCCTTTATTTTGTCTTTTTTCACCCCTGGCCGGGAGTTGAAAAAAACATTACTGTCATTTGTTATTATTATAATATAATAATATGAGAGATATATTATATATGAATTGTTTATTATTAAATTAATAAATCTTTTTAGAATAAAATCTGCATTACAAAATGTTTCTTGCCTGTCGTATTTCAACCTTACTATAAATATTCCAAATGTTCTTAAAAATAAAATAAAACTTTATACAAGTATTTTTTTGGTGAATAATAATTATTTATACATTAAAGAACTTTACTTACTGAACTCACAAAAATCTATATCCTGTAAAATGTACAATCTTTGACATACCACTCTCTTCCCCTGTGCTTTTTATATGTGTTTTTTGAGGGGGCTGCCATTTCAGTTAATTGGTTAATCCTTTAAACTCTAAAAAATCGGGATGTGCGATATTTCAGGAGTGTTTAAAATCCACAAGGGATTTGTGGACCATTAGTTATTGTTGTTTTTCTACGGTCCACTGCTGTGTGGCAGACTCCCTGGGTGGTCTTTAATGCCTTGAGATAATCCTCTAATTGTGGTAGAATGGCGTATTGCGTCGAATTTTTTTTTTTAATTCGAGAATGTAGTAAATTATCGTTCAGGCTCAGCCGATTCGCAAGGTAGAATGTTTTTGAGATGCTCTGGCTAGTAGTACAGTTTTAAGATTTTTAAAGTTTCAGTACGTTAACCATAAAGATATTTGATCTTTCCGTATGTCCGCCACACATTGGTAGTTTCAGGGACCAGAATAGTCGTTATCTTCTAATGCAAATATTGATCTAGGGATCGATGGCTTTAGTTTATGACGTGTCAGGTTCAGCAAAATTCCTTTACATGTGTGCCAATAAATAAAGACGAAATATATACACATATACAAGCATACCAGATATGTAAATATTGGGTATGCTTGTAAAGTCTGCAGAAACGAAATTGTTTCATTCAATGTGCATACATTTCTTTGGCTGTTAACAAAACTAATAGTTCACGAGCTTCACGTATAATAACACACGTAAAGTTTTGTCTTCTAACTTTGCAACAAAATCTTTTATTTCCGTCCGTCACGATACAAATCCGCCAGGCGTGTTTTTTATTGCCTCAAGTGTCATCAGCTAAAATTAATCCGTCAAAAGAAACCAGATTCGCACAAGTTTAATTTAGTTCTATGTTCATCTATATCTCTAAAATGTTAAATGTACAATTTAAAAGAAACTTACTTTAACCCTATCCTTAAAGTTTTAAAACCTAGCTTTTACAAGTTCCTATTTTGCCTTCCTATCCTATCGAACTTGCTGGTCAAAAAAAGGATCACTGTTATTCATTGCTCGGTGTTAAAAGGATTATGACTGCAAGTTTTTGTATGCTTGCACATCCAAATTATTAAAATGGATGTTGGAGTAAAGAACAAAGTTAAGATACGCCTAGAACTTTATAAACTTTATAAACCAGTAAAATAATAAATATAATTAATCATTTAAATTATTAAATCGGTCGATAGCCGCACGGTTTAAGGCGTCAGTACTTGAATCGATGTATTCTATCTGCCCGGGTTTCGAATCCCGCGGCCGGTAGACCGTAGATTAGCTATGCTTGTACGGAGAATTGGCACCCTCTGTGCAGGTATGGTAGGGTGGAAGAATGAATGAGATTGACACCGGTTGGCATTTGACCACCCCCTAATTAATGAGGTTTTCCAGGTTTCCCTCATTCCTGCCCTGAATGGTGGTTAGGGCTTACCAACATAAGTCGTTCCTGGGCGCAAATGCGGCCTGCTTAATAATAATATGTCGCCTCCTCTCCCGCACAAGTCTCTGACTACTCGGCTAATTCTCATAGTTAGAATGAGGAGTAGAGATATTATTATTATTATTATTTACATATAATATAATTTAACTTCAATTACTCATTAATTCCAGGAGTTGCTACAAATACTGCAACTGTTGCCTTGTTAATTTTCAGTATACTTTATCGTCTTAATAAAATTTTTAAATTTATTACAGGAAACATACGTATTTTGCCTAATCTAATAATATTTTACTTCTGGTCAGCCGAAGGTAATAACTATTTTATGAAACAAACCGACTTCAGACTCTTTTATATCTCCTCAGATTTCCTCTATTTCTACAGCAGAGGACTATAAAGTAAAGAGTGCAGTAATGGCAGTGGCACCGTTTCTATTTACAGAGATAGTCGTTTCATCTCAAAAACGCGGTAATAAACTTGTTTTCAAGGCATAAATCAACTCTTGGTCACGGGTAAGGTCAGAACTCAAGTAAGGGAAAGGAGCAGATTGTATGCCTTTAGTTTAGTCACCCAGTATTCGTTTATAAAATAAAGGAGTGACTGCCACCAATTTCAATAACGCGAAATATTGATTGTTGAATTTAGTTTTACGTTTTAATTTAACTTTTCAAGGTAATTACTTCCTTTATTAATGGTCCTTTTTATCTAAATAAACATCGCTGTCAAACACAGTCAATTCTATGGAAACTTTTCATGTTATATGGCAGTAGATAAAAGTTTACCCATTTATTTATTTGTTTGTTTGTCTGTTCGTTTGTTTTTTCTTTGTTTATTTATTTGTTTGTGTGTCTGCGTTTGTGTGTTTTTTGTGCGTATGTATGTATGTCCGTCTGTCTGCCTAATGTTTGTCTGTCTTGCTTGCTTGTTTGTTTGTTGGTTGAGTGGTTGATTGGTTCCTTCGTTTGTTTGCTTGATTGTATATTTGTTTGTTTATTTGTAACTTGCTTACTTCATTGTTTGTTTGCTTACTTGCTTGCTTACTTGCTTGCTTGTTTGTTGGTTCGTTCGTTCGTTTGTTCATCTGTTCGTCTGTTCGTCTGTCCGTTTGTTCGTCTGTTTATTTGTTCGTTTGTTCGTTTGTTCGTTTGTTCGTTTGATCGCTTGTTCACTTGTTCATTTGTCCGTTTGTTCGTTTGTTCGTTTGTACGCCTGTTCGTCGATTCATTTGTTCGTTTGTTTGTTCGTTTATTCGTCTGAAATATGCCTGTTGGAATACAGTAGTTTTAATGCAGTGAAAGTTTTTTTTAAACAATTTCTTTACTAATCTCTACAACGAAAATCCGAATCTAAAATGATTATCTTTTAAAAAAACCTTCCGTTTTTTGTTACCAAATAACATTAACTGAGATTTTAATAAATTAACTTTTAAAATATGATCATCAGAAAGTTCACAAAGTAATTGTAAATCTTCGTTAATAACTTCTGCTGGCATGAAGATAGTCAGTATGATGAAAATCAAAATATAGCTGGGTATCGTCAGCATAAGCCTGAATCTTACAATTTTTTAAAGACTTGAGGATATTGGAAGTATATATTAAGAATAGCAAAGGCCCCAACGCTGAGCCCTGCGGTACCCCTGAGGTAAAGTCAAAGCTATTAGAAAATCTACTGTAATATTTTTCACACAATCGAATATTTCCAAGATAGGGAAGGCCAGACTAAATTAGTCGTCATCAAATAACATTTTGCACTTTCACTCACTCTTTTAATAACACTGACTGCTATGGTTTTTATACATTTTTACAAACATATTACGAGTATATTCCTTATTTGACAATAGATAGTTTTTACAGACCTTACTAAAATTTAAGGAAATTTGAGTATTTTTTGTTTTATGTATTTAAAACAATATATTGTTTAAAGTAACCAGATATCTCAGAACCGTGAAAAGTATCGGATTCTAATATATCTCACGTTTTCAATACGGCTTGTGCCAAAGACAGAGTTCTTTCCATTTAATTTGTATTCAAGAGGAGCTTTCCACTTCTCACAGGTTCAGTGAATTTATACCTGCTATGATTTAACAACTTTCCTAGAGGGTGAATTTAAAGAAATTAACCGAGCCAAAGTTAGAAAGTAAAGTAAAAAGGATAAGCATAAAAAGTAGACATTTTTGTCATTATTCATTACACTTTTAACTTGAAATATTGTTTAATTAATTATTACCTTCAAGAACAATGTTAAAACCCATTTAATAAACATAAATGGTTTTTATTCATCTATTTGCTTTCGTTTGCAAATTGGGAATTATGATTATGGCATTGGCAACTAAAACAGCAAAAACTCTTTTATTTATCCAAGTAATCATGCATAAACAAGAGTAGGCTTTTAAAAGCCTTAATTTGGCACCCATCTATTCTCTTTTCAGATAAATATATGACTATTGTTTGTCATATAAGTACTTACTTTTCGTAGTAAGTATGAAAGGAATTATATTCCTCCAGTAATGTACAATATATTATATCTCCCCCAAAAAAGCAATTTCGCCACAACATTGTCGCTTATCCTTTAAAAAGTGACACATTACCAGACACCTTTTTTATCAGTCTGTGGAAGTAGGCGGAGATTTATCGATAAATATAAAAATAATAGAGTTAGGAGGTTCATTTAAAGATATATTGTATTAGTCAATAATCGTATCGAAAGGGTCCCAGTTACATACAATGTGTATCAGCCAAATTGAATAAATTCAGTAATAAATAAATAAATGGGGGCGTGTTCGAAAAAACGCTCGCACCCATCGATTGGTGTTTTTGGTTCCGCATTTTTTTCAACAAAAACTTTTTGTACACGGTGTGTCATGTAACAGTGGTCAATACCAACTTTCTTAGTTTAAATGCAACACTGTATATTATTAAATTTTTGGATTCTTCAAAAAATTCTAGACATATTTCATGTATAATGTCCTATACCTATCTTCAACTGTTTCGGAATATTAAGTGCTTTCAGATTTATTGCAAAAATTAACATTAAAAAAATATTTTATTACAGAAATTCGCTACAACGGTGCTTTGTGGCTACAACACACTCAATACTTATTTCCCATTTAGCTCTTGATATCAGAAAGTAAGCAAAAACCATTTCAGCGTTCCTTTTTACTGATACGAAATAAAAAAAACTACATAAATAGTGTTGTTTACTTTTGTTTAAAATGCCTGACCTTAGCAACGAGTTGTCTGCCTGCATGACAGTAGTTAGTTTGAATTTTGTTAACTGCATATCAGAAAAATGGTTCATTTAACAGAAATGCACAAAGTAATAATTCTACACATGATTGATTATGGAGATAACACACGGACAGAAATGCAAGTTGCTCGCTTATTTCATGAAAGATTTCCAAATTTCCCGCCTATATTCCAAGGGATAATTAGTAAAACAGAAAAGCAGTTTCGCCAGCTTGGACATGTAAGGCAGATAAAAAAGCAGCTGCCAATGCAATAAGTGATTGGTGATAGTAAATTAGATATTATGCTTGACTTTGAGGAAAACCCACATACTTCTAGTCGAAAAGCAGCCCCAATGTTCGATGTTAGCCATTCATCGATTATTCGAAAATTAAAAGAATATAAAATGCATCCCTATAAAATAAAATCAGCTAAGGAGCTCATGGAAGACGATTTTGATGGGAGAACATATTTTTGTGAACAAATGATGGCAATGTTATACAGGTAACAATGTGATCCAATTAGAATATGTTTTGTTTTCTGATGAGTGCGCCTTCACACTGAAAACGTTAATGATTGGACAGGAATAGTTGGAGATCATATCATAAGGTCCCTTTTTCATTGATGGCAATTTGAAAGGCGATAATTATTTAGAACTGCTCCAAAATAATGTTGTGCCAACCTTTGACAAACTTATATCCTGATCCATCAAACCCACAAGTTCCAGCGAATAGATATGGTTTCAGCAAGATGAAACCTCATTACCAAATCAATGTCCGCTAGTACCTCAACCAAATATTTCCAAATCGGTGGATAGGGATGCGAGAATCGATGGAATAGCCAGCACGATCCCCTGATTTGACACCATTAGACTTCTTCTTATGGGGATATGTCAAAAGTATTGTATACAAAAGTAACCCATCGACATCGCTGACTTAAGAAGACGAATAATCCTTGCTATTAGATCGGTCACGCTTGATATGTTGAATTACGTTAGAAGAAATTTCTAGATTAGGATGTTGTCAATATGTTCGCGGTGAACAATTTAAACACCTCCTACATTGACATTAATGTTTTTTTTTTTTGCTTTTTTTACATTATCAATAAATAAACAGTATTACCTCTTAGTTTTTGAGTGTATTGTAGTGATTTTTTTTAATTAAATAATTTTCTTCTTGTAATGTTAATTTTTGCAATAAATCTGAAAACGCTTAATATTCCGAAACAGTTGAAGATAGGTATAGGACGTTGTACATGAAATATGTCTAGAATTTTCTGAAGAATCCAAAATTGATTAATATACAGGTTGTTGCATTTAAAATAAGAAAGTTGGTATTGACCACTGTTACATGACACACCCTGTATAAAAAAAATTTTGTTGAAAAATTGCGCAACTAAAAATACCAAACGACTTGTCCGAGCGTTTTTTCGAACGCGCCCCCATTTATTTATTATTGAATTTATTCCATTTGGCTGATACACACTGTATAAGGCTTTTATATGCGATACAATTTTTAGTTTTCGTCGTTGATATGACTATGAACCTCACGATGTGTGGAACTAACTTTCATCATAAATTTTCTATTATCGCATGAGCTCGCCTACAGGTTTGACTTCATCTGAAAACTGTAAAGTATGATTAATTCCGCCAATGTTTCAAAACTTTGTTCACACCTTAGATATATTTGCAGTGCTTTTTATAAATAATTGCTGTGGGAAAGTAATATTGATTCCTTCACTTGTATTTGTACAGTTTTCAACAGACTCCACGTTCCCTTTACTAAGGGACGTACTTAAATATAATTATCGCCTACTCTTTTACGCCTGCTCCTTCTCTCATAATTTATCTACACAAATTCTACTAACTAATCATTTAAAGAGAAGGTTATCCATTTAAGGCCCATACAAATTTGAAAACATGAACGAACTTACGGCAGTTGCTTGACCCCGTCAGAGAAACTGATAAATATCTGCAAGTATAAATACATTATTTAGTTGGATGATTAATAAATTAGGAATGGATTATAAAACTGGTATGAGTTTCATGATCAATTTATCAATGTTATAAATTATAGGTATTTTTTGGTGGTACATTAGAAGGTAGTACCTGGGAACACTTCATTTTTCAATATACAGGATATTCAAAATTCATTGAAATAAATAGTTTAACTGGAGCTACAAAAACAGTTCAGAAAAACCTTGCAAATAATATTTTATTTCATTCTTAGACAACTTAATTTATTCATACTACCTACTAACATTACAAATTATTTCAAAATTAACTTGATGCCATGACAGTCTAAAACTACCTGAATGGAATGTAATTTATTTCCAAAAGTCAAGAACGTTTTTAGTGTTCTATAATAACAATTTCAAATATAGGTATATTTTTAAATACGTAGTTTATTATTAGCCGTCATATTTTTACTTTATTATAAAGGTGTTTAACTGTGTCAAATATATAAAAAAAAATCTAAAAAATTTCATTAAATTAGTCAAACAATATTCTTCGAAACCAGACATTTGTTGAGATGAATCAAAAAGGGAACTTGGATAACATGAAATGTAAAAAAATCACAATTTAAAGTTTAAATTTTATAATTCAAAATTAACAAATGTCAAGGGATGATAGCATTAAAAAAAATACACAGATTCGATATTAGGAAGAACTACTGTAATGTAAATAAACGGAAATAAACAACAATTCGGAAAATTATTAATTAAAATTTATGTAGTTAGAATATAAGAATTGTAAATAGGAAAGTTGAAGTGAGTAAAGTGAAGTGAAAGAAAGCAAGAAAACGTTGAGAATGTGAAGGAAGGTGTAAGGACCTTAAGAGATAGCGAGGATTAAGAAAATAACAAAAGAAAGGAGAGGAAAGAAATCAGTAACAAAAAAAGGAAAGTGAAAGAAAAGTCAAAATTGAGGAATTTAAAATTTGGAATTAAGTTAAGAATAGCAAAATCAAAAGAAATTATTATACTTACGTACAAGTTGGTGCAGAGAGGGGACCTCTTGAGTAGCAGTTTTTTTTTGTAATTGGATATAATCGTGTGACGTTCATGAACAGAAGTAAACTTCACACTTTTCTAGAATTTTTAGACAAAGGATTACTAAAGAAGAAAAAAAGGTATTTCCGTAATTAAACTGCATTATAAAGAGTCAATAATAGAGAATCACGAATGCAAGTTAAAATTTGACAGATCTAAGTATCTAAAATTTGATATAGACTAAAGGTAAAAGATGTGATATTAACGACTTACCTTAATAGTGCCAAATTCATATTTATAAATAGTAAAACATAGACCTTTAAACTACTACTAGGTCTATGTAGTAAAAAGACATTTTGAAAGTGCACTCGCCAACAAAATCATTTTTGACAGGAACTGAAAAGAGTTGCGTTTATTTGAGTAGGTTATTGGAAAATTATATTAATAATCATTATATTCAATGCATATACAATACATTATATAATCAACTTTATACAAGAAACATAATATCTTTAAAATTTAGTATATGTAAATAAATACATTTTATAAAGTTGGTTATATATTAAAAAATATATAATTTAAAATATAGTGTCTGCATTAAAATCAAAAAAATTAAAAGTAAATTTTAGGCTAGCTGAGCATACTATAAATTAATAAAAAAAAATTGAAATAATTTAATTTGAGAATCTTAAATCAAAATATACATAGTTATCATCATAATGCGAAATACACAGCATTAAAATTAAAATGTATTGAAACATAATAATTAAAATTATTCAATTACAATTTGACAATACAATTAAATAAGTTATTCAATTAATTTGAAATTATACAATTATTATAATATGTATGCAAAAGATATACAAGATGTTTGACATTATTTAGACTCATTTCTAGGTATTTCGACACAATTTGTCTATTTATTTCCCTAATAAAGATTAGATTCGAATTCAGTTTGTATCATGTATGATGGAAATAATCGTCATTTTTGGGAAGGTCCGAAAAATATATTTTTGAATAATAAATTAATTATAGGTGTAAATAGAGCAAAATAAAGAAATCCGCAGAGAAAATAAAAATATTGAGGACACTCACGAAAGCACCTTAGGTACAATATTGCAGTAGAGACAAAAATCGGTAGTGTCTACCATGTGTCAACAATTCCAATTCCATATCAAGGGTGTTTTTATTGAAAAAGATATTTGCTAAATAATGATATGATTGCAATGTTCATTTATAACATTAATTTTAAAAGGATGCTATTGTTAGTTATATTGTAGATTTTATAAGTTATACTATGGTTATACACTTCAAAACGTTTTTCATAGAATTATGTAAATTTCTTTGTAATAACAACAATAACAACGATAAATGAACGTATCTTATGTGTGAAGCGAACATATCTACGCAATAGTAGATAATTATTTCTAAAATGTTACATCAAAAGAAATCATCTACATATTGAGAAAATATAGATATTTATAAATCGTTTCTTAACTTCTTACCAAGGTTTAGATTATGTTAAAAGCATAGACATAAAAGGTAAAAATAAACCCCTTCAGAACTTCCCCAACCGATACGATGATTCAGGGAGACAGGAACTTCTTACCCCGTTTTACATTTTTTGCTTCATCTTTCTGATGTTGATTCCGATAATATATCGCGTTTATTGAGGAAAATTTCACATACCGATGGTTTTTTACGAACCAGTGATCAAGCTGATTACGGATAAAACGACTCGATGCATATTTCTTCTACTTTAAGACGGTATTTTCCATGAAACGAATTACTTATTTAATCTGACTGTCTGCTACAGTAAGAATCAGAGTAAAAGAACTGCTTAGTGAGTGGTATAATGAAACTAGAATGCCCCTAACGATAGAAATTCCCTCCTGAGACTTTTACCATTCCTTAAGAATTCAAATGTTCGAAGGAATATTTAAGAATCATTGACAGATAACAGTACCGGTATACACAGTATTTCGTCTACATTAGACAAACAGGGTCACGATTTTGGATAAAGGGGCTTACAATTACTTGGAATCATATACAGCGTGTTTCAGGATTAAATCGACAAACTTTAAGGAGATATTCCTCATAAAAAAAAATAGGACAAAAATCAAGTATAAATTTTTTTCCAGAGTCGCTTCATTTTCGAAATATAGGGCGTTAAAGATTTTTAAAAAAATTCGAATTTTTTAAATAACTTCTAAATGAAGAAGACTATTTAAGCCAAATTTGGCATGACACATCTTCTTATAAGATACCATTTTTCCACAGAAGTAGAAGTCCCACAAGCAACCAGTGGCGGAGTTATGGGGACTCAGACTCATTAAATTATAAAAAAATTAATTCGGCCCTACTGAAAATAAAAAATGATGCTGTTTTTAGATAGAACAGTTTGTTATTGACAAAAAGTGTGCACTCACTTTTTTCCTAACTCTTATAGTTTTATGGCAAAATTGATTTTTTGGAAGGGTGCTTCTGGATTCTGTCGATAAACTTTAGGAAGACGTTCCTCATAAAACCTAAAAAAATATAGTACCTATTAAAATTGGTCTTAGTCTCGAGTATGAGTCAAATAAGCCTTTTTGTCTCCCCTTCCCTTGGGTTTAACCAATAGTATTAAAATTATTTAGAAGATGCTTCGTTTTTGAGATATAGCGTGTTTTTTTTTTAGAAAAAAAATGATGTTGATGAAAACAATAGAAATATTTAAGTGCCTAACATCTATTGTGACTATGTCATAATGCGACAACGTAACAACCCTTGCAATACTCCTAAATTTTTTCAGGCGGTTTGTAGTCACTTCATTTACTTACGTTGTGTACTTTTAAATAAAATAAGATGGCAAACAATACATGAAAATTTATTTGTAAATTGAAACAACCAAAAAATTAACAATTATTATTATACCTAGACAAAGCGAATTGTCGATCGGCCACTACCTCCATAATTAGAAGTTGTCGTGCTTGTCTACAGTCCGGAGGCGCCCATTTTGAACAAAATACTTTTTAAATCATTTTATTTTTGATTCACTTTTCGATTTCCTTATTTTTTATTTAAAAAATTCGAATTTTTAAAAATCTTTAACGCCCTGTATTTCGAAATTGAAGCGTCTCTGGAAAAAAAATTATACTTGATTTTTTTCTTATTTTTTTATGGGAAATATCTCCTTAAAGTTTGTAGCCTTAATCCTGAAACACCCTGTATAAAAATGAAGAACCAGAATGTCACATACTAGTGACTTTACATCATTCAAACCTTGTAACCAGACACAACTAATCTAAATATCGGCCAGAGGACCTAATCTCCAACTTGTAGTATTTTTTTTTGGTCTACTGTGAACGTGGTGGTAAATACGACATAGACCTGTATGTAGGTATGTTCCGTTAAAATGACAAATATCTTGTTAAAAATGTGTGCCTTGTTATCTTTTCGTCGCAGGAGTTTACGGTGTCGTTAAATAAATTAATACTAGGAAAAAATAGAAGGCGGTGATCAGCGCTATATAAAACTGGCCGTACCTTTACATATTTATGAGGGTTGGACGCTGTACGTATCTACATATTTATTCATTAGAAGGGTACGGTAAAATCCTGATTAATATTTATAATACCAAGATCGCTACTAAAACGCCATGAACTTCACCCATTTCTGAAATCATATTATTGCAAATGGGCCACGTGTTTAGCCATTTTAAATTGAATTAGTTAAGAGTTTTAATACTACCTCTTTTATTTTTAATGCGAAATTATTTTCCTTTTACCTTAGTGTTAGGAATAGCAGACAACTTTGAGAGATAAAAATAATTTATTTATACCTATACCTATACAGAGGTAAAATTTTAAACATGTTGCTCATATAAAGATATAATGACAATGACGCAAGTCGCAAATATTGTTAGCAACATTTTTGAAACAGTTACTTAAAATTGTCTAAACGGTCATACATAATAATTATTTCGTTAGTACATTGTGATCGCTGCTACTTTATATCTTTGCACGTAAGTTTTCGATTGCATTGCTTGTTCAAATATTCAAAGGACCCCGCACAAACCGTATGAATTACAGGTCCCAGTGGATTTTTGCAATATTTTCTTGTATGTTTGACCCACTTAACCTCACTTTCGAAAATTATTATTTCAATAATAATTATAGAAAACAAAATTTGTGGAAGGGTTAGTCATGTTTTGATTTGCTACGCTTTACTAAAGAACTTTAAGGCTAACTTCCTTGGATGAAAATAAGGTGATTTAAATCAATTTACCTTAGTACCATGTTGCTTCACTAGGAAGTTATAGACCTGAGAAAGTAGTTGTGTTATTTTACTTTTTTTACGATAATTTATTTATTATTTTGATATATTTACTCAAATTTTGGAAAAGTTATTTTTTGTGTTATAAACATTAATATCTGCTTGTTTTCTGCTATAAATATAACAGGGCGTTCAGAGCGCCTTTGCCATTACATTGTTTCCTTCAGGTTTTTTTTAAAGATCGATATTTTTGGAAAATGGTTAGTTAATTTAAAGCAGCATCCGATTTTCTTAAAAAAAGGTGTTGTATGTCGCTGAAATACACCGTTTTAGAGAAACAGGTACATAATAAGTTTGAAAATAATTACAATAAATTATATTATTAATTCGAGGGTTATTACAGTTAAATAATGTGGTTCTTATAACAACTGAAAACGTAAACATGAAACCAAACACAGAAAAATGTGACAACATTAAAGATACTACAATATTTAAAAATAACAAAATAAAAAATAATCATTTAAACCTAAATGTAAAAAACAATTTTTCTCTTAAATTTAATTTTTGAAATCGCCGCCATTTGCTCCAATTCATTTTTGACATCTTTTTAAGAAATTTGTTCTAACTATTAAGAATGTCAGAAGAATATCATTTGCCGCTGCCACTATTCTTTGCCACAATTCATTTATGGTATTAACAGTATTGCCAGAACAAACCAGAGTTTTAGTATATCCCCATAAATAGAAGTCCAGAGGATTCAAATCTGAACTTCGTGGAGGCCACGGAACATCACTCCCTCGTCAAATGGGGGGAACACGTTATTTAGATGATATCTTACTGCTAAACTAGAATGAGCAGGGGCGCCAACTTGTAAGTACCATATACTAGCTCTAATATTTAAAAAATTCTGAAGGAAACGATGTAGTGGTAATAATATTTATCACGAAAAACAAGCAGATATTCGTGTTTATAACACAAAAAGAACAACTTTTCCATAATTTGAGTAAAATTACCCAAATAATAAATAGATTATCGTAAAAGAGAGAAATAAAAAAACTATCATTTCTTAAGGAAGCAAGATGGTACTAAGGTAAGTTGATTTAAATCACCTTATTTTCATCCAAGGAAGCTAGCCTTAAAGTATGACCCATTCTTTAGTAAACACCCTGTATATAATTTAGAAAAGCGGGTCATGGATTAAATGACTTAAATTAATTTATAAACTGTCTAATGAGCAATGTTTGAGTATCTAGGCATATACCTTAAACCTGGTAGAAACAGTTTAACAGTTCGTTTAAAAAAAAAAGTGAGTAACAAAAGATTCGAAACACATTATAACGTAAGCGTAGAAAGTAGGTCATTGAGTACCCTACGTAATAAAACTTTGCAGAAATTTTGATAAATTGGGCCATCAAAGCAGACAGGGAGGCAGCTATACACATTAAATCTAATTTGAGTTTCCGCATTTAACTAAGCCCAAACAAAGGATAAAACGTAATTATGCAAAGCCAAACATAATTAAAATACAGTAATTATATTTTTTAAATGCAAAATATCTAAATATTCATTATCTTTTGTTTGTCATTTCTTGACTGCCTACCGTCTCATGATTTTCAGAAAATACGGAAGCACTTGAAGCAGAATATTGAAATTGGATACTTGGATATTAGACGAAAAAACTAACAGACAACATAAAACTGCGACTAATACTGTAATATTTAACCTAAAGTCAGCCATTTGTTGGGCAAACATTGAAGTAAATATTTAGAAGCATATGAGACTACTTTTTTCTGAAAATAAGGAGCTCGTTTTATTAAAATAAAGATATTGGATTTTCAATGGACAGAATATTTGCACTTGCTACGGATTCGATAGCCCCAATTAGATAAAAAAGGAAGCATTTTTAAGCATCTATTTAATGTATTTGTTGACCAACCTGATCTCGGGCAGATAAAATATTCTTGTCTAGATTTTGTAAGACCTTCAATTGTTATCGAAGCAAATATAATGCATTTCATTTTATTAGATTAATTATGTCTGCAATTATCTGTAAAAATCACCTAATATGAAACTTTACATTAAAAACCATGTCAATAGAGGAAATCAGTTACAATATAAGAAATATCTAGAAGAATACAACAAGGTTATTCTTTTCAAATTTTAGGGGGTTGATAATATGATTAAAATAAGCAAAATTTACCACGAAACAAATATGATTTGTTTTGTAGTCAGTAAAGTGCCTATGATTATCAACCTCTCCTTATATGTATATTCAGAGTAATGGGGAAAAAGGCAACAAAAAGTAAGACTAATGTGAAATAAGACTGATGTGAAAGCAAACTCTGCAAATATGTTATATCTACCGATCTCAATAATTCTGTATGTACCTCGTCAGACAAGATTGGCTCAATATTTATGGGGTGTGCCTTAATTAAAGAAAGAATAATAAAATATTTATTTAGATTTAGGCATGCATCTGAATACTTGTCGACTAAATTAAAAGGAAATAATTAGGAGTGCATTATATTTTTCAGTTTAAATGTTATATTATCGGTTTTCCGGAGATCGCCCCAGATTGCTACGAGAACGGATCACAATATTAAAAGAAATGTAATTATCAGATCCAATCCATTTGTTGACGTTAATCCACTTTTTTCAAATTAATTACGTTTCGAATGGGGCCTAATTCAAAAGGCCTGCTTTCCAGAATCAATTTACTTTACATCGCATCTCCACTAAATTACTTCTTCCGTCGTTATCGAATTCATCATTTCACTTGCAAAAAGCAATTACACCGTACCGATCTTGTCTGCAGATACAAAAGAAAACTAAACTGCTAACTAAATAAATAAACACTTTTTTCCCTGTATTGCAATAATTCTAATATAACTCTCAAATCGACAAACATTAATAAATACGTAACGAATTATGGATCTAAATAACAAGCCAACTATTTTTTTATTAAGTATAAGCAGCAGCTTCAGTCATATGTTTATTGTTTATTTGCAGACAGTTGCAATGTTTCTTAAATCTTTAAACCGAAAGAGAAACTAATAAAAGAACTTTAAGCTTGTATAAAAGAAATTATGTATATCTTAAATTGATAATATTTGAGAAATAATAGCTGTCAATGAAATTTTTATGACTAAACCCTTGGCGAAGGTAGATGATTATATTATCATATTTCTTTCCAATTTTAATACCGTAGATTACCATCATGTGAGATACTTATTCATTTTTGGAACATTTCTTTAGTTTTATTTCCACGTTTTTATAAAAAAAGTATCGTGTATGAAAAGCAAAATGACGTACAGTATAAATAGATAAAATGACAGCTAAAGAAAATGTAGATAACTCCCGATCTAAATCTGAAAAATGTTTGCTATCTCACCATTCAAAGTTAGTGAACATTGGTCAACTGAGCTAGGTATCGACATTAAAATGAAAGCAGTAAGTGAAAAATTTATTCAAACAAGAAAATTGATTAAGTAACCATGATGTACCTAACGCTTACTCTCGTATAATAATTACTATGTAAAAATTAGTAACTTCCACATCTTAAGCTTAAGCAGATAAGTGCAAGCAAAGCAAAATAATAGGAATAAAAAATTCGCAAAAAAGTGTTAGTTGTTAATCTAGAAATTACATTTAAAATGTCTATATTTCCAGAACAGTTAGGTGACAGATCTTACAATAGTAATCAGTCCATTTGAACGAGTGTAGTGTTTGTAAAACATTTCTGAAATATATATCAAAATATTTTATAACGACATGAATTCATTTCGTACGCTTCAGCAACAGCAGTAAAAGGTCTAAGGAAAAAAACCTACAAACATGATGGATTAGATCTTTATGCAAAAAGACACATCGGATACTACACATAATTTTTTATTCAAAACAGTACTTGGAATATCGAATTTTGTAAGCGATGGGCGTTGGTTGGAAGCAAATATACTATAGTGAAAGTTCAAACTTTGCTGAGTTGTTCGTGAACGCTGTTAGTGGATATTGTTCATGCCAGTGTGGACGTGAAGTAATCTGAATTTTATTAGGCCGGGTCCAAATTGATGCGAACATTGTTAGCTAACTATGTTTATCTACTAACGTTCACTAATCAAAGTTAGCGAACATTGTTCTTGAATAATGTTTGGACATGTTAATATAAAGCGTGCATATGAATAGTGTTGTTAGGAAAGAAATTTTACTACGACAGTTAATGAAAATATAAACTTTATTAACATCGTGCGGACACTGTAGTCATTAATGAACGGTGTTATGTTGCAAAATGTGTCAATGTTAGTAAAGATTCTTGCTTTGCTAACACTGTGCGTCAGCATTGTTAGGGGACATAGATAACTCTATTAACTAATACAGGACTTGATACACTATGAACAATTTGATTTTTTGTTAACTTATACAAAAAATATTTAATAATTTTTACTCTATTTTAAACATTACAATATTTTTGTTTAAATAACATAATGACACTATTTTATTTTATTGATATCTACACAAAAAATGTAGATTATTACTGAATAGAACTTATCCACGTTAAACCTGTTGCAGTTATGTGTTAAAATAATAAGCTTTATACTAGAAACTTTTTCCTAATATTTAACAGAAGTTTAAGAGAAGTTTTTACTCTTGCAGAATCTGAAAAGCGCGATCATTAAAATATAAGTTTGCTCGATTTAATCTTTCAAAGCAGATGAGCGGTAATTAATTATATTAACTTCTAACTGAGTGAAAATGATCTTTTAAAAAATAATGGCGTAGGCCAAAACAATCATTCAAGGGTGGTCTTTGTGAAACAATTTTAACCATACCAAAAATCTCAATCTACCAAAGAAGGCAAATTAAAAATACGCAAATAAATTTTTAATTTTGTTACAGATACAGATACTCCAGTCGAATTAGGTCATAAGTTGTTTTATGTTGTAGGTAATTAAATTAATTTTACGTAGATAAAGTCATATTTCACCAATTTGTTAACTGTAAAATGCGGAAAAATCAGTTTTCGAAATTTACGCATTATTGCTGCAAAAAGCAATGAATGTTGATAAAATTTATGTAAAAGACGGTCAATCCAAAGATCAACATGTGTGTCAAAAGCCGATTCGATTGACCGTGAAATTGTTGCTATTAATAATAATAAGTTCAAACTCTAATTCGACTGGAGTAAGAGAAAAATGCAAAACTATGCCAATGATAAACTTAAATTTGCATATAATTTTGTTTTCAACAATTTTAATGCACGAGTTATAGACTTACAAAATACGACATATGTCCACTTATCATCTCAGTCTATGAGCGGCCTTAGATGAAAAATGCTTTTAATATATTCTAATGTCAATGCCCGAAGGTGAAAAACTAACATAATAGACAATAGATAATTTGAAAACAGAATTCAGAAGATGTGTTGTACTGTTTAAAAAGTACACACACCAATAATCTAACGTGGCTAGAAGGTGACGTAGGCTATTAAGATTTTTTATATTTACACATTTAGGTCGGGGTTAGCAACTTCTGCAAGTGTAACCTTTCGATGATGTCGGAGTGTCCTACAGAGACAAGTACCTTGTGCATCCACTTGTTCGAACTGGCTCAAGGGTAAACTTCTTGGTTCTTAAGAGATAAGCTGACTGATTCATTTTAATCGACTCGCAGTTTCGACGTAGCCAGAAGCAAAGGCGGTGACTGTAATTGCCAAGCTATCTCTCTGTTCAAATGATGAAGAATGTAGAGAAAATTTAATATGGAAATTGCCCTTCATTTAACAAAATAACCAAGATGTTTCTCAAAAAATAGTAGTAGTATTCTTAATTTAATTTATGTAAATTATTATAATGCCAACAACAACTGTAATTTAGAAATTGTATATATTATACAAAGTATAATTAAAATGCTTTGCTAAACATAGATGGCAAATGTTACAAGTTTAACAAAAAGTATTCCTATATACCTAAAGATTCATGAAATGCTTTGTTTTCGACATAATGGTGTTAAAGTTAAAAAAATTATTATTTTTATTGTAGAAAAGGCCAAACCTGTTTTTATCAAATTTGCTTTAGTTCTTGATTGCCCACAAACGTATGAATTTACAATATTATCCATAATATTCCACTCTTATTTTTTTACATTTTTTATCGATAAAGAAATGGTGTATAATCTTTCCGATTTCAACTGAAGACCAGAGAGCCAGGCAGCATGTACCAGGTTCGGTCGCAACGCAGCAACTTGACATTAAAATATTTGAAAAACTTGTTCCAATATTTATTTAGCCTTACCCATATACAGATCTGGTCGAACTAAACGTGGATGTGGATGAATTGTATACGCCAGTTGAAGAATGCGCACGCGGGCAAACGCCGCACAAACACAACCGCACTGGGCGACTGAGCCATAAACTTCAGTTGTTCACAAATTGCCTAGCAGCGCAGTGCATCAGTGCGGAATTATTTTATTGTTGATTATTTTTATTTAATAACTTTTCTTACTTAAACCAACAACCTTTCCTCATCCTTTCCTGTCAAGGATATGTTCATACCTATCCGTTGGTTCTTAGCGTAAAAATATAAATGTAAATGTTTTTGATATGTCATAACCAAAATGTACCATCAATATAATAAAATTGTTTGAGGACATAAATAATTAAAATATGTTGTTGGCGAAATGAACATATAGAAATTTTCTACACATTATATACAAATTAATATTATTTTTTACCTTTAGCAGAAAACTTGTTTAGGGACGTCTATGAAACTCATTAAATTTTATCGCTAGACGTTTTTATACATGTTCAACTGACTTCGGAAAGACTATAACAAAGGTTTGATAAAACATTGGTGTTTATTGTTCTTTAATCTAGAAATATAACAAAAATAAGATAAAAAAGACAAATAATATTGAAGTGAATATCTCTGTAAATACTAGTTTTTCTACATTCAGGGGCGTAGTTGAAGGGGTTAACTTAGTAATTTTCACCCACAATCTTTGTTCTACCTAGATACTCCAAGTATTTGAAGATATTTAATTATCTTTATTTATTTAGTTATTTTTACACTATTAGATAAAAAAGAATTGTTTAGTGTCGTTTTAGTAAAAATATTTCAAGTAAGTTATTGCTAAAAGTATAAGTATCAGGCTATGTTTGAAATAATAATAACTCAAGTAATCAGGTTATCCACGATGAAATAATATATTATGATTTTCCTAATACATATTGTTATGTTTCAGACCCAGATAGCATAACATTTTCCCCCCTAAATTAATTAAAATTTTATCAGAGACATTTTCATTAATTTACAACTATATTAACAACTTTAACTTCAAAATTCAACAACAAACTTAACTTATTTAAACTAATGTTAACTCTATTCATTTTTAATTTTCATCTTAGGCTTTGAATCCTGTCTCTGTGGTGTGTATGTTTGTGATGCATCATACTGCGGTTTAGAAATTTGATTCAACATCCTAGCATCCAAACACAGTCTGATAGAATCATATTTTTTCTTGACAATAACTAACGGATTAATGTAATTGGAATTATCATGTTCAATGATTCCTGAATCTAGCATATTTTTTAACTCTTTTTGTACTGTTATTCTACAATTGTGTGGGATAAGGTACGTTTTACATTTAAAAGTTTTAGTTTCGTCTACATCTATTTTATGCATATAGCCAGTTGCAAATCTTGGCTCATAGTTGACTAAATTTATATTGTTCTGTACTGAATTTTGTATGATATTTGTATATTTTTCTGGACAATTAAAATTTATATTTTTAAAACACATATTGTCATTTATTTTGCATGTATTTTTATTTAACTTATTGTGGCTTTCATCATGACTTTCTACCTTGTCAAGTTTATTATTGTTTATCCTGCACGTAACATTTATTAACTCATTATTTTTCTCAAAATTTGTAAATATTATGTTTACTTTTTCATTTTGTATTTCAAATATCTTGTTCTCTAAATCTATTTTAGCCCCATATTTTGTTAACATGTCTTCCCCCAATATTATGTCAATATCCATGTTCTGTACAATTAAAAATTCCGAGTGTATTGTTTTTTCGTGAAGTTTAAATTCAGTAGTAATCACACGAGAGCTTTCAGCCAATTTTTTTCCAGCTGCATTCATTAATTTTATCTTTTTAACTTTAATAATATTATTTTTTAATGTAATTAATTGATTATTAATTAATTTTTCATGTATTAAGCTAATCGCAGCCCCTGTGACAATTAAATTTGTTATTTTCAATTTTTAATTCAATAAATGGTAAATTATTTTGTACAATATTCATATCATTTTCATCGCAGTTGTCAAAATTAATGAATTCCCTCAAATGCTGGTAACTTGTATTTAAACTTCTCTTTGTCGAAAATTTTAGTTTTCTGTCGAGTGTATTTCCGCTATAGTTTGTATGTAATGTATGTCATTTTGTACGTTGGGTCTTGTTTGTGGATTTGATTGTGTGGTAACTGTGTTAGTGTATATGTTGGTTCGTCTGTTTGGTGTCTCGTGTGTTGGGTTATCCTGTCTTCTTTCGAAACAGTTGAAACGATTACCAAAATTTCCGTTCGCTTGATTGTTCCCATATCTGTTTTCTCCGTTTTCTCCATCTCTTCTTTCATTATTGTTTCGATATCCTGTTTGCCTTATTTCTTGATTTCCATTACTATTCCTTGTATAGTTTCCTTGTTGGTAGTCATTTTTCCTCCATCCTGTTAGGTATTCATCAATACTTCTGACATAATCAATAAGGGCATCTATTGTTGTTATCCTTTGGGTTATTATGACCTTATAAATGTCTTCATCAAAGTGTCTTGCTAACATTTTCACCATTTCTGCTTCTTAGAATTTCCGTTCCAAGTGTTTCACATTGTATATTTTTCTCATCAAATACCTTTCTCTTGAATTTCCAAATTTTTCATTATATTTCCTATTGAATAGGCTCATTCTTACTTTCTGCTGATGATATTCCCCCCAATATTTCTTCAAAAATAATTCTTCAAATTCTTCAAACGTCTCATACTTTTCTTCTATTAGCTGATACCATAGCGTCTCCTCTCATCATGTTGCCAATTAAATTTTTCACATCTATGTCAGATGGTAACATTTCGAGATATGTCCTTAGTCTTTTTATAAATACCGCTGAGTGTATTCTTGCGTCCCCATAGAATATTAATTCACTTGTCCAGTTTGTATTTGTGTCGATCCTGTTGTTGCAAACCATGCCTCTTGTTTCCCTTTCTATCCTTTATTCTAACTTTCTTTCCTGTTCTTTTAGTTGAGTCTCCCATAATATGTCCTTTTCTTCTTGATTTTGCCATTTTATTTGTGTTAAAACTTTTTCTTGATTAAATGCCTCTTCTAGTTGCTTATTTTCTTCATCTATCTTGTTTATTTTCCTTTCCGACGTTATTCTGTTTTCTTCTATTTTCTTGTCTAATTTCTCACTTTGATTAATTTCTTCTCTTAAAATTGTTTCCATCATCTTTGTTTCTTCTATCATTTCTATTCTCATCTTCTCCATGTCTCTCATGAATTCTTCGTGAACCTCTTCTATTTTCCTTTCTAAACCTTTGCTGGACTCTTCAATTTTCTTGTTTGAGTTTTCTATTTTCTTTTCTAGTCCTTTGCTAGACTCTTCAATTTTATCTAACTTTCCCACTATTCCGCCTAACATTGCCATGATATCTTGTCGTGTATGTGTGTCTGGTTGTGTATTGGTCTGTGTATCGTCTTGTATTCTGTCAGTCTGGGTATGTGTAGTGGTAGGGATAGATGCAGTGTCAGACTGAGATTGAGTTTCAGTCGAATGGTCCATGTCAGTATTTCTTTCCCCCTCAGTACAAATATCTGGCTCAGATTCAAAAAACATCTTTATGTTTCCCGACCTCAATTCCATAAATTTTTTACTATTATAGACGATATGTTTGTAATGCTAGTATGTTAAATTTATGAACAAGGTTAAATTATTACCAAGATTAAAAGCAAAAGACGAAAATTACGAACAGTGCTTTGTTTAGCAGTGGTTTGTTTTGCAGTGCCCCACGTTGGCTACATCAAATTTGTTATGTTTTATAGTTTTGAATATTTTACTATATTGAGTACTTGGTTATCGTTACTGGCCCAGATATCATAACAATATGTTCTTTGCGATTTGAAATTAACCATTTATTTTCATTAATTTTGAATATCCTGTATCATGACAACAAAGCGTTTCAGTGTTTATTTTTATACACTATGCACATTTCGTTAATATTTTGAGTTTGCCATGAAGAAAATTAATTCATTAGTCTTTATATTACACAAATTAGGTAAGGCTAAATTTTAATAAATTTAATTTTCTATATTTTCCTTAATATCCCTATTACATATACAGTATGTCCACGGTTAGAGTGGAAAAGAGGGAAAATATTTTTATTTTTCATTTTAGGAGAAAAAGGCATTCTTGATTAAAATTTTTGCATATCTTTCAAATGCGATTAGCATGGACAACTTTCATCTTGCATGTACAGGGTGATCAGAAAATCGGTACATATCGTTAAAGAATAAACTGCGTTTGTTTTTAATAATACAGAGATATGTTATTAAGGAAAGTTGCTTAGAATTGAAATGTATATTATAATTTCAATTTGTGTATGAATCGGCCTACTTTGGAGAATAAAAAAATATATTGTTCATTTTACGAGAAAAAGGCATTCTTGATTAAAATTTTTACTTGTTTTTAAAATATCTTTAAAGATAAGCAAATTTTAAACAAGAATGCCTAACATATTTTTGTATTGTTAAAAACAAAGGCTGTTTGTCCTTGAACGATTTTTATATTTACCGATTTTCTGATCGCCCTGTAGATACAAGATGAAAGTTCTCCATGCCGATCACATTTTAAAGACAAGCAAAAAATTTTAATTAAGAATACCTTTTTCTTCTAATGTGAAAAATAACAATATTTTCCCTCTTTCCACTCTAAATGTGGCTATACTGTACATTGTGCAAAATATTCATACTTTATCAGACACAAAATAATGACCTATTTTGATATCGATTTATTCCTCGTTGTTGTAAATGCTCTTTTTATTGAGTTAATTTTTCGGGGAAAGTTTTGAGTCCTGCATTACTTTGTTCCTGTGACTGTTCGTAAGCTACTTTTCCCTAATTAAAATTGTTGAAGCTTTAAAATCTGTTTTAATTAAGTCCCATCATTCAGGTCCTTTTAATGTATATAATTAGTTCGTGTAGTCGTTTACGTGAAAGATATTATTTGTTCTGATTCAGTCTGAAATGTCTAATAATGTTGTCAAAAGAAATTATAATCATAACGGATGACTGTTACTTTAGTTTACTAATTAGAACATTAGTAAAAAGTGAATAATCTGCTGCTGAAATTACTCACATCCTAATTATGTATAAAGTCTTCTCATACTTATGACAATAACTTCAGAACTATACGAAGAACTAAGATGAAAATCGAATTTTTATAACGGTGAGCACAAAGATCAAACAATGCAAATTGTTAAGTAGAGTTTCTCTAATCTCTAATGTAAATTTTATTTAATAAATGAGTTAAACAAAATATATCAGTACCTACTACATTCGTTAGAAAATGCTGAGATAAAGTGAAGATGAGAAAAAAAACACTGCACGGAAATCAAAGAAGGCAAAATCAGTAAATAAAAACTATGACGAACCACTAATCAAAAAAGACTAAAAATAAACGATGTTGTAAGACAACCTGTGTGGTCAAAGTGCAACATATTGCGTCTACCACCACATTGTCTCGGTGTTTCGGATATTCGAGCCCCACGCTGAGTGCCATGTCATCTAACTCTCTTATTACTTCGGGAATCATATATTTCTGCAGGACATTGTCGGCAGCTGCTCTGCCGGCAGCATCGACCTCCGGTGGTGTCGTCTGTTGTGACTTGTGACTGTTGTGTTTGTGGGCGGCTGGGAGTTTCGTTAAGAATTTCGGCGGAAATTTACTAAACAGGCGATAATGCATTTTCCGTGCAGCGACTTCTGCTTCTCGTGAAGGGTAATGCGTCGCAGATATGCGTCTCTATTTTGGTAGCGATTGGACCTTCGTAGATATCTACTTGGAGCTTGGAAATCTTGGAATACAACAATATAATGATAAAATACTTCAGACGAATGTAAAATTCTTATTTTAAGTGTCTAATCTATTTCTATTTGATAGGGTATCTCATCTAGCCGTGTCTTTTTGCAGGGTAAAAAAATTATGTTGTTATCTACAGGTGGGGTATATTCACCGAATATCCAGTAATGAATAACTGTGAATTAGCCTAGTAATACTAGCTTTATTGATGTATAAATATTCGTAATTCACCGCACAGTAGATATGACTTTTTACCATAATTGATGAATTCACACACAAAACAACAAATATAACTTTATCGACCGAAACTCGGAAAAACTTAACGACTTTCCTTTAGGAGTTGCTGAGGCATAAATATAATTTTTAGGGAACAAAAAAGTGTTTATTTTACATGATGGTAAATTCAGCGACCAGTTTTAAGTTCAAGGTCAACAAATTATTCAAAGCGGGTGGACAGCTAATCCATTATAATCTAGATCTCTGGTGACAACGGTAATACTGACAAAATTCGACCCAAACAACAATTTATCAAGTTATCTTTTATTTATCCGATTATTTTAGAACAGAATTACCTATATATAACTAAAGAAAAACTAACTCCTAAAATTATTTATCTCAGTATGAAGATAAAAACAATAAATAGGTTAATAAACTGTATTCTAGAAATTCTTTTATAGATGAATGCGTTTTCGTACAGGTATATTATGTACGAAATCTTAAACATGCATACTCTTAGAAATAATACTCAAAGAGTTTCATTTTCCATACCCACGATTTTTTTGTCATGTCCTAAATATATTTTTGCTATGAGGAACTTAAAGCTGATTGGAATATTTTCATTACTAAATATTATGTAACCTGTAAAATAAATTAAATGATTTCCTACCTTCTTTAAAAAGCAAAACATTAATTTCAGGTTATCTACACAGTATTCTTTTCACTTACACTCCGTTTTTAAAAAGTCACACACGAATAATAATTACACAACTGCAAATCTAATCACAGACAATTGCAAAGGTTATATTTAACTGTTATGCAAAATATAATTTTGGTGACATTTTGTTATTGTATACGACTCGATATTTGTTTACTGATCGGAGGTAGGTAACTGCTGATCATGTGATGGAAATGAGTACGGAGACGTTGGTATAAAAAGTTTTACTAAAAACATGCAAAGTACTTTTTATGTTTCCGTAAATAAAAGCCTCTATTCATTATTCATTCAACGATGATTCAACGAACATAATAGTATTTATTTAATTATATACACAATGTTAAAATGAAAATGAAATTAGTTAAAAATTATTATGCTTCGTCTTTAGAAAATCTATATATAGAAATTAAATGGATTATTTAATAAACAGCAATTAATCTAATCTAGGGCAAATCTAACGACAAATTCTAGGGATGATTTCATATCGATTTGACATAAATTGTCTTATCCAAAAATACAAAAGAGGGTTCTTTGAATATTTTCCTTTTGAGACTGTTTTTTTTAATTGTTCAGATCGTTGTTTATCTAGAAGAATCAAACTTAGGTTATGTGTTAACTTTTATACGAATAGCCGTTTATTGTAAAAATGATAATTCAATTGTAACCATAGGCGTCACTTGGGACAGTCAGCTTGATATTTTTAATATCAAAATCGAAAACTTGTGAGTATTCTAAATTAAAGAGGTACTCTTGAGCGGCCAAGGTGTACTGTATGCGAGAAAAAAAAAATTTGAAATGTTTGTGTTTTTTGCACGATAACTATAAAATTACAAATTCTTTGCTAGTATTTAGTAGTTGGCTAGTTGTACCTGGACTCCGCCAGTTATAGACTTAGGTATATTGCACTTGAAATCCTTGACCTGCCACAGTTCTAGGACTAGGTTCTGTGGGGGCGATCAGAATCCCTAGGCCCGCCTTTATTTTCATTTCGGTTCTGATTGTTGGTTCTAAAGTTGCTACAGACGGAGCTACTCGTCAGACAATGGTGGTCCTCTGAGACATTCCGTAGTAACATCCGTATCTAGAGGTATCCCATGCTCCCAAACATTTCGCCGTCCTTCACTGTTGGCATTTTCACCACTGGAGATGACTAAATACTTGTTTATTTTCCATTTCTTATTTTTTTTCCAAATATAGAACTAAGTATTTTATTGTGAGTAAATAATCTGAAATTAAACATCTGTGACTATATGCATGTAGTAAGTTACTAAAATAGTTGTAAAAATGTGTTGGTTTAATTTTATGAATAAAACTAATAAAAAAAATCATGTAGATAAACATGTATTCGTAAATGTTCGGCTTTCAAGATGAGGGTGTTGAAATTTAATGAAAGGATGTGCTTTGATTTGAGTTGCAAAAACATATGCCTTATACATAGTATAATTAATTCATAGACAATGTGACTATTTCAATTCCATTAAAGTATTATTTTTAAATAAAATTTTACACCTTCACATTTTTACGGATAAATACGAATAAGAAAATATACAGGATTAAATTACAAGAAAATTCCATATTTTTATGCCACTTTACATTATGAAATATAATTGAAGTTAAGTTGCACTGGTCCTGAAATATCCAGAAAAAAACTAAAAATTTGGTTTTTCTTATTTCTTTCACATCTTTGTCATTACTGAAAGTAGAGTAATGAAAATCAGCGCATATACATAAGGTAGTATGTTTAACCTGTACGAAGATGAAAACATCTTCCAAGCCTCCTAGTCTAGTCTCCTTCTATTTTGTTTTCATAACTAACTTTTGATTTTTGCACCATTAGATGAAGCATTAAGTTCCAGTTCAACGATGTATAATACTTACTTGTGGATTTTGTTAAGGACCAACAAACGTCATTTTTTTAATTTACTTAATTTAATCGTAGTTGCCATGAAAAAAAACAAATCATAATGTTTACATTTCTAGGAGGCCTGCAAGATGTTTTAACCTTTCAACATATTCGTTACTCTACTTTCAATAATAAAAAAAGATACCTATATAAGACAAGAAAAATCATGTTTTCAGTTTTTTCAATATATTTCAGGAACGGAGTAATTTATTTTAAATTGCTTTTTATAATTCGAAATGAAATGAACCAACTTTTTTGTAATATAACCAACTCTGTATATATTCTAATTCAGGAGATATTAATGGTATACATCTTCAAATTTTCCCACTTATATCAAAAATATATTTTGATAAAATCTGTAGTGTTCGATTATAATCGAGAATAAAGTTGTACATAACTTAAAAGAAAAAAAATACTGTAGAATATCTAGAACTATACCCGTATAAAATCATCATAAAATATACGTATCATTACATTTACACTTGGGAAAAATGAAGTCAAAAGTTAAAGCATAATTTTTAGCTAAATTGAATAAGCAAGTTTTATATAGGGTAAATCTAGGAGAGATGACGCATCAGGTGAGATGACGCACTGCTCGTTCTGGCACAATCATTTTTCATAGCGTATATTTGGCAACACCGGTAATTCTTATTATGTCGTCACATATAATATACGTATCAAATCAAATACAGTTATATTTGAGTAGTGTTAGTGACAGTATTTTGTTAAATTTATTGAAGTTACACTAATTATTTTTACATCGTTTAGAGTCAGAAAATATACAGGTACGTTAAGTTATATTTTTATTAAGTTTTCAAGGATTCTGTTGTAAATAATGAGTAGTTAAGTAGTTCTAACCTCAATTTCACACATTTCCTATAATGAATTTAGTTAAAAGTTGCTGCGTCAACTCACCTTATACTGTAAGGTAAGTTGACGCACGTATGCGTAAGGAGAGTTGGCGCAATAATAGACACATCGTTTAAAACTTAATTTTGTCAGAAATGTTATTAATTTATCGTTTATAGCATATCGAGAAATATAAAAGAAATGGAAACGTTAGAAAAGGAGAGGGGACAATACAACAGTGGTCTAGAGCAATCAATGCTATCGATAGAGATGAGATGGGTATTCCTGAGGCAAGTCGCGAATTCGGTAGCCCCGAATGCACTTTGCGACGCCGAAGGAAATATGAAGACCTCAAACTAAACCGTTTGGACCTTCAAGTACACTAGGAGCCCACAATAGGATAAATTAGTAAAGCAAAAGTTGAAAACACATGGATTTTTACCTACGAGATCCTTTATGCGCTTTATGACTTTTGAGTTAACAGAAAAACTAGAATTACCATACAATTTCAACAGAAAATCTCGCAAGGCAACTATGTATGCATGGTTAGATTTTTTTTAAGAAGAAATAAAGAACAATATGAAAACAATTACGGTTTCGTTCAGAGTATATGCTTCTTTGTCTATTTTTACCAAAATCTCTGACATTTTGTCATATTTGAAGTCATATATCATAACTTAGTAAGCTCTTTTAACGCAATCTGATGTTTTGCTCTTTATTTTCAATTTCACATATGTTTTATAATTATTTTAAAAAATGTGCGTCATCTCTCCTAGATTTACTCTAATAAAAAAAATTACCTGTGACACAATTCTCCATTAAAATTGTGCCAAGATATTCCAGTTAGACCCTGTATATGAGTAATATAATTTAATAACACATCTTTATTTTTTATGCGATTTCTCCCTGTCCGTATTTTCTAAATTCAAAATAATTAAACCGTGAATGTAGTTGGTAGAGTTCTATTGAAATACACATGAAACACTTACATTATTGAACAATACTGTAGTATTTAAGTACTCGTAAAGCAGCTGCTCGAAAACAGTCAGACATGAGAATACAGTTTAATGCATAATTCAGATATAACTTTTCCCTTAGCGGAGGCTCGTATTTTCCCCGTTTTAATATCCTTAATGCATTCTTTTAAAACGTTAATATCGCTCCCTTACATGTAGAAAACAAAAAAGGACTGGCCCCCACCATCCCAACTCCTCACCTTCAAACTGTTTTTCATTAATCCGAAAAGAAACTAGGCAAGTGGAAAAAACTCGATAAAAACAGAATTCCTTTGTTTTCCTTTGGAATAAAAGAAGTCAGCCCGCTAAACTTGACCCATTCACCAGTAATAAAAATGAAATTATTACACAAATCACTTTCATCAATCAAAAGAAGGTTGATCTAAGGATGCTTTTATTATTTTCATAGACAGTCAGATAGATAGAGTCAAGAGCTAAGCTAGTACAAAGGAAATTCGAAAAACTTCGTAGATTTCGAATGCGGAAAAATCAACAAGTACTTAAAATGCTCTTTATGTTATACGGGTTGATTAAGAAAATATCGCTTTTGGGAATATAAGACGAATAGTTCCATTAATATGAGTGGTAATGGTTCCAGTAATATTCTTGAAAATGATTTTAATGACCAGAATATTTGAGCAAATTTTTAGTTAACTTACGAATTGAATAAATACGAATTAATTCCAATTTTTTATGAAATTTATAAAACTAGGTTACCTATACGTTTTTATATTAATGCTGATCTTGAAAAGCTGAAAATGGTGCTAATATATGTTGTATAGGTAAAAAGTGTAAATTTAGGGCGAAATTGTTCGATATCTCTGGGACTATTAATTAGATAAGTTTAATTTTGAGGCATCATGTACTACAAAAAGGCGGCAGTGCAGAAAAAACGGTACCTACTTACCACCTTTTAACTTCGTGTATAAGTTTCTCTCATTTATGAAATATGAAGCATAAAAGCAATAACTGATATATTTTCTTTGTAAGTAAATAAATTTATATTTAATTTTACTGAAAAATATTTTGAATAGCAATCTTTTATATCTATACTAAAATTTAATAGATACACATTTAAAATCTATGCAGTCTAAGCCGCTAAAGTTTTGTGCATTTTCTCAGTAACTGTATTTTGTCTTTTTACTAAGGACGGCAGTATGGAATTTTGTTAAGGACGTTATTACTCTTAACGATCTGATTTGTTTTATTATTATCAATATCCTTAAAAATCTTTCAACAAAATTGCCTGGGTACTTATTGTATAGTAGTATATTTTTTATGAATTTCAGTTCATAAAAATATTAAATTTTTAATGCGGAAAAACTACAAGAAAATTTAAAAAAGCCCCCATTATTTTATTAAACTTGTTGGCTGAAAATACTAAAAGAAATACCTAAGAGACAAAAATAAACAAATTTAAATTTAATTAGTTCAGAAAACGAGAACAGTCATATTCGAACTGTCAGCAACTTATTGAAATTCGCGATATATGTACTTACATATAGCGCTAAACAGTTTGTATTTTTCATTTTTCTTCCATTTTCAGTATGAGCAAAAAAACAATACCTATTCATAAAAATAATCATTGATTGATTATTTTGGAGCAAAGGTTTATTTCATTGATTTCTGTGTTCGTAAATTTCCAATGGATAAAGAAAATCGAAAACTATGCCACAAATAAGTAACACACAAACAGTCAAACAACAATATTTTTAAACGTACTTCAACTGAGTATTTCAGTTATTTTGATGGTATGTATATTACCTATGGATTTAAAATTAATTGTAAATCTCTCCTGAGAAATTATCCTCTACTAGCTTTTTATTTAGATTTTCTCGAGAGTGCTGCACGTTTCTAAGGACAAAGTGTGAAATAAATTCAAGATTTCTTGGAAGCGCAGTAAATACATTGCATATAAAAATATGTTTTAAGGTATAGAAAGTACATAAATTCAAGCGTTATGTCTGACTCCGAGCTAGATTTCTTACTTTCCAAGCGGACTTGATGTATCTGCAGCCTTGATGATGATTCTTTTTATATGCCATGCACTAAATGTGGAACTGCACTAGAAGTACCTACGAATATACAGTGTGGAACAGCCAAATGGAACAAATTCAAGATCTCAATTATTGTGTATATTTACAAAAATTAGTAGGCACGTCGATTTTGGATTCCGAAATGACTTTTGCAACGTAAAAATTTCATCCCTCAATTCCCTTCGAGTGGCAGCTGCAACCCCCTAATTTTTTAATGCGAAGTAGGGGCTCATGATACTTTCATTTTCTATTTTAAAATGATATGGTTTTCATACCACATTTATTACTGTGCGAGTAAGTTGTTTGATTTTGATACACGATATTGAAAATTGATAAAGTAATCTTTTGTATTTAGTAAAATACATGTGACATAGTGATATGGATTACTTTAACTGAAACTTAGAAGTAATATTTTACGAATTGACGTCCAAACGTTGTCTCAACATGTACCATCCCGATAACAAGGAGTACCTAATTTGTATTAACAACGTATGGTGCACTACTTTTGAGATTGTATAACTAAAAGCTTCACGAAAAGAAAAAAGGAAGATGAAGTCTACCGCATTTATAACTTAAGCTTTTATGATACGGTTGTAATTTATTATAGCAAAAACCCGTTGATTGATTACAACATCGAAGACTCTTGTCGGATCACTAAATCTAATTTTTCTTTACGATACAATTTCCTAAATGGAGTCTCAGATCGAGTGTGTAAATATTAACAGCAAATTAGTCAATAAAGAAAAAAATATGATGTGGTTAAGTAGAAGGTGTCGATTAAATGATGAATTACACAACTTAAGAGAAAATCCTACTCTCAAAAATGAGGAAAATATGTCTAAAACTTGTTAGATACGGATGTACTGCAGCAGAGTGAATAATTCACTATATTTTACGTTGGACATTTATATCCACTGACGTAATTGTACTCGTAATTGTACTGATAATTTACTGGATATTTATTTTGTTTCCTAAATTTTTCGAAACGTAGTAAAAAATTAAAGAAATAGTAATGCTTTGTTTGAATGAATCTGTTTCATTTTAAACTGGGTAGTCCGAAAATATTAGATTAGATAAATAATATAAAAGTGTCGAAGTATTAAAAAATTATGTTCCAAATACCTTCTAAACAAATTAATACATTGAATATATGGCCTTTACATATTGCTAATTTATACTAAAACAGTAAAAGCTTTGTAAAATAGTCGTTCAAAATAAAATTCGTGATTCTGAATTGACAAAGGTAATAAATATTGTTTTTTACACACAACAAATTAATATTAACGAATAAAAAATGTATTTCATCTCAAGCCGGAAATACTTTTTTTTTACTTACATAATTGCTGTACTTTTGCAATCAGGGCGCACTGGGAATATTTACATCCTTTATTATTTGAGTTGATATTCAGAATGTAGTGCGCACTTCATGTAAAAGTGTAAATAAATCGAAAGCACTGTTAGATTTCTAAATATTGTTACTTATGTACAAATAAAACTGGGTTTTAAAAATTAAACTAATTGATAAGAAGGTTCTCGCAAATTTAATTAGTGTAGTTTCAATTGAGAATATTTAAAATTTGTCATTTTTATTTTTGTCTGTAGAAACAAAACTGACATTTTCGCCAGAAAAATGAAAAAGTTTCATTTTCTCGTGATTAATTTGTGTAAAAATCATTGCTTTTGTTCAGTTTTAAAACTTTTTTGTCTCTTGCCATTTTTTCGTATCTGCAGCCGTTTTCGAGTAAAAAAATAAAAGATGATTTCCTGTAACTCTAAATTAAATGTCGGATTTCAAAATCCTCTGGTAGGTTCTGATTGACAGATAATAATTATTTTGTTTTATTAATGTTGGAAGTTCGTCTTTCAGACCTGAACTTGTGTCTGCGTTTGATTGTTGCAATACAGGGTGAGTCACAAATGGTGACCAAAAATGAAACCTCCTATTCTTTGCTGAATTTTAAGGAGAATCTTTTCTATAAAGTTTTTATGTAGGATGCGTCGTTAAAAAGATACAGGGTGTTAAAATTCGAAAAGTAATTTTTTTAAATAATTTAAAAACTAAGTGAAATAATTTGAAATTGGGCATATGTATTTATGTAAACATTGTCCAATGTCTGAGGGTTTTTCCTAAAATTTATATGTTCCAGTGGCGGATATACAAGGTATATTTTCTAAATAAAATAGTCCGCTACTGCTTTACGGTAACAACCATGATATTTTCGGGTTTGTCTTTCAATTTTCTACAAATTACTATTCTCTTATGTTTTTCAATAAAAGCCTGATTTTAGAGTAAAGGCCGATTCTCACTTGAGCGTCACCAAGCGGTGCGGAGCGGCGCAGCAATGAAGCAACGCTCAGTGGCAATTTTAGGACCTATTCTCACTTGAGCGTCACGAGACTGCGTGTCGCGGCACGGCATAGCATTTAAACACGATCGGCGGCAATTTATGTTGGGATTTTCAACAAAGAAGATGGATAGATCGTGTATTTTGGTATCATGTACAACGCTGACTATAACTTACTATAACTACTATGACTTACCTACTATAATTTTTGTTTTTCATATCATACAGTTCTTTTTATTCTTTAACTAATTCAATTAGTATTTCCACTTTACCGTCGTCCATTTTGCCTACTGTCTCCTGCTAGTCATTCAAAAGTCTCAAAACACTGTTTGTTTCATGCAAAATGTCGTTAAAAATGCACGCGTTTGTCGATTTCTGATTCACACATGCGCGTCAACGAGCAGCGCAGCACGTCGGGAAGCGGCAATGCCGCGTCCCAATGCTTCCGAGATGATTAAAATTTTGCTGCTTTGTGACGCGCTGCGGCGTGCTGCGCCGCGCCGCTTAAATGAGAACAATGCCATATAATAACAAGTAGACAATTCTAAGCAGCATTTTGTGGTGAGTTGTCGCGCCGCGCCGCGCCGCTTCGTGACGCTCAAGTGAGAATCGGCCTTAAAACTTAAATACTAATTGAAAACATTTTTACTTAAATTACACAAGCACTAATCCTTCGGTTTTTTATTCGAATAAAGAAATTAATAACATTAGTCATCATTTTACTGATTTTATTTGAGCAAATGCTCAAAAATACCTCAATTTGCACGAACACAGGCGCAACATATTTTTAGTAACGACGAAATATAATTTGTTCGAAATTTATTATTGCTTAAATCTGATGAAAAGCATTATTTATTCCTTCTTCAAACTGCACAACACAAAAAGAAATCCAGTGGGTTAAGGTCTGGCGTTTTCAATTCGTTTCTAAGGCTTTTTTCAGAAAACGTAAAAGAGTAGTAATTTGTAGAAAATTGAAAGACGAATCCAAAAATATCATGATTGTTACCATAAAGCATTGGCGTACTATTTTATTTAGAAAAATATGGCATCGATAACCTGTATCTCCGCCAATGAAGTATGTAAATTTTGGACAACAATGTTTACATAAATACATGATTGTGCCCAATTTCAAATTATTTCATTTACTAAATTAAATNCTTTTAATACAAAAACGGTAAATTTTACTAAAGCTGATATCCATTTCGTGTATGGTTCCGCTGATGGAAACGCACATGAAGCTAGACGTAGGTATCAGGAGCCCTTCCCAAATAGAGTTACACCAGATAGACGAAGCGAACATTTTTTAAAAGGTGCTACTCGGACTGTACGAACTGCAAGTATTGAAGAAGAAGTTTTGAACTGTATTGATGAAAATCCTCAACTGAGACCAGAAAAATTGGAAATCGGTTGAACGTCTCACATTCTAGTTTGCAGGATTCTTCACAAATTTTTATTGTATCCTTATTATATTCAACGCGTTCAACTTTTACTTCCCAGAGACTTTCCGTGGCCATTCAATTTCTGCAGATGGTTCTTACAGAAAATTACGCTAAATCTCCTGTTTGATAGTAAAATATTGTTTACGGATGAAGCTAGCTTCTAAAAAATGCTTTTCAATAATCATTATTGAGCTGAAAAAAATCCCCATCCATTTAATTGAAGAAACTGACCATCAAGAACAATTTGTACTAAACGTGTTGATTGGAATTATTGGCGATCACTAGGACCATTTTTTCTCCCACACAGACTATTCCTAGAAGCGAGTTGCCGTTATTGCTAGATGATGTGCCACTTTTAATTAAAAACAGGATGTAATTTATGCATGAACTCTACCATGGTACAGGGTAACGAACCATTTATTTTATATGAATTATTTTACTTAAAATCATGCGTAAATTCACCCCTCTTTATAAAGACATACTATTATAAAACACTCTGTATTCATCAGACATAAGTAAAATTTTTGCTCAGAAGGTATCTGTGTTACTATTAAGATGTTTGGTCTTTGTCACTCCTATTACGGATTCCCTTTTTGATCTGCGCATTTTGCAGACAAGAGTTTGGTTAATTTGGATGTATAATAAATGGAGTTCAGAAATATTTCCTAGGCAACGGGAACGGCAACGGAAATGTTCACAAATCGACCTAAGAAAGTTATTTTAGTTCCTATCACACAAATCATTTATTTTAATTTATTAAACCATTGTCAGAAATTCAATAACACTACATTTTCTCTGAGATTTATTAGATTCCCGTGATTAATTTTGTTCGACAGCAGTTAATTCGTCTTCACTAAGTGACGGCTTTTAAAACTTTGCAAATCGAACTCCGACCTTGTACGCCTTTCAACTTCTAGCCCCAAGTCAGGTGAGACTATAAAAAAGCTCATTTCAAACTATGTGGAACTTCGAAAGAAAAATTTAAATCACAAAGGGGAAATTACATACCGCCGCTCTTGGGGCGCCGTAATTATACCTAAGGCACAACCACTCTGCATAAGAGGGTTCCAGAGCACTAGACACCTCAAAGTTGAATCAAAACTCGTAGTTACCTAGATTTCCTTGCAAACACTACCTTTTTTTAATAACAAGGACGAATAGGACATCTGGGATAATTTAAGTAGTAAGTTTAATAATATATTAAAACCATTATAACTTTGAATTGTTAGGACCACATAGAGAACTAAGCTATCTATTTCCGCTATAGCTGTACATACACGTTAAAACAACTAATATTGTAAATTATAACATTATAACTATAACTATACATTATTTGGACGTGGCCACAAAATTTGCATTGAAAGAAACAAAGCTACGTCTTTAAATTATCAATAGTTAATTATTAACAAAAAAGACCTAACTTATCCTAACTTCAGAATACTTGCACATTTTAATTTTAACCTGACACACCATATTTTTGTGACGTAATTATCTGCATATTTCATGCACCAAAGTGTAGATGGATATAGTTTATGAACTGTAAGAAAAATTGGATTTATTTTCATTCAATTTCACTCAATAATATATCAATTTATGTTCACACCCGATTGACTGAAATTTTCCTTTGTTGGTATGACTACAACTAAAATTTTATGAGTGAAACTATCAGTTTTAGTTCAAATATTATCAAAAAATGTGTAAAATAGTCAGTATTGGGCTTTTCTATGATTTTAGTAAAATTATAGAAATACGCAATACTGACTGAATATGTACTCAATAATTTCACTTAATAGGTTCACTCAGGACCTTTTTGCTTTCACTCAGACCGATTTATTTACAGTTAAAAAAGTCATTTAATAGGCTCCAACTTCAGAATCTCTTCTAATTTAGAAATAAATACATACAGAATTTAAATCGGACAATGCATACAGGGTGCAATGCATACAGGGTGTCTCACGGTGACGGCCCATTAGAATTTTTTCAGAGACTACTTCGCTTTGAATTTTGAAAATTGGGATACCGGGTTTTCGGTCCTTCTCAACTAAAATAATGGCGTCCACGTACCGCTTTCGGTTATACCGGAAGTCGCCATCAACATGCTTATTTTTTAATATTAATAATAATAACTTATTAGCCCAACAGAAGTAATTCCATTTATAGAGCCAAATTACATTGAAATAACTACATAATATAAATATAAAAAACTCAATAACATCAGAAGAACAAAAAACAAAAAAAAAAAGAAGAAAGATACATAAGTTCAGTAAAGTGCAGGAGTTAATTGAATATACTTACTTAACCTAAGACATGTAACTTGAAGCAAAGAGAGGCATCAGTTACGGTCATGGTTTACTATACTCATACATAACATTTTAACCGAACAATCGTTTATATCGCAAGTGTTACAGATAGAATTAAATGTCTTGCACATAAAATAAACTGGGGACTTTAACAATAAGTTTGTGCAAGCCCTTAGCAAATAAAAAGTTGCATGATTCCTTATCTCAGCGCGTGGTACTAGAAAACTTAGTTGCTCTAGCAAATCTGGGTAATCGATTTTATTATGAATTATATTATAAAGGAATTTTACCGACTGACAACGCCTACAGGTTTCTAAAGCTTGGAAGTTAAACATATCTAATAATGTATCGTGATCGGAGCCCTGAGCCGGATATATACCTGTAGACTTAAAAGACAAGAATTTCAAAAAACGCCTTTGAACATTTTCAAAGGCATCAGAATGTAATTGATAATTCTCAAGTTTCGATCTAACATCCGCATAATTAATAATTTTAAATGGAACACCCTATATATTATTGCAATTTTGGATTCTACTTGTTATTTTAGGTGGACTTTTATTTAATTTTTTTCAGAAAAAGGGAGAAGAACAATGACTAGCTTCAAACAATGTGTATTTTATAGTAAGAAAGATAAAGCAACAATATTCATAGGGGGGATAGCTAGACCCCTAAGCTTTCTATACATACTTTCAAAGTGGCTTAATTGCATACAGGGTACTAGAAATTTAGTGCCGATTTTAGTTAACTTCAAACCTTGATAAGTCGGTTTTTTAAATGGAACACCCTGTATGTTTTTCTATATGCTGATACACAATTTTATTCTCTTTCGAACGGTATCAGGGTTCCCTATATCTATCTCTTATAGTTTTTAAGTTATCTACTATTTTTTGTGTAATCACCTAAAATCATGTAATTCTTGCTAGGATAGCTGTAAAATTTTTAGCAAAACTTCTCCATTTTTTTGAAAAAAAATAAATATTTCGATAACGGTTCATTTTAGGAATAGGGAAACTTCATAAAAGTCCACCTAAAATAACACGTAGAATCTAAAATTGCAATAATATATTCCATTTAAAATAAGCAAGTTGATGGCGACTTAAAACCAGAAGTGGTACGTGGACGCCATTATTTTAGTTGATAAGAAGGGCATGCCCGAAAACCCGGTATCCCAAATTTTCAAAATTCAAATCGAAGTAGCTTCTGAAATAATTCTAATGGGCCGTCACCGTGAGATACCCTGTATATACCCAGAAATAAGTGCTAACATTTCAATCAGTTTCATCATATGCGACAATTTCCGTGTAATAAATTTTTTCGAAAGCTCACCAAAACTTGACTCATATAGTTAAAATGTTCAAAACATAAAGCCAAACCAGAATAGCTATTTCAATACGTAATTAATATATCTAGTACAAAATGCAACTGATTAGTCATAACATGTACAGTTCTACAAGCTCTATGACAAACTTTGACAATTGGCAGCTGGGTTAATTTCAAACATTTTTTCTTATATCAACATAGGTCCGAATAATTTTTGTTTAGAATTTACAAGATACCCAAATAGAGATCCACATGCCCACACAGTATTTAGTGCATTATTTCGTGGACCTCGAGAAGAAGGAAACCCCGCTTCAAAAAAAAGCCATTCGTCATACACAAGTGAATATACAAAATTAAGAAGATAACGTTTTAATTAGTGTTCGGCATATAGCAAATAATCTTCATTTATCATCCAATTTTGTATGGCGTGTATTGAACAGAGAAACATTACGTCCATTTCATCGCCAAAATGTACAAGCGCTACATGCTAGACATGCTCCTCAGCGATTAGATCTTTGACGCTGGTTACTCCAACAACATCCACAAAATGATAGATTAATTTCGCTTGTCATGTGGTAATGAAGCTTGTTTTACTAGAGACGGCATAAATAATAATCATAATGAATATATCTGGGTGTTACAAAATCCCCATGCAATTAGATCAAGACAACCGCTTCAAAGTCAACGTTTAGGTTAGAATCTGTATAGAACTTTCTTGGAAAACAACCTTTTTGATTTCATTGATGACGTAGGACTTGATATTGTTCAAAATATGTGGTATCAGCACGATTGTGCGCCACCATATAGAGGGGGACAAGTAACTGCTTGGTTAAATGATCATTTCCCGAATAAATGGATGGGTCAACAAGGTCTAATGGCATGGCCACCACGTTCCCCAGATCTAAATCCTTTGGACTTTTGTTTATGGGGACACATGAAGCAGTTTGTCTACCATGTTGAAATCACTGCCTTTAGCAGTTAATTGAAAGAATTCAGGATGCAGCCAACTAGATAAGCAATGATCCAAATCTTATCAAGTGACGGAATTCTTAGTTCGCCGATGCAAGGCTTGTATTCGAGTCGAGGGTGGACATTTTGAACAATTTTTATAGTATTAAGATTTGTTAATTTGATTGATGTTAACTAATGTTTAAATTTTAAACACACATAATAAATGATTGTTATAGCAACCATCATTTTTATTTATCAGGCTAGTTTCGTTGAAATATGAAATTATATTTTTTTAAATGTATCTTCTAAACAAAAATGAATCGGACCTAAGAAAAAATGTTTGAAATTACCATCTGTCAAAGCTTGTCATAGAGCTTGTAGAACATCATGTATTTTAAACAAACTATTTTAAAATATCTATTAGTTAATTAATCACTACATGATTTCAGATTTCAGTTCTTAATATAAAATAAATGCGATGTGTGAAATCAATCGCAAAAGGCCCTCACTGCGTCCGCTTCGATTTTGAATCCCGGTGTATAATGAGTATGTAAATTTGGTACAACGCACCATAATTAACTGTTATTTGTTACACCCACTCTCTTCACCAAGAGTTAAACTCGTTCCCTCAGACAAGCCACCGCTGTTACTCGAGACCATGTCTAATTTATCGTTTTACACGTTATACTTGACAATTATATCCGCTGCATTTTTGCAAGTCAAATGAAAATAAATCAATGCTTTGTATGGAGTTGAGTTGTGAAATGTATTATTTATTAGTTGTATGAATACGTACAAGAGGGTATTGATCAGGTCCTCAACTACAACTAGAGATTTAAATCCGACTAGAAATTATTTGTTCTGTAGATCGCTAGAGACGAAAACTAAACTAATTTGATATCTCTGAATTTAGTTCAGGAGGAGCAGAAATGGTGGCGTCATTAGCACAGTGAATGGACAGGGTTATAAAATGCATTCTCTTTTTCTGTGTCTCCTTGATTTGGTGCCTTATGGTGCTTTGGCGCTGATACATTTTTTTATCGAATACATGAATGACTAATGAAGTATTGTTACGCTTGAAAAAACAACAATTATGAAATAATTACATAAAATTCACTGCATATATATTGCATTTATACAAAATTTATAAAGGACCCCGCCGGAATCCTTATGTAAAATGGTTTTCGGTCAAATGGTTTGAAACCAGGTGGTTTTTGTAGCATTTGAGCGGTATATTAAAAGTGTCAATGGGCGTCAAGCCCTAAAAATTCATGGTTCAAAGTTCACTACCTGCATAGTATAATTAAAAAATACTGCATTTTTGCTCAATGCCCAATAACCCAATAAACTATTGCCGATATTGAGATCTTGAGATTTTTCAGATCACGATCAGTACATTCGATTTTTGACAATCACTATCGTACAATAAAAATCATAGCGATTGCCGTCTGCATTTGCGTGATCCGATGTGCTAAATCGGACTTAGCACATCACTAAAAAAAGCTGATTTTCAGAGTTGAAAGATCCTGTCTAGCAGGAATCTGATGCATCAACCTAATACTTCAATACTATTTTTGTTCTCATTGCGTGCATCTGATGTTGAAGTCAGCAACCGTGCATAGAGGACTTGATGTTATTTTGATGCCATGCGTAGCCTAAAAACCACAAAATGCAGGCGATATGAGCGATGTACCCAACGTCCGGGCACCAAATTGGCATGTGCAATAATATTATATTATGTTCTCGGCATCGTCAGCATCGTTAATTCCGTCTCCATCAGCTTTATTGTAAGCTATAAATATTTGGTGCTTAACAGCTCCTCGAAAGTTGAAGTAAACCCTAACTATTATAAAGCCCCGTTCATTTACACGCTCGTCTAGTTGAAATTCTTCATCATTTTTCCTCATGCTGATGTCTTGTAAGTCGCCCAGGTTAAGAACAGGAAAATCAGGGATATCATTACGATGTAACCTTCTCCATTGACGATTTCTTCTCACAAGATTTTCTACTTCAGCTCTGGCTTGAACGACATTAGGAGTTTGCGATTTTAACAACATTTATTGAGCCAGTTCAACAGTTGCACCTGCCATGTGTATAACGGGATGATACCTATTGACTGACCAGCAATGCGATAAAAGTCACCAATATATTTTGCATGTTGCATACTGAATGTATTACCAAACATTTTAAAAATATATCGGAAATGCCCATTTCTGCTTTCATCTATCCATCTACTTTTTGTTACGAGACGTGAATTATTCGCTTCTGCTGTGGATAATTGTTTTCTTCCAGGCACAAGTAATGCAGGCACTCGATGATCGATACCCAACTGTTGCAGAAATGGACATGCATCTCGGTATCCTCTATCAACCAAATCACTAGATGAACTTCGAAAAAATGGAAATACGTTAAGACACTGGATTCATGATGGTGACATCGCTTTGATAAAATCGCGAGGGAAAATGATGAAGAATTTCAACTAGACGAGCATGTAAATGAACGAGACTTTATAAGAGTTAGGGTTTACTCCAGGTTTCGAAGAACTGTTAAGCACCAAATATTTATAGCTTCCAATAATGCTGATGGAGACGGAATTAACGATGCTGACCATGCCGATAACATAATAGAATATTTATTGCACATGTCAATCTGGTGTCCGGGCGTTGGATAGATACATCGCTCATATCGCCTGCATTTTGTGGTCTTTAGGCTACGCGTGGCATCAAAATAATATCAAGTCCTCGATGAATCATTGCTGAGTTCAACATCAGATGCACGCAATGAAAACGAAAATAATATTGCAGTATTATGTTAAGGCATTAGATTCCTGCTAGACAGGATCTTTCAACTCTGAAAATCAGCCTTTTTTACAGCACCCGCGTGGCGCTATTGGCAACTTTTCCTCACTCGTTACACAATTGTACGATAATGATTGTGAAAAATCGATTGTACTGATCGTGACCTGAAAGATCATCTCAATATCGGCAATAATTTATTAGGTTATTGGGCATTGAGCAAAAATGTAGTATTTTCGTGTACTATACTATGCAGGTAGTGAAATCTAATGCATTGTAGCTTCAGCGAGCTGCAACTTTGAATCATGAATTTTTAGGGCTTGACGCCCATTGACCCTTTTAATATAACGCTTAAATGCTACAAAAACCACCTGATTTCAAACCATTTGACCAATTTACATAAGGATTCCGGCGAGGTCCTTTACCAAATAATAATAAGAATTTAGCATTTTTAACAAACCCTTTTTTATACAATACAAATACTCTGCGATCTAAAGCTCTGTCTAGTATTAAATTACAACCATAATACCTAGTAAACAACCAAGATCATTCTTCATATTTTGAGTATGGATATGGTTTGAGTATGATAGATAGATGATACATAGATACATGTTAGTAGTATTAACAATTAAGGTATAGGTTATAGGTTAACCTATAACATTTTGAAGAATATATGTCACCCACAATTCTTGTTGCCACCAATATCTAATAGGATGTTCTTTCTTTTCAGCTTGGGTACTTGGATGGTGGATGTGCAAAACCGTTCCATATATACAAGGTGTTTCAGTTGCAGCTTCAGTTTATAGTTTGGTGGCAGTTTCGTTAGACAGGTTTGTAGTCTATTGTTTTCAGATTAATCATACTTTACATAATCATTAACAGTTATTTCGCTTGTCTAAACAGACAGAAAATAAGAGTATTTTCTTAAAATTTGGTAAAGACTTTATTATTCTTCAAAAATTGAAATAAAACGCAGTTTCGGATAAGTTTTCCAATAACCATACAAATTCAAGGATCAGATCTGGTACAGTTCAGTTCTATTATCGAACTTATTTACTCCATGAAAAATTTATTTGAACAAAGACTAACCAATATTGTTGGAATTAAGAGGTATTTCAGCTGTCAAAAAAAATTACTTGACGTTAAAGAGAATGCTCCTTTATAAATTTGAATGAACCGTTTCGAATCAAAACTTTTATTCTCCTGATAATTCAGGTTTTGTACAAATTTACATTTATTTGATTCGGAGGTTGCCAGAGAGATAGATTCAACGTTCCCATAACTTTGGTATAGCTGTTGAAATTACAGTAAAATACACATTTTTATAACACTATCGTGGTTTTTACATCTTTACTCATAAATTGTGTATTACACAAACAAAAGAACTTAAGAGAGTCAGAAGCTTTAACAACACATGGTCTTTTAAATAAATAAAAGAATATTCTCGTTAACATTAAATGACTTTTTGGAAAGTTAAAACCCCTTACATCCATATTAATTCGGGCACCACTGGTGCAACACTAATTTGACAGCATTTATCCTTTGCCACAGAAATGCTTGAGTTAAATGTCTATATTTAGATTGCAACACAATTAGAGCTAAACCTGGGATATTTGAGAAGATTAATTCATTTATACGATGTAAAGTCTACACTGACATGCGAGAAAGACAGTTTGAGCATCTCATTTAATAATATATTTTTATCCATGATAAATATATCTCAATAAGTACAATACAACATTTAAAAGTGATTTTTGTGTTGTCACGATTTGCAATTTTCTCGTAATCTTCTTGCCCTGCCTAAAAGAAATAAGTNTATATCTCAATAAGTACAATACAACATTTAAAAGTGATTTTTGTGTTGTCAGGATTTGCAATTTTCTCGTAATCTTCTTGCCCTGCCTAAAAGAAATAAGTACATTTTTAATTTACTCTGCTGTTTCAAAAAATGTTTTCTTTTTGGGTGTTACTTTTTTTCTATTATTTATTCTGATCAGAGGAGTCAACGTCGAGAATTTATTATAATATTGCTGTAATACCCTATGTACCTACAATTTGGTCATATTAATAAGAATACAATGTACCACAATTATATTGACTTATCTAACAAGCGCATTTAATTTTAATGAAGACAGTTGCAACATCAGTTAAAATTAGGTTACAAATACCACCATCCTGAAATACAGTGTGGACCATATTGGTGATGCATGTATTGGCACTATGGATGATATAAGTAAGAGAAAATTTCAGAAACCATTATTTTTATTCAATGAATCTGGCAACACCGCATGAATTTTCGAAACTATTATAGAATAGTCTCAAATTTTTGTAAAACTTTATCATTAATGTCATGGCGTAGAGTGAAAAAATTACACTTTATGTTATTCCAATGAAGAAAAATGTGAAAAAGAGTGCTTTATTAAAAATAATATAAAAGCAACTGTGGCATTCTGCGTCACTCTAACTGCTAATAATTAATTACATGATTTACAATAGATGAAAATGAGAAGCAGTTTAAAACATTTGAAAATATTATTATCATCCTGGAGATTCGTATACTATTAATGGGGCTTTTCTTCGTAAACACGTGGCCATTACAATATTTTTTTCACTCAACGCCATGACAGTAATGATAAGCTTTTACAAAAATTGAAGGCTCATCTATAACAATTTTGAAAAATTATTCGGTGTTTTCAGATTTAATTCCTCAAAATGAAAAAGTTACAGACGATTTTCGAAAACGCACATTTACTTTTTGTCAAAATAATTCAAAAACCTGAAGAGCTAGGATCAGTCTACAAGCGCCATTAAGTTAGTAACAGAACTTCATAAACTTTACCTATTTAACCATTCAATCTCCTATATTGTCCAAAATATCAATACATGCATCACCAAAATGGTCCACACTGTATATAGATACAAAAAACTAATTTAACATGCGCTGTATTTTTCGCCAGTATTTCTAAAAACGAAGTGATATCCTTTTCTTCCGTTCTTTTATAACTTTGATACAGATTTGAAACAGAAAAGCTTGAACAAGGGGGCTGTAATTTTAAAATACGTAATCCGGGACTAATATATACATCCCCGGAGATAAATTTTACGTTCTCGTAAACTCAATTTAAAACTTTTTGTCGGTACCGCAATTGATTTAGTAGAAAGTAGAAGACAAACAGATTTCAGAAGTATATAAAACATTTAAAACGCATAGAAGCTTCGTAGCCAATATGGCAGCAATTTATTGAGTGTAATAAAGACGTAATTTTTTTTGAATAATATAAATGTGAAAATCAATCATTTCAAATATAGGTTAAGAAAATGTTATATGATCTTTTCTCTTGTTGTTAGTAAGCAGTGTGAATAACATTTATTCAAATATAGAAGGTTTTTCCTAAAAGTACTCATTCCACTGGAAGTATAAATAGAAGATTACAAGACCTAGGTACTTGAATAGGGAAAAATGTGCACTTCTCACTGTGACAATAAAAAAATTTGTATAATAAATAAAATTAAATTTGCTGCTGTATCACAAAAATGATGTTAGGTGTAATGTAACAGAGTTTTATATCAGATGTGACCTTTCCAATTTTATTAAAAAGTGCTAGTACGTTTGAAATCCTGATGCATAAAATTTAAGATAAGTACCTGTTATGATTACATTTTTACCGTTTATATGCTTTTTAGTATATAGAGTAAGAAAGGTACCTACCTATATTGCTGTAATAATTCTAAATGTGTTCGTTGAATTACCGTCATCCGGTATAAAGCAGAATTTGACATAGTAACAATTTTAATAGATATCAGGTCATATTAAGTACATTATTACTTCAATCTCACAAAATGAAAAGTTATAAAACATAATATGTGCATTTTAGATACGTGGTGTTAAAAGAATGAAGGAGCATATTCCTAGGTGTAATTTAAGAATATTTTTTTATATAAACATTTGTTCTCAAAACTTTCCCATTTCAGATAGAGGTTATTGACGTCTTCAAAAAAAATTTAATTTTGCGTACCATATTAAAGTGGCCACTATTCATACCAGTCGTTTAGATTTGAGACACGTTGGTCATATTTCCCTCAAAAATTAAAACACCAAATTGCAAAAAATTATAACTTTTGAAGACATAATTTTATTTTAAATGGAAATGACACCTTGGCTTTTTCATATAGCTTATAGCTCCATTTTGGTGCAAATTAGTAATTTTTACAAATAATATGATTAGATAAATTTGAATTATAAATGGTGTTAAACAATAACGCCTTAAATATGAAGGTTTTAATATTTAAGAATATTTTCTTATATAAATGTTTCCCGTGTAGGTCCTCGTTTTTTAAGATAACGAATGGTAAAGTTTTAAAAAAAATGTATTAGCAGATTCATCAAATTGCAAGAATATTTTCGAGGATATAAGAGAACGTGTGAGAAAACTTCGGAAAGTAACGAGCGTTCAAATAAAAACGTGGTCGAAGTTGGCTCTGACACATTGGACGTAGGGAGTAGCTTATAGCGACCAACTTAACCTCATTTCTCAACTAGCTGTATAGCAGCTGTCAGTTTCAATAACGATAATGACTATATAACTTTATTTTAAAGAATAATCGTGATAACAATAACAAACAATTAAAGGAGCTGCGGAAAGTGTCCCCCTCCTTGTTATAACAATAAATTAAAGCAGCTGCTGAAAGTGTCCCCCTCCTTGTTCCAAGCACTTTTCACACCTGTTCCTCAAAGAATTAAAGACATTTTCTAAGATGCTCGGGGTATTGTTAATTTCACGAATCTTGTCTATAAGTCGAGCCTGCAGATGGTTTAAATCAGGAATAGGCAGTTCAAAAATAGTGTTTTTAAGGTAAGGCCACAAAAAGAAATCACACGGCGTAATATCACATGACCTCGGTGGAAATTCATGTTCAGCATTGAGACTTATTAGTCGATTTTGGAAAACTTCCCTCAACATATTCATCGTCTCGCCTGCCGTATGTGCCCTTGCGCCATCTTGTTGAAAGTAAAAGTTTGTAATTTCGTTTTCTTCCAGCTGGTTAACAAAAGGAGCGATAATTTCTTCTCTATACCTTTGCGCAGTAAGAGTACCATTAAAAAAAATAGGTCCATAAATCCTCCTTCGATTGAGAGCACACCAAACTCCAATTTTTTGAGCGTGTAGAGGGCCCTCGACAAAAAAGTTATCTGGTTTTTCAGAAGACCACATTCTCATATTCTGTGAGTTTACGTAACCACTTAAATGAAACCAGGCTTCATCAGAAAAAAAGGTGATATTATGAAGTTCACCGTAGTTGTTTAAAAACCATTCACAAAATACAGCCCGTCGCGGAAAATCAACTTCATGAAGTTCTTGCTGACAAGTTAAACGATAGGAGAACAAACGCAAATCTTTTTTTAACACTGTGTGGCAGGTACCGACTGATACTCCCACCATTTGTGATAAAACACGTACAGAAGTTCTTGGCGCATTTTCCATTATTTGTTGGACATTTTCTTTTAATTCTTCAGTCCGCTTTTTAGGTCGGCCGCTTCCTTCTTTTCTTGTTACACTGCCCGTTTCACGAAAAACATTAACACAACGCTGAACTGCACTTTGAAAAATTTTGTACTCAACAACGCCGGGAAATTGATTTTGAAATTCTATGAAACATTCCTCAATAGAATACTTCCATATTCCATCAATCTTGCGTCCATTTCTAAAGTAGGACTCTATGATAAACACTTTTTGTTCTTGAGAAAACACCATTTTAAACGCTTTTTAAAACGAAAATATTCAAATTGATAGCGGCGATATAGCGCTTTGACAGATGACGTTTAAGTTCATTTGCTATACGCTACGCCCTACGTCCAAATTGTCAGAACCAACTTGACCACGTTTTTATTTGAACGCTCGTTATATTGAGGCTCATTTTAAATTTCTTTAAATAAATTCTGCATTCATCTAAATGAGTCATCTTTAAAATTAAAATGCAATATTTGTATGTTGTAATGATATAAAATTATTTATATTTAAAAAATATTTCTGTAACAAAATCACTTTGTTAAACAACCTAGTGACGATTTAGACCGAACTGCATTTATACAAAAATTTTGTAAGTTTCTTATTTTGACCTCAAGAGTTTGTAGTTGGACGGGGTCCCAACATTTCTAGCAAGATTCTGTGTAAAAGAATGGAGAAAGAAATTACGAAAAAGGTTAAGTTCCGTTTTTTTTTTATAGAAAAAAGCACTTAAAATTGATATGGCTTAATTCAGTGTAGATTACTGAAGATGGCAGTCATTTATGGCATACCGTTTTTAGATCATAGAATTTTCAACGTTGGTGTTCTTGAACATGAACTTACTTGACTTGTTCTGTAGTTTAAGACAATTAATTTTTGTAAGAGGTTTAAAATTATCGCTCCATTTTACTGCCATGTATTACTAATTCATCCTTTCCCTTATCTCTGCTTCCGAGATGTAATAATGATGTTCCAACAGTGTTGTTAAAATGATGAGTTTAATTAAGACGAAGAAAACTCATTTCCAAATTACAAACGTCCGGGAAAATTTATTTGTTTTCTCTTGAGAGAGTAAGCAGGCTGGGTGTACCCTGCCACATGCCTAGAAGTTATTTATTAATTAGGATGAATTAAATAAACCGCATACTAAAGTAATGAATACGTTCTATTTTGTATGTGGTTTTAACAAAATCCAATAAAGCTGCCTCTTCGCAAAATGCCACCCCTATTAGACAAATATATTTAACTTTATATTAACTACCAATAGTTGTTATCGGGGATGGTGAAATTATTAATAATGTAAATTTTTAATATCGATTTTGTTTTTAATCGCACATAATATATAACCAATTCATTTTAAATAAGTACCATACATAAGTAATCACCATACAGATATGTATTCTAGTTGGTATCAAGGACAGAAAGAAATTATCTAATACGAAAGGTCAGAATAATATAATGCTTATCTATATTGAGGGTCAAATAAAGTAATATAGGTACTTAATTAATACTGGTTGTGTCAACTGAAAATCCCTCAGTAGAGTGTTTGAAGGGGTTACATGTAATTAAATAAAATTGTTTATATATATTTTTATATTGCCATATTTGCGATAAAAATGTTAAACTTTATGTTCAAAATGCTGTCCTTCATTAGCTATGCACAAATATACTCTCCTATGCATATTTTCATATACACTTTGGAATTATTGTTGTCTTAAATTGTTAATTTCTCGAATCATTGCTGATTCTAATTCTTCGATGTTGTGCATTGCTGTTTTAAAAATAGTATTTTTCAGATATCCAAACAAAAAATAATTTAAAGTTAGATCCCGTTTTCTCGCTGGCCACAACCCTCAACTAATCTGTTGATTGTCGTAAAATTCTTCCAAAAGTTGAATTGCTGCTCTTGCAGTATGTGCCTTTTCCCCATTTTGTTGAAAGTAACCTACTTGTAACTCATCATCATAACTGTGCTAAAAATGGCTCTAAAATAAGAGTTCGATATCTTTTAGTATTTATAGTTTCGTAGAAAATATGTATAGGTCCTATTATACGTATTCTTGACATCGCTACCAAAACGCCTACTTTTAAGGGATTTCTACAAATGTATGAGTATTTTCTGCAGCACAGATTCTATAATTTTGGCTGTTTATATAACCTGTGAAACCATGCTTCGTCAGTGAAAAGTCCAACACATTATTATTCATGTTTTCCATATACCACACAGTACTGTGAGTGGTATACTCACAGCACTGTAATCGTCTTCCATAGGGAAGTAGTTCGTGCACAACAGTTAACTTGCATGGGTGTAAATGCAGTTGTTTTGTTTTTAAGGCTTTGTGACATGTTGTTGAAAGTGAAAGCGCTAAAATGAAAATTTTAGGATATTACATTATTATTAATTTCAATTCAACCACAAATTCAAATACAAATTTCAAAGTATTTTAAATACATAAAAAACTAAATTTGAAAATATTTGCACGAACTTAACAAAAAATTACCTGTTTGAGCAGAAAACTTTGATACAGAGTTTTTATTATTTTCATTTGATGATGACAAATTTTGAAAAACCGTTCTATGTTCGGAAGTATTTACTATTTCCAAAAAATATCTTATTCCTGTAGAAAATAAAAGGTTTAATAGAAAAATATTGACATTTCAAATTTAAGTCTAAACTCACACAAAACGGTGCCCGGTGTCATGGCGTCTACGTGACGTTACATCTATGTTTGTCAACAATAATCATAAGGTGCTAATATTTTGTGTTGCAAGATTCATTAGTTAAATAAAAATACTATGTTACCATAATAGTATATGCATTTTATTTACCCTCAAATTGTACTTTAGTATAATAATGGTTATACATTATCTTTCCAAGAAGAAACTAAAACATTAACAAAATCTGATACATAGTTGTCATCAAATCTAAAATTAATTATTTCATTTTTTTTATTTGTACTGTAGTTAACAATGATCTACACCGATATAGCCCTTTTGAAGCCCTGTTAAATACATTTGTAGCTGCCATCTGCACATAAATATTCTGGATCGGTTTTCCTTTTTCCACATAATTTTTAAATCTCCATATTCTTGGTACATTTAATTTCAACAATACTGTCTTCACAGATTCCGTCAGGCGATCCTGCCATCGTGGGATAGTTTTTGCAAAGCATTATACCACATTTTTAAAATTTTTCCCCAAACTGGTACTTACAGTTTTCCTCACTTCATCCTCCAACATTCTATCGCGTTTCATGGCCGATGCGTCTGAGATTTTTCCTCCCATTATTAACGTGATCAGAGTTGCATCATTGGTTTTGCACCGACTAAATTCAAACGCTCGTGAGGCCGTCACTCTGCCATATCTTAACTCAGGCCAAAAACAGCTTTGATGTTGGTCTCGTCTCTTCTTCAACTTTCATGTCATCTTCATCAGTCAATACGAGTTTTTTCAAAAATGTGTCGCAGGACTGTTCTTTGTATTTCAGCACCAATTTATGCACGGATAAACTTTTCGCACAGCATAACATACACATACATTCACAAACATAGACTTTTTGATATTTTGATCGCAGTTGTTGAGCTTTATTTTCTTTCCTTATTTTAGAAACTTTTCAAGTACCTAACGTTTCCTGATTATGGTTTTGGTAACACAAAACTGCAACTGATAGTTGGAAATCACAAAATATTTAAACGAAGATAAATACTGCGGAGTGCGAATATTGTCGAAGTAGAAATGACACAAAATGACATTTACATAGATGTGACGTAATTCGCTCTGACTGGAGTTCAACCTATCATGGCGGTTTGCTATATTTTGTAGTTTTATTTTATCAAAAATATTATCAATCTCGCTCATAATATAAAAATAAATACGTTTTTTATAATCCATGAATTATATTTCATTAGATAAATACGTAATTTTAGTGATTCTTGGTTACTGTCTATCATACCCATGACATTTTCTGTAAGTACAGTTATACCAACTGTAGACTTTTCTTTGGAAATTCTGTGTTTGGATTCAAATATTTTGACAATAACACACATTTTCGGTTTAAGAAATTGCCAATGTTTCCGTCTGGAAATTTCGTCATACATTTTTCAATGCAGGATTGTAATGACTCGTCTTCATCTCTAGTACTGCATTCGAAAATAAAAATATTATTAACCTCAAACTTTTGTTTCTGTTACAACTTATCAGTAATTTGATGAAATCACAAAAAATTTTACTGTAAAAACAACTGATTGATTTGAAATATGTACGATTTAATACTGAAGCAACTGAAACAATAAATACGATGGCAGCAAATTAACTCAAACGATAACAAACGCGGACGACGTACGATTATATTACATAATAATTCGTTTATAATGAACAATAACAAACCATTGCGTCTGTGCTCGAGATAATCCGATTGTCGATTGGTTGAATGAAATGTCGTGAAAAATAATACCAATCACCAGCCGGCAAAGGAAAATGTTTATTTTACCGTAATCTTGATCTTATTGTTTTAGTAATTTTTAATTTTACCAAGACTTAATTGCCAACGCGAAGGAAATAAAATCACTGTTCCAAATAAAATTACTCGCCTTATGGCTTGTAATCATTTATGAAAGCTCTATACCTATCGAATTCGTAAAACATCTTATAAAGTGTCTATTAATGGACCACTTGTTTCCACATTGATTTCACGATGTCAGTAAAAATATATAAGTTCTGCAACGACTACAAATTGATTAAATATGGCAAGAAACAATACTCACCTAATTAAAAATCGTCTTTGACCTGTTGTGCAATAATTTTCTATGTAAAGGATAAGAAGAATAAATCATGAAATAATGCTCTCGTGTCGGAAGTATTATTTGATCCTTCTAAAGGCTTATGTCAAGGAATCGGCGTGTACTTACTTTAACGTAGAAAGTGTCTTACACAAAGCTGATTCTTACAGCCTTCCGTTGGCAGCAGTTACGGCGGCGCATTTATCTACCTAAACCCATAGCGGCCGTACATCACTTTATCAAGATTCTCTTCTGTCACGAACAGCTCCCTAATTGATTTTTATCCTCAGTCATATTTTTCTCTTGTTCTCTTCGCTTTCAGAAAAGAATACACTAGACTACTTGGATATCTTTCACGTGAAACTTTTTCTGTTAAATAAATATTTCTGGTTATGAGTACTGCTCCTTATAATCCCAAAAAAGTAAACATAGCTTCAGCAATGCAGTGGCAAATATTGCAAGGTTACTCAGTGAGCGAATACTTAAGATTTGTTGTTGTTGATTGACTCTTTGAAACGCTGAATTGAACTACATGAATTGAATTGCACAGTACCACAGTGGATGCAACAGGTCATTAATAACTGATCCGCTGTTGAAAAAAATTAAGTGCAACACAATTTATGATCAATTATTCAGGAACCATTGAAGAAATGGACTTGAAATTTGATAAAGTGCAATTTCTTCGTAATAGGTATATACAACCTACAACCAGTTGGGTTGGAATTAGGAGTAGTCTGAAGTGTTTCAGCTGCTAAAAATTATTTGGTGTCGTAGATTAATTTTTACAGATTTGGATATAGACCATTTCCAATCAAGACTTTATGCTATTGAATATTTTTCGTAGAACGATTCCTTCATGGTTAAAAGTCTAAGTTCTATTAGCAACGCAACATAAGTGCAAATCGATATAATTTAAAATTTTATACATATTGGTGATTATTTGAGTGAGGACGCATAGATTTTTGGATTTCATATACAGGGTGATTCAGAACTTATCCAAAAAAATTTGGGAATAGATGCGGCATGAGAAATGGAGTCAATATCGTAAAAAAAATTTTTTGTAAAATCCTTATAGTTTCCGAGAAAAAAATTATTGAAGTTATAGTACATTCAACGACTACATAGCTGGACAACTGTAGTCTCTAGCGTCATTTGCAATACGCGTGGAGAGCCACGTGGCCTCAGCGACTCCGAATACTGAAATCGTATTTTGCAATCGCCGTTGCAACAGCATTTACCTGTTATCTGTTGTGTTTACAATATTTTTTTAGTAGTTAGTGTCAAAAATGGGTAGTTAGTGTCAAAACTGGTTTGCGTGTATAGCAACTCGGAGTTGATGGATGTCGTTTTAATTTATGGTGAAGCAAGACAACATTTGTGTTAGTTCGTAGAAACTGAGTAAGACGGACCCAAATGTGTTTACACGTTGGTGGATTTTGAACTGTTGTAAAATCGGGTATGTCAAATGATTTTAATATTTAAAAACACAAATTAATTGTATTAATTAATAAAGGCAAAAGCAGTTGAATTTGTCGATATAAAATAGGTGCAATAAAGTTCTATTTACTTATTTCTTTCCTTGCGAAGGTTTTTGTCCGTTTTTATCACACCGCCATGCCGGTCGCATTGTGCGAGGTCAGGTTTTACAGTGGACCAGTTTCCAGTGCCGTGCAGAAGTGTATTTTTAAATCATTTTTGAACTGCCCTTTTTGATTTTTTCTTTACAAAATTGTATTTGTAAGGGTCTCCTGTAAGTTCTGAATCACCCTGTATAGTCTTCTGGCTAGATTCTAATATTGTCATGTTTTCTATAATAAACATTGCATTCTACCAAACAAAAATCCAGTACTTAGTACAAAAGCATATTCTGGATCAACTAACATAGAAATATTGTCTATACAAGGTGTCCGCAAACACCGACAACGTTTGACTGCATATTCACGACGATAAATAAAAACCATCTACGAAAAAATAGTTAGATACAAAATTTTGGTTTTTGAGTTACAAGTCTTCAACGTTGTCAAAAATAAAACTAATTTAATTAATAACTATCACCCAGCATATCCATTTGACTAAGACTTTCAGAAATAATACGCCATAATAGTCCAAATAAATGTGCCAAATGTTAACGCGATCGGTAAATAAAGTTACTAGTTAAATTAGTTTTATTATTGACAACTTTGAAGGCCTGTAATTCAAAAACCAAAAAGATTTTATTAACTTTTTTTCGTAGATCGTATTTATTTATCGTCGTCAATATGCAGTCAAACGTTGTCGGGGAAATTTGCGGACAAACTATATATAAAAAAATGTTTACATTTTTTGAATAGGTACTTTAGACCAACAAGAGAGGCGTATTTCGAAAAATCGAAGCGAAATTTCAAGTCAGAGGACATGGAAATATACCTAATAACCACGCAGGTAATTTTCGTGATCGTGGAAGTTTTATTTCGATTATCGTGGTACTATTCATTCAATTGATTCTGTTGGAATCGTTGAACGTGTAAGGATACTACTCAACGGTGTTCAACTTGTACAACGAAAAAGCGTTCTGAAACATTTCGAATACAGAACACGAATTTTAAAGCGCAATCTTCACTATCATCCATACGAAGTCCATCAAGTAGTTCAAAAACTAAAGGATCAGGATAAAAGAGAACGTCTTCAATTTCTATGTGGATAGTAATGTGATTAAACAAAACTTCAAGTACTTACTACACATTAGAAAAACCATAACACCAACAAGCTAGATATAGCCAAAAGGATATCATTTGGTGCACAGCTTTGACATACCTAAGGAATTTTGGTTCCATACAAGTTTTTAAGTGAATAATCCAACTGTAACAGATAACTCCGATTGGTACTTACATGCTCTCAAACATTTTTTTGTGCTTTAATGAAGATTTAATCTGCACAATATACTGTTTCTACAGAATGTTGCTACTGCATAATTATGTTGTTGTTCAGTCTAATTAATTCTCTATGGCGTCTTTTCCTTGGACGGCTATTTCACGGTTTGATGACATTGAATAAGGGACATTACTCGTAATTCACTGCAGTAGGAAATACTGAATTTTGTCAACCGTTCTCACGGCGATCGTCTGAAAGATGCTATTAAAAAATAATAGAATCAGAGAGTAAAATTGTGTATTTCAAGCATTAGAAAACATAAAGGATCCCCTTCGAGTAGCAGTTTAAATTTTTAAATGGGAAGTAGAGGCATGTGATACCTCTTGTGATACCTCATTTGAAAGATCTTTTCATTATCTATTCAAAAATGCTAAGGTTTTAATATTTATTGCACAAATAACATTTTGAACATGTCCTACTTTGAAATTAAGTTTATTTTAGTGTGCTGTAGCGAATTTCGTCAAGCAGATGAATTTATTCTTTTACTTCTAATTTTTGCAATCGAATAAATTTGCATTCAAAAGACACGCTTACAACTTGATATAAACTCATATTGTCCGCGAGATGCGCAGATGAAAAAGAGAGTCCGCTGTAGGAGTGACAATCACAGGAGACCTTAATAATAGTAGGGTAGGTACCTTCTGTGCAATGATAGGCACCGTTCAACGTTTAGACAGATAATAGGCTCCGGTGTTAGACTGATAACGTTGCCACTGCGCATCTGCAGTTGGCGGAAAAGATAAATTTGTCAAGCTATACCCGCAAAATGACTTCTTGACTATGATCATCTTCATTTGCTTTAAAATGTTTGAAATATTATTTTACCTACGACCACTACTGTAAATACTTAAAAACACACCGTCTGCGAGCAATGTAAGATTCCTATTACGTACGGTACAAAAATCGTACAGTTTTCCTAGCAACCGCCTAGCAACGGTCAATACAACACTGTTTGTATTGACCGTTGCTAGAAAAACTGTACGATTTTTTTGCCAAGCTGTGCGATTTTTTTACCGTACGTAAAATAGGAATCTTACATTGATCGCAGACGTTGCGTTTTTAAGTATTTACAGTAGTGGTCGTAGGTAAAGTATAGTACGTAATACGTGGTGTAATGCAATTATGCACTCGCCGCTACGCGGCGTCGTGCGTAACTTTTCCATTTGAGCGTAAAATGCTTTTTACAATACTTATTACGTAATATACTATTACATATCTATATCACCCAAGAGTTTTCGCTCGTAAGCCTGACCAGATCCTAAGCATCTATTACTGTGGCCCATTAAAAGTAAGAAGATCCCTATATTTTTGTATTACATTTTTATGGTAAGTGGCGATACCACATACTACACAATGATATATGTTAGGTGTTTTAAAAAATTCTTGCACGTTTGACGCTCGCTCGCTGTTCAGTTTGCCCAAGGCCTGATTGCAGCCGGCATCCAGTCGCAAGGAGTAAAGTTACAGCTCTATTGCAAGCTATATATCAGCTTCGTTCGATACTTTAATATAAAACCAGAAATTTGCACTCTATTGCCTTAGAACGAAAATTTATAAATTACGCCTTCGCGGTAGCTGGACAGCAAGCCAACAAGGACGAATTTATCATTCCCAGAACATATATATTGCGGAATTGATTTTTAAAGCGTTAATAACATTGTTCTGGAAAATTTATTTCAAATGTACAATATGTGTCACAACTGTATCCTAAAGAGGAACTTCTTTATTCGCATATTTATGAGAAAATACATACAGTGTGTCCCGTTTTTCAGGTTAGCACCTCTGGAAATGTGGGAAGACTGTGGACTTTCTGCAAACCAATTTTTTTACAGTTAGTACCCTGAAGGGAGGTTGTATTCTACTAACCATTTTATTGACGTGACAAAAACCTGGCCTACTACGATTTTTTAAAAGGGTCGTTTTTTCCAGAAAGTGTTATTAGTCATATATTTATCAAAATGTAATATTACCAGCCTATTCAACACACATCAGAATACTCATATATACCAAATTTGATCGACAAATGTCTATGGAGTGTTTTTATATGGGGTGCCAAACTTCGGAAAATCAAGCAACTAAAAATTATAATAAGCAGGTCAAAGATTACTATGACAGTGAAAACAAGTACCAATCGGACAAATAAAAAATACAGACACCATAAAGTTAACACTTTTAATTGCGGTCATAGTAAAAATAATAGTTACCGTACAAAAAATTTAGTGAATTATAAATACTAAATTCGTAAACAAAAAATTGCAAAATATTATAATATACCTAAATTAAATTTTAGTTTTATTTATCAAACCTCATTTCAGTCGAACACATTTTTACAATCGTCTTCTTAAATTTAAAAATACTTACATAGCTGTTGTGGAGTAATATCTGTACAAGCTAGTTTTATGCCAATCTAAATTCCTTGGTCTGTTTTTATAAACTTTTTGTTTTATAAAACCCCAAAAGTAACAGTTCATAGAGGACAAATCAGGGAACCTTGGTGGCCATTGTACTACTGGACTCCTCCCAATAATCGACTTATCCCCAAACTGGTGCCAGTGTTGAGAATTGAAGCTCCATCCAACTGTAAATAAATATTCCTTCTTTTCAATAAAGGAATATCCTGTATAATGTCCCATAATTTATTATTCATGAAGAAATACTTCACAATTTAAGTTATTATAAAAAAAAGAAGGAATACTGTGCTTTAAAATTCCGTAAAACACATTATTTTTCTGTGAATACTGCCTCTTTGCTACAACTGAGAAGATACGACACAGTTTGTCGTATAGGTAGCTTTATCAGTGAAAATAATATTGCCTAAAAAATTATGATCATTTAAATAATTTCCCTGTGCCCACAAACAAAATTCCATTCGCATTTCCTCATCACCCTCTCCCAATGTTTGAAGCAACTTGGGCTTAAACGGTTTTATATTATATTGTTTTTTAGACAACAATAAATTTTGTTTTTTGAACAGTTTAACACCAAACTGGCATTTCAGAGACTACTTTTTGGGTTATTACGAAAATATTGTAGTATTACTTGTTGCTGATTTATTGGAACAACAGTTGTTTTGTAGTTTTCGGATACTGTTGCTCATTTTCGTGCCCTCTATCACCTGTTTCAAAGAACGCACTTATTTTAAAAACACCATACCAGAAACACCTTAAATTTGTTGTATTTTATTTTTCCTTCCTACAACTTAGCCCAATAAGACCTAATTCATTCATACTGCATCCATCAAATGTGCAGCGCTGCGTGTAACATGCTATATTATGAATAAATTCTATTTTAAAAATTTTTATTAAATAAATATTTGAGCCATATTCAATACGACATGGTACTTTCAATTACATCTATTTGGTACATTAGTTAAAAAACATGTATAAATAGTTAACAGTATTTTTCTTTAATAGAAACAACTAATTTATAAATAAATTCACCAACAAATAAATTTTTTAATCGGTTTAGTGGTGATGACCATGTCCTGTTTTCACAGTAGGAACAGTATGGACAGTCTGAATCGGAACTACATGGGCAGCAGATACTATAGGAACTGCTTTGACAGCTGAAGCTGGATGTGCAACGACACTACTACTACTACTAGAGACAATAGTATGGCCCACGACTGGAGCTACTACTCCTGCATAAGAAGTAGCCACTGCTACGATACTGAAGAAGATTGTCTGAAACAGAAAAACGATATCAATTCAATCGATTATTCATTTAGATTCCATCTGATCTATCTGCTCCAGTTATTACTTATTTTCTTTCCTAATGAATTTAATAACAAAATAATGATGCTTTGAAACAAAAAAAGTCTCAACATTGCTCTACCTTTTGGCCTTGAGCTTGTGGTACGAAAAAAAGTGTGAGGATTGAATAAATTTGTGAAAGTTGAAAAGATAATTTGGTCAGATATATTGAACAATAAAAAACTTTACTGACTTTAGCTTCATTTTTCTTTGAGCTAAAAGACGTTATACATAAAGCGAAAGAATAGTCGCCAATATTCCTCCAGAATAGCACAGCTAATTAAAATTTAATGCAGTCTATCCTTCTGCATTTCGTACTGAAAGCATTTTTGTTCCAATAAAGAAATTATAACAGTTCGGAAATAGATATGTCGAAACAAGATACCTTAAATAGTGCTAGAGTATTGACAAGAAGGAGAATTCATAAATTATACTTAATTTAAATATGAACTATGCTGGCATAAGCAACATGTGATAACTTTTTGGCGAAAATCCATTGTAATATCGAATGATTGTAAGTATATCTTTATCTTCGTCCGTACTAATTTTGGCAAATATGCCATCATCAGGAAATAAAATGATAATGATTGGAAAAGAATTGTCCGTTTTCAATATTTATGCGATTTCTTTCGAACATCATTGATATTTTCACAAAAATGTCAATATCATTATTTATTATTATACAGCGTGTCCCACTAGTGCGGGAAAGTCCAATATCTATGTTAAAATGAGGAATATATGGATTTTTCTTTTTTCTGTGTTGCCACATTTCTCGGAATGTACAAATTAAAAATATATACAACTATACAGGGTGTTCCACTTTTCCTGGCCAGACACCAACTTTGGTTTTTTAAATGGAAATACACATTTTTATATTTTTTTCGGATTCTACATCAAAAATAAAGGGTACTTTCTGTAGAATAGTTCTATTCAAATATACACAGTTTTTGAGACATCTCGCTTGAAAGGTTTTTCTAGTCGATATTGGCTGCTTACATTTTCTGATACTGACAGGTTATACTAATAGCTACTAAGCCCATTTTTGTATCAGATGTTTAGTAAGGATGACTCTTCCGAATCATGCTCCAAAAATTGGCCTGCGTTATACAGGGTAACCAAAATATCATGTCAAAATTGCCAATTGAAAAATTGAAAAATCTCGATTTTTTTAAATGCAAC